>NC_081557.1:254337100-254446652 GCF_022355385.1 Mustela nigripes | reverse complement strand
TAAGTAGATGGAGAGGCAGGCAGAGAGAGAGAGAGGGAAGCAGGCTCCCTGCTGAGCAAAGAGCCCGATGCGGGACTCGATCCCAGGACCCTGAGATCATGACCTGAGCCGAAGGCAGCGGCTTAACCCACTGAGCCACCCAGGCGCCCCAAGTCTCTGTATTTTGATGGATAATCACATGTAAGTTGTCCAACACAAGATAATATGACACAAGCCAAAATAGAGGCATGAACGAACTGCTGACTGGGTCCACGTGGGCAATTTTCTCTTTTACTGCAGAAACTGAGAGTGGCTTTAGAAACCTCCTCCAGTTATAAACAGTGAGGGCAATCTGACAGATCATCCTGAGGGTATCTCTTAACAGTAAGGGGAAATCTCCTAAAGTAGAAATTATCTCCTCTAAATGCCTTATATCCTCAGCTTTTCAGCCTTTAACGAAGGCACAGAGCTACAGAGATACCTCTGGAGAATTGGGGAAGGAAGGCAAAGAAGAAGTCTCTACCCACTTTAGAGGTTCAAATGTGCAAACTTTTCAGGCTCCGTAGCATTAATATGTTATATTTTATTAGTGGATTTTTAAACTGACAGTCATCAAATAATTTTCAATCCCTGTTGATCTACTGGGATTCAACTAAGTAACCTGAGTCCACCAGTCTGTCACCACATAAAGCCTATGAATGTCACCCTCATTTATTTTCCTATGAGAAGTTAGTTCTCTTTTTAGAGAGATTTATTGTGAACTGACTACTATATCAACATATTGGATATTTTATTTGAAAATTTATCTTATTCTTAAGTCAAGAAAGCTGTACCTCTGCCTTCTTATAAACTCATCATTTTAACACCATTTTGTGAAAACCGTGTATTAATTATCACCTGTCTTTTTTCTTATTGCAGTTGAAGTTGCCTTATTACATATTTTCACTGCCTCCAAAATAAACATTTTATATTACTTCATGTTTGGGAGTTTCTGACTTTTTAATTATTGGCTATTTGATTTCTTAAAAATAAAAATGTAATGTAATTATAATTTCTTTTAACAAAACATTCCATGAATTACTGGCTATATAACTAAGTACTTCATTTGTCAGTACTGGTCTTTGTGCCATTTAATATCTATTTATTATCTCATTAACTTCATTTAATAAAATCCATTTGTAACCTGAATTTAATTTAATAAAGACTTTAACATAGAATGCCTGAGATGTTCTAGATATATTCTACTACTTTTGTACAGTTAGGAAAATTTCAAAAAGCTTTCACACAAAAATTCCTGAGAAACTACTTTTGCCTGAAAAGATACATCAAATATCTCTTCAGGCAAAAGTAGTTTCTCGGGAATTTTAACTCAACATTTTAAGAAGCATATAAGCAGCAAGAACAACCACAAACCCTGAGCTGTTGCATGCTAAAGGGAAATCTGCTTAATTTCAAAATGAGAATAAAAAAGAAAATCAAGTACATTTTTCTACAACTATAAAAAAAAGAGATCCATAATTGTCTTGTTTGCTTTTACTTTCAATCAGCATTTCTGGCATTGCATAGATATAATGTTTTCTTTTTTAGACTCCTTTTTATTTAAATTGGGTTTAATTAACATAAACTGTATTATTAGTTTCAGGGTAACATAATGTCTTCTTAGATTTTTATTGGCAATAGAATTCCTGTAACTTAAATTAATGGTCCATGTATATCATGATTTAAATATGTAAGTACAATTCCACTAAATACTTATTTTTTGAGCGATTTCTTCTTGGATCTATACTGTGCTATAATAGAAAAAAATCTGGACTGACAGTTTAGCTCTCTTCTGCACACAATGACACTATATCCCCTCTGCCAGATTATGTCTTTTGTAAATACTCACATCATTCACCATCACATCCATCCTGAAAGGAGGGACCAACATGTGGAGTTCTATAATACATAATGCATGTGAGATGGAATGTGATATTTTTTCAGATGGGCCCCTGCTGTTGCCTCATGGTTATTCATTTGGGAGGTTGGAGACTCTAACACTCAGCAAGCGATTGCAAGATGATCAAAGTGTTTCCATCAGTAGAGAATTCACATGTGAAGCTAATTCTTAAATGAGCTGACAAAGAAAGTCTCACCTTACTTTATCAATCTGCTTCGATTCTCTAGAATTTCTCCCTGTCTGTACTAGATTCAATCAATCAGTAAATCGTTTTATTCTATATATGATATACCTCTGAACTTTACCATCTTAGTTCAAATCATTACCGCTTCCAACATACCAACTGATCTACCAAACCCCATGGCATGTGTAGCAAAACAATAAACATACTATAGTCTGTATCTTCTGTACTTATAGCTCATACCTGTTCCACAGCATCACCGAGTGAAACAGAACTTGCAATTTGTTATTATAGGTGAATCGTTAATTATCGCATTATCATTTTAATCGTCACCTAGCTTCTGTTCAATTTACAGCAGCCAGATTGATTCTTTTAAAACTTGAGTTATACATGTCACTGCTCTGATGAAAACCCTCCAACAGCTACGTATATCACTCAGGAGAAAAGCCAAGAAAATCCCATATTCTTGAAGGTTATTTCTTACTCCCAACCTTCATCTCTCTGGTCATGTCTTTAAACACTCTGTTCCTGAATTACTCTGCTCCAAACACACTGGCCCGCTTGCTGTTTCTCGAATACTCTGGATGTGGTGATCCCTCACAGTCTCTGTCCTTCATGCTACCTCTGCTGGAAGACTTTTCTTCAAGCTCTCTGCGTAGTTTGCTTTCTAGTTTGGGCTTTTGCTCATATTATCTTTTTCTTCCTATCAGAATCATATTTCTTCTTTCCATTATGCTGATATCTTATCTCTTTTATGTTTTCTTCTTAGAACTTATCATCCTTGAATATATTACATATGTATTTATTCTCTATCTCATTTCTTAAATATTCTTTATAATTGAATATTAGTTCTATGTGTGCCATTGTGCCATAGTATTTTAGAAAGTGCTTTCAGGTATAAAACTACTTATATTTAACCCAGTTCTGCTTCTTATTGGCTATGGGACAGGACACAGCTCTCTTAACAGGTAAGTGCATCAGTCTCCACTCTGTCAACCAGGACCTAACTCGGGGTTGTAAGGAGTTCACATGAGTTAACTGAATAGAAAAGTACCTGGTACATATAAGACACTGTGTAAGTGTTGGTTATTATTTTAAAATAGAATGAGAGAGAGAGAAAGAGAGAGTTTTTCTGCTCTAAGACGTAGAAAATTTACTGGTACATAGTTGGTGCTCAATTAATACTCTTGAATGAAACAAAAAACTCCACACATATTTACATATCATAATTGTTGTTAGCTTGGATCCTTTTATATTAACAAAATAAAATGTTATTTGCATTTGTATAATGGCAATTGATTTGTAAAATAAATATCTAAAATATAATGCTTGGAATTAATATTATGAATAGCATGACATGACAGTGAATACTTCCTCTTTTTTTTTTTTAATTCATATTATTTAAGTTACTGGTCATGTAACTTCAGGAAGATATTCATATTTCATGACTACAATTTCTTCATCTTTTAAAAAGTCTCAATGTCATTTACTTCATAAGATTGCTTATGATGACCAAGTGCTATCTGTATAGTTAATAAAGCAATGTTTACAATGATAAATATTCAATACATTTTCCTCCATTCCCCTACCTTCACCTTTTTCACCCACTCTGTTTTGTCGTGTACCATGGTGAAGAGTAAGTTTTGAACCAGGGTATTTGCATTCAAAGTCCATTCTTGTAAATTGTTACCTGTGTCCCCAGATAAATTACTTAACTACTCAGAGTCACAGTTTTCTTTCATGTAAAATGAAGATAATAATGTTGTATCTGAAGCCATAAAGATGGTATGTGAATTAAATTACTTAGTAAAGGTAAAGGTCTTGGAATTGGGGTGGACTCTTTTTAAGCATTCAGTGATGTTAGTTACGACTGTTAGCAGTATTCTTAATGGTTTTCAATGTGGTTTCTCCATTACACACTAATTTAAAACAAAAACGAGATACACAATTTAATTAAAACATTACACTAGCTAGCAAATGCATATCAGTGATGAAACATGATGATCTATATCAAAGTAATAGATGAAAGAATAGCAAATAATATATATGAAGCATTGAAATTGATCTAAATTCTAGGTTTCAGTAATACTCAGATTCTTTAGGTCCATAATAGCTGTTTAGGGCACTTTATGTTCAGAAGAGAAAGTGGTAGAACTCCTTACCTGTATTATACATTTTTATTCAAGTTTCATGCTGTATTTAGTATTTACACTTAAAATTGTCTCCATTGAGATTATAAATTACACGGTTGCCTTTTCTACATTTAAGCCTTTGAGAAAAGTGCATTCTAGAAGCCTGTCCTTCAAAACAACTTTTGAAAGAAATTAATAAAAGTTATTGTTAAGAAACAATGTTTAAAATATATATTATTTAACCTACCTATATATCTGTATCTCTCCATCAAGAAGATGAATACTTAGATGAGGACATAAGGTGTGTCTTTTGCAATGTAAGGGATATAGGGTCAAATATTTGATGATTGGAAGGATAAACTCTTGTAAACATTAACGCTGTTTATTAAGAATTTTTGGCAGGTTCTCACACAGGAAATTGGTAAAATTAAACTTGCCTACTTCTTTGAAGTAACTTGTTTTGTGCTTTGAAATGAGGGTGAGAGACATGCATTTATTTCCTGAGGGAAGCTTTCAGAACATAATCTAATTTCACCACTTTTTTTTTTTTCAACTTCTGCCTAGGAAATAAGCAATGTTCCATATGATGTCTGCTTCTTCAGTATAGATCCTAGAGTGAGGAAAATGCGCAGTCGATCCACCAGCCAGTCTGTGATATACGTGTAGTGTATGAGAAAAATAAGTGTGTGTTGTTTTCAACCACTTTTTCTGGCACAACCTATTTTAAGAATGCATTTAATGAAACTTGAATTAGCATGATTAAACCTTTTCTTAAAAAGTGATAGTTTAAATGTTAAATATCATTTCATGATTTTGTCAGTTCATTACTAAAGGTCCTTTAATCATTAGAAAAACTTAGAACAAAGACAGAGAAGTTTTCTATATCATTGTCATTTTTTCCTCTTCCATTTAAACTGTATAGAAGAACTACATCAAACTTAAAAAAAAAATCACAGAAAAGGAAATTATCAACCAAATGAAAAAGCAACTTATGGAATGGGAGAAAATATTTGCAAACCACATGTCCACTAAGGGGTTTGTTTATAAAATAGACAAGGAACTCATACCAATCAAAGCAAAAGATCAAATAATCCAATTTTAAAATGGGCAAATGAGGTTAAAATAGTATTTTTCCAAATAAAACATACACGACAGACATGAAAAGATGCTCATCATCACTGATTATCAGGAAAATGCAAGTTAAGACCACAATACAATATCACTTTGCAACTGTAGACAAAAAATATCAAGTGTTGGCCAAGATATGGAGTAAAAGGAACATCGTACACTGTTGGTAGGCTGTAAATCAGTACAGTCATTGTGGAAGACAGTATAGAGGTTCCTCAAGAAAATGAAAATAGAACTATCATAAAAAATAAAAAAATAGGGATGCCTGGGTGGCTCAGTGAGTTAAGTGCCCAACCTCAGACTAGCTGGGCATGAAGCCTGCTTAAGATTCTCTCTCTCCCTCTCCATCTGTCTCTCCCCCACACACTTGCACCCTGTCTCTCTCTCAAAAAATAAAAATAAAATAAAATAAACATAGAACTATCATATGATCCATTTATCCAATTTTGAGATATATATCCAAAGAAACTAAAGCTGTCATCTCAAAGAAATTCCTGTAGCCCCTTTTTATTGCAACATTGTTTACAAAAGCTAAAGTATGGAAACAACCAAAGTGTCTATTAACAGTTGAACGAATAAAGAAAATATGGTGTGTATATATGTGTGTGTGGTGGGGTTGTGTGTATAAAATGGAATATGATTCAGCAACCAGAAAAAGGAACTTTTGTGATTTATAGTAATGTGGATAAAGCTGGAGGGCCTTATGCCAAGTTAAATAAGTCACAGTGAAAATGACAAAGACTGGATGATATTACTTATGAATGGAATTAAATAAAAACAAAACGAAACAAAACAAACAAACAAAAAGACTAACTCCTAGAAACAGAGTAGAAAAGTGGTTTCCAGGGGCTGGAGGGTGGGGGAAATAAGAAGAGAGGTTGGCAAAATGGTACAAAATTTCAGTTATAAGATGAATAAAGTCAGAGAATCTATTATATAACCCGATGACTATAGGTGATAACACTATATTGTATGGTTGAAATTTGATGAAAGTGTAGAACTTGAATGTCCTCACCATAGACAAATAATATGAGGTGATAAATGTGTTAATTAATTCAATGGGGGAAATTCTTTTTAACAAATAATGAGTGTGTATATCAAATCCCCACATGGCACATTTTAAATATCTTACCATTTAATTTTTCAGTGCTACCTCAATAAAGCTGAAAATGTATCATAAAAATATTTTAGTTATGATCTGAAGTTTATTTATAAGTAAGATAATATTTGTTCACTCAGAGTACTTCTTATCCATTCCAACTAAAATCTATGCAGTATATGCAAGTATGTATTCCATTAGCTAATGTAAAACCTTCCAATGGAAATTCTTAGAGGAATATTTTTCTCCTTCTTGAATTAATTAATCTTAAAATATGATTCTCTAGGTTAATACTCTTCCATGTATCTCAAAAACCAGGAACAAAATGTTCATGCCAGTTAGCAAAACTGCACCAGATATTTTGCCTGTGTGTGTATGTGTGTGTATGTGTGTGTGTATTTTCATGCCTCTGTATTTATTCATTTCTATTCAATTCAGCTTTTACTCTGTTTTCTGTCTTTATTGTTGGACACATTTCTTTTCTACACAAAGTTTACTGACAATTTTTGGTTTGTGCGTTGTAATTACTGTCAAATGAATTTCAAAGAAGTTGTTGTTTGTCCTTATCCCTTAATTTTCATTTCTTTAAGCAGGATAAGCAGTATTCTGAAGACATCTGTTCATTTCAAGGAGATCCTGACAGAGTAGCTAAAATTTAGTTCTAAAAAGTAGCAATAGTACAAAAGAGTTTAATTGTGTAATATTGCAGTATGTGTGTAGGTGGCAAATTCAAGCAAATCCTAGATTTCACTTCAATGTGAAAAGCTTTAAGTCTATCAATTCAGGGGCACCTGCATGGCTCAGTGCATTAAATTTCTGTCTTCTGCAGAGTTCATGATCTCAGGGTCCTGGGATTGAGCCCCACATCTGGCTCCCTGTGGGCTCTCTGCTCAGCAGGGAGCCTGCTTCCCTCTCTCCCTCTGCCTGCCTCTTGGCCTACTTGTGATCTCTTTTTCTCTGTCAAATAAGTAGATAAAATCTTAAAAAAAAACTCTATCAATTTAGAATATTGGATAAAGTAATAATGACCCAAAACTCAATCATGATCAGTTGGAATTAGGAGTAAATTTTGATTCAACTAACAAACACCATTTACCTTGTCTACTTAACATTTTAAGATTAATTTCCTCTAATGAGAAAGAAACATTAATGAAGAGAATTTCAGGATTTCAGATGTCAGAATACTTATCTCTCCCATCTGCACAATTAATTGTGATTTATAAAAGTGAATAAATTATTGTGATGATAGTTTGTCTTTTTTAAGAGGTATTAAAACTTGCTAAAAAGTAGAAGTTATTATGAATAAACTTCCTGATGAAGCTACAGAGACATGGATTTTAGTAATCAGAAAGTCTTATATATTCTGTTAATTATCATCTTTTCCTCTCTTTGTGCTCTGAGTACAACTGAAGGGCTGGAGGAGTTGATCAAGCACAGTCTTGTGGCTAATTGAGCAATACTGTCTGAATCATTTAATAGTTAATTATTTTTTTTCTTCTGTATTTGACTAAAATTGCTCCAGCTAGGGCAGTTCTCAAAGATTTATTCAAAATCAGCACTTTTCTAACATGTGAAAGTCAAATGTAATTTTTAAAAAGTAAATTAAAAACTTTGTTAAAAGCTTGCAAGAACAACCCATTTCTGCATGTAGGTTTCTTTCAGGAAAGTATAATCTTCGTTTTGAAAATTTGCAAATTCAGAGAAAAAATGCATATATCAAATTAGAAGACTTTCATTTAAATTATTCTGGTAAAGCATGTAGCTTTTCCCCAGAAATGTACTTGAGAAAGACTTTTCATACCAGATTTAAAAACTTCTGTTTTCACATGACTTTGCATTCACAGCTTTATTTTTTTATTTCAACAAAAGTGACTTTAAACATTATTACATGCAATATGGTACACTAGATATTGAAGCACAGACTAAAATAACACCAGGTCATTATACTCAAGGACTTCAGAGATAGTTGGAACAACTAGCATGTAAACACAAGATAATATGCATTCATCAAGTGATAGTTGAGTAACAGTGAACTCTAAGGAGTTATTGATCATGAAAATTATTTGTTTTTCCAGATTAAATGGCTCTTGAAATGAAGGGTGGACAAATAATTGATACTCTAGAAAATAGTATGTGGATTTTAGGCATTCTTACAAGAGGAAGCAACATATAAAATTGTTCTGTAATTAAGTAATGGTAAGATAAAGCCATGAACAATGTTAAAACAAAGCACCATGTTTTAAAAATATAATTCATATATAAAGCTAAATTATCAATATTAAAATGAAATATAGTTATGTTCAAGTATATAAATATATATTACCCTCTCTAAAAACTGTTTTAAAAATATTGTCTACCATCTTCCAAACGAGAGCAATATTAGGAGTTATTTGGAATTTTCAAACAGATTCTTTAAGCTCCTTTGCTTATTTACAGCACTACCCAAATGAGAATTAATATCATCATTCTTTCTGTGCTTCAATCTAAGAACATTTTTATTTAGAAAGCCATACACATAGAAGAAATCAGAAAAAAAAATTCTGTGAATAATGTAGCACACCCTTGGTTGTAAGTCTATTAATAAGAGAGTGGAATATGGTACAATCAGTGCACTCATTGTCATACTTTTAATATTTATTTAAATATTACATATAATAATGTTAATTAGAATTGCCTGGAGTGTTATTCTGTGCCATCCTTTATGCACTTTATTCTTCACTTCACTCTCCCAAAATAGCTGTAAGATTTAAGTGTAGCAATAAAATACACTGTGAACACAATAGTCTATATGTGTTTAGAGAACATATGGTCATGGATATGTCCTTTGCAATAGATCTTCAAGTATTGTTGTTGTTGCTGTTTTTAATAAGCCAGTGAAAGGGATCAGGAGTGGAGAAAAATTTCAGTTTGCAAGTTTGGTATGAACAAAGTCAGATGGTCATAACAATAACAAACTTAATTATTCATCTAATATATATAACATTAATTTTGATAGAACTATAACATTTTGGGATAGGATATTTAATAATGTTACCAATGAGGGGCTTCGATAGGATATTTTTCCTTATGATATTCTGAGGTAAACATTTCCCTCTGTTGCCCATAAATCAACTTCATATACTGAAGCTCTTCTGTTACAAACTCTTTTACCTTCTGTCTATCTCATATATTTAGTCATATTTTAATTGGTAATCTTACCAGTTTGGAAAGCAGAAATTGAATATCATGGACAAAGAAGATTCAAAAATATATTTTTGAGATGTACATTTAGAGAAGCTCATAAATTAACACAATTATTGCATCATACAAAAACAAAATTTAAAAAAGCCATACAGATGCAATATTTCAAGGCTATCAAAGCAGTAATGATTAAAAAGTCAAACAAAACACCTTGGTTATTTCATAATAATTTTATACTTTAATAAATTATGTTTTCTTCTTAAAATACAGGAAATAAATACATATTTTTCTCTAAATATTTTATTCTCCCTTTTAGGTGGTGCAAACATCTACTATTCACGATGTTAAACAAAAATTCCACAAAGAATGTAAGTTTTATATATAATTTAGAATTTATGTTACAGTTTTCTCAAATTACTTCAAATGTATCTGTAAGAATAAGTTCCATATTAGAATGGAAAAGTGTATGGAAACCATATTTTTATAGAAACTCAGAAATAATATGGTATATACTTCTTGACTGTGAGCATTTTCATATCTAACTATAATGTACAATATTAGTTTTTCACAAAATTATTTTCTCCTTCATATTTGAACATTTTTGTTATATCAGGAAACATTCTATTTGAGAGACGTTATTGAGACCAAGTATTTTCTTATATGTAAGGAAAATATTAATAAAAAATTTTACTCCAAGTATTTATACTGGCCAAATCTCTCTTACATAGGATTCCTTTATACAGTAAATTAAAACTATATTATTTACTTTGATTAATAGCTAAATTTACCTCATTAAGAAGTCTCTTTGTTTTTTACTTAGAAATATTTATATGATGTTTATTTAAATTAGATTTTTATTTTATAATTTTCCAATAAAGTTTATTCTTAACTTAAACAAAGTCAAACCAAAAACAAAGTCAAAAAATTGCAGGGAGACCAGAAATCAAGATCAATCAAAACACCTGAGAGAAAAAAGAATGAAGATAAAAGACAAATAAGGAGAGCTCTCCCCCTGGAAACCCAGTCCTCTGGTGACTGTGTTTCCTTCTTTACAAGATTAATAATTCCTATTATAACTGCAGGGCCTGCAAATAAACAGAATCAGAGGTATCATAATACAAAATTTATTCTATGTCAGAAAGTAAAGAAGTAAGTTTATAAAAAATCTAACAATTGTAGTTACATACATAAAAGTACTATTATTTGAATATATTTATGAAACTTAACATGATATTCAATGTTATCAGGTTTTAAATATCCTAAACATAAAATATTAAGGCAATCAAGACATAACTTTGTTTTGTTTCATTTTTACCATTGTAAATTATTAGTATTAGTGCCACTTTTCTGATTGCTTTTTATTATTTGGTACATACATTAAACGGAATCTCCAATTGATTGCCTGAGGGTAGGGAAATAGGGAGATGGATAAAGTAGGTAAAAGAGATTAAGAAGTACAATCCTCCATTTATGAAATAAATAACACATGGAGATGTGTTATACAGCATAGGAAATATAGTTGACATAAAAGTGGTGTATGGTGACAGATGATAACTTTACTTCTCAAGGTGATCATTACATAATATATATAGGTATTGAGTCAGTATGTTGCACACCTGAAAATAATGTATTATGTATCAGTTATATTTTAATAAAAAAAGAAATACAGTATTCAAACCATTTTCATTCATTGTATTTCACTTCAAAAACTTACTGGTTTTTAAGTTTTACAAAGCACAAAAACATTTTTTGCTGTGTTACATTACAGAGAATTATCTGTAAGTCAATAAAATTGGAGATTCTGTTTAGCTTTACCTTTTTCTTAGTTCTATTTTCAAACTTTCTTTACTGTGATTTTCTTGCCCTGTAAAGTGACTATCTTTTCCTCTTCTTGGTTTTGTAATTTTTTAGTTCGGCTTTGTTTTAAGAGTCATCTTTTAGATTACCCTGATGATACCACAGCAGTCAGACTAGTGAAGAAATAGAATAGGAAGGAGACCACAATTACAATATTAGCTGTTAAAATAAGAGGGAAAGAACAATGGTTTCATGAGAAAGAGATTCTAATGAAACTTTAAATTATATGTGTTCACATACATGCAATTTCATCTATTTCTTTTCTTCTCCTTTGTAATCTCCAAAAAAAAAATTGTGAAATGCCTCAGCCTCAATACTCAGTCTTTCTGTACCTCCACACATGCTTTTATTCATACTTGTGATGATTGTTCTTGCTTGTATCTTGAAGCCTCTCCTAGAGACTCTCAGAGACCATCACACTCACGGCCCTATAGGACATACTCTGTTCACTCTCATTTTCTCACAAAGGTTGTGCAGAAGAATTAAATCTTGTTTGGGCTGAGCTGAAAAATTAAGAATCATGGAAATCTAGGTGGCACTCTGACTAAAACTATGTAAATATTTTATAAGATTTCAAAAGATTAAAAAATAAAAACTCTATGTTAAAAAACAAACTCAGGGCACCTGTGTGGTTCAGATGGTTAAATGTCTGCCTTCGACTCAGGTCATGATCCTGGGGTCCTAGGGCAAGTCCCACATCTGGGTCTCTGCTCAGAAAGGTCTGCTTCTCTCTCTACCCCTCCCCCCTGCTCATGATCTATCTCTGTCTAGCTCTCTCTCTGTCAAATAAATAATTAAAAAAAAAACTCTATTACATATTAAAGCTGAGTAGCATAACCTTATTTCATGTTACTCAAATCAACAACTATTCCATGATTTATTTATTTTAAATTTAATTTCAGTCTCTTTTTGGGGTACAATATGACTTTATTAGAACAATTGTTAATATTTTAGAACATTATAAGGACTTATAAGAAGCCACAGACAACTGTGTATGTACTAATTTAAATCTGTAATGTTATATTCCACTTTGTGGCTTTGATCAATCAACAATCAAAATGTTTTCGAGAAAAACAAGTAATTATAGTGGAAAAATTCTGCCCAAATGTTACAATTTATTTTGTTATGCTTTATCACACTCAAAAGTATTTAAGTTCTTATAGTCTAGATTTCCTTAGAAGACTGATGAATACAATAGCATGGTTAAAATAGAAGATATATTAATAAATAGAATTTAAAGATTTTTAAAAGCAAAGGTGTAGTGAATATATGCTTTCAGAACTCTGTCATTACTTGTCTTAGGAAGGAAGGCAAGGAATCTAAAGCAGAGATTAGAAATACCATTACTGTACAAAGTTGTATAAAGGTAGGATTTCATCTAAATAGTTTTAAAAAACACCTTTTTTTTCAAATCTTTAAAAACCTTTACTGATTTTGTAGCTAAAAGTGATTTGCAATCACAACAAGATAAAGTGCTCTGAATACTATTATAATTTCATGCATAATCTCTAAAAGAACTAGCCATCAACCACTTATTGTGAATGATGACTTCTGTGATTGTTTGGTGAAAGTAAATACCATAGTTATAATTAAAATGAATGAGGAAAAAACTCTCTAAAGATCTGGTATACAAGAGAAGCCATTTTAGCTTTCTTTCTAGGTTAACAGAACTGTATATAAACTTCATTTAAACCAAAGGCTGATTAATGGCTTCCCTAAGCATACCTTGTACACCTGCTTATAAATGAGTAGCTTAAGGGAAAACTATCTATTCCATGGGTATCAGTAAGTGCTCCTACTGCCTCAATTCCTTAACATTAAAACTTGTGATTCCTGCCTATATGCTAATCTATAATCTTCTGAACTTTTACAAGAAGTACAAAGTATATAACCATATAAAAACTCTTCATTCTCCAGAGCACTTTCTTTCCTGTGAAGAGCATGTTTCCCTGGCAACTATCCTTAGACTCAAATAAGACTCTCTCTTGAAAAAAAATTAAGTATGTATATATGTGTATATATTTATAATTTATATATATGTATATATATGCATGTGTGTGTATATGTGTGTGTATGTATATATATATATATATATATTCTTCTAGTAGAATTCTTCTCCTGAAGTCAATATTGCACAATATGTTCACTAACTAGAATTTAAGTAAAAATTTATATATAAATATATATTTATATATAAATAATAAACAAATAGTAAATAATAATATATAATATATCTTATATATTCATTTATGTGTGTAAATATACATATATATGTGTGTATGTATATATGTACACATATAGGTACATATATGTATATATGTGTACATATATACATACACACATGTATATGTATATATATACCTATATGTATATGTGTGCATGCATATGTATATGTATATACACATATACACACACATGCATGCACAAATACACACACACATATATATCCTTTTTTTAGTACTGTGATATATCATGTTGATTGATTTGTGAATATTGAACCAGCCATGCAGTCCAGGAATAAATCCTACTTGATCAAGGTGAATAATTCTTTTAATGTACTATTGGATATGATTTGTTAGTATCTTTTGGGAATTTTTGTGCTCTGAATACTATTATTCATCAGTGGTATTGACCTCTAATTTTCCTTTTTAGTGGTGTCTTTGTCTGGTTTTGGAATCAAGGTAATGCTGGCCTCATAGAATGAGTTTGGAAGTTTTCTTCCCATTTATATTTTGGAGAAGAGGTATTAACTCTTCTTTAAATGTCTTTAAATGTCTTGTATAATTCCCCTGTGAAGCCATCTTGCCCAGGACTTTTGTTGGGAGATTTTTGATTACTGATTCCATTTCTTTGCTGGTTATGGGTCTATTAAGATTTTGTATTTCTTCCTGTTTCAGTTTTGGTAATTTGTATGTTTCTAGGAATTTGTCCATTTCTTCCAGATTTCCCAGTTTGTTGCCATATAATTTTTCATAATATTCTCTTATAATCATTTGTATTTCTTTGGTGTTGGTTGTGATCTCTCCTCTTCCATTTGTGATTTTATTTATTTGGGTCCTTCCTCTTTTCTTTTTGATAAATCTGGCTAGGGTTTTATCAGTTCTATTACCTGTTTTGAAGAACCAGGTCTTAGTTTCATTGATCTGTTCTACTTTTCTTTGTTTCTTCTTCTTTCTGCTGTAATCTTTGTTTAAAACTCTCTTATGTTTTAGAGACTCTAAAAGTTTTGTTCATTTAACATTGACAAATCCAATTTTAAAATTGGTGGGATATAAAATCTAATGAACATTTGAAGAATACTGAATGGGATTCAATCTTTATGTAATAATGAATTGCATAAGATTTGTTAAATGTTTTCAGAGTTACATCAATGTTTATATTTTCAAAGCATATATCAAAGTTTGTATATAATTGACAAGATTAACCATGTGAGATTTTGATTAATATGAGCATTTGTACCAAACACTTGATGATTAGTTTCTTTCTAGATAATTCATCAGAAATGTTTTGGATCTTTATTTGACACTAAGGTTTGAACACTTCTTCTTCTTCTTTTTTTTTTTTTTTGGAAAATTGTAGGTAGTAAATGGTTTTTAGTGTTTCTAGATCATGCTTCTTCTTAAATTATCAGAAAAAAATTAGGATGCTGTGACATTTTGATTTATAGTAAGAAATGTATATTTGGTTTTCATCTCAGTTTCTGGCACAGAGCTCCTAAAAACCTTGGGATAGCTTAAGTAATGATAACAACAAAAATTGTCTTTTGTAATGTTAATGAGACAAATTTTGGACTACACCTAAGAATGGGGGCTTGTTGATAGGAGGTTTGGAACTTTCAGTCTCACCCCCAGGCCTCTGGGCAGGGGAAGGTCTAAAGTGTGAATCAATTGTCAATAACCGAGAGGACTGAATACAGAGAGCTTCTAGAGAACATGTGGAGATTCAGGAAGTATGTTTTGTTGTTTTTTCTTTTTCGGAAAAATCATTGAAGATCTGAGACATTTCTCCATCCTTGTATTCATCTCTTCCACCAGACTCTTTCTGAGTTATATCCTTTTGTAATAAACTGGTCACCTAATAAGTAAAATATTTATCTGAGTTCTGTTAGCAGCTTTCTCAAATTATTGATACCTGAAGAAGAGATCATGGGAAACTGTTTTATAAGCAGTTGGTCAGAAGAACAGGTGACAAATGGACTTGCAACTGGCATTTTTTTTAAAAGATTTTATTTATTTATTTGACAGAGAGAGATTACAAGTAGGCAGAGAGGCAGGCAGACAGAGAGAGGAGGAAGCAGGCTCCCTGCTGAGCAGAGAGCCCGATGCGGGACTCGATCCCAGGACCCTGAGATCATGACCTGAGCCGAAGGCAGCGGCTTAACCCACTGAGCCACCCAGGTGCCCCTGCAACTGGCTTTTGAAGTAATAGAAAGGTAGTCCTATAGGACTGAACTCTTAACCTGTGGTATCTATTGGTACCTCCAGGTATACAGAGTCAGAATTTAGTTAAATTGTAGGCCACGGTGGTGTCCCAACCGCGGATAGTTATGGAGGAACACCCTCCCTCCCCCTGACACATGTTGAAATTGGTTGCCAAACCCAAAATAGATGTTTTGAGCCCTCCAAAATCAGAATAATACCACCATGAGATAAGTATTCCATGAATTTTTCTACTCACCAATTTTTTATGGACTGGTAACATAATCGTCAAAATTGATAAACAACCATGTTTAAGATAATTAGAGGAAACCATGAAGGGCAAGGAAAATGAAAAGAAAAGCTCTTTTCCTGTGATTTTATCTTGTTATTGTTTTCTCTTCTTTTTTCAAATTAATGTGTCTCAAGTATTAGTATCCTTGTGTTCTTCAAACATTATTCCTAAAAAACATAGCTCTCTTAGCTTTCATTGCCATCCCTGGGCTACGGAAATCTATTTTTATTGAAAAATCTATTTCTAAAACCTGTAAACTTTTTCTCCACATAACTGTCCCTTGATAGTTAAAACCTCTAATTCTTCTTCAAATGTATTTCTTATTGTTAAATTGCATACTTTCTGTCAATGATTACAGCATCATTTTTTCTTTTTTTTTTTTTTTGGACATTTGAATCACTTTAAAAATTGTTTATTAAGTTTAAAGTGTCTCTTAAAGTATCCCTTTCCCTTCCCCATGTGTGCTCATGTTTTTCTATATTATTTGGAATAATCTATCTTTAAAAGATTCACTAAATCATCAAGATATAAATGCCTTTTTGTTCTCTATGAAAATATTTGATTTTTCTTAATTATACTCTCATTTTTAATTGAAATATTATAGCCGACATCAAAGTTTAGTTGTTGCTATCAAATATTGTGCCTTATAATATCTTTGTATGTCTTATTCTAGTTCCTTTGCATTGATGTTTATAGTAAGGAAAATAAATATAGCCAACTTTTATCAAATAGTCACTCCTTGTTACTAATATTGTAAGAATATTTCTGGGCAGCAAATATTTAAAAATACAACTTTTTGATTATCTAGTAGTATTTTAGTTTTTGTTTTACGGATAAAATTCTTAGGAAGATTAAATAACCTGCCCAGGGTCACATAGCTAATAAATGGCAAAGCTGGAATTCAAACTCAGGGAATATGACTCTGTAACCTATACTCAAACCACTAATCTCCATTGTCTCTATTTTACTGAGTCATATTTTTAAGTTGTTTTTCCAGGAAGAAGTTTAGATATTACCTGTATATTTTACTTCAGAAATGTTATCCTAATTCCCCCATTTGCAAATAGAGTACTAACTTGAAAGTTAGTTTTAAGAAATTATGTAATGAATAATATTAGTATAATTCTATGCATAGTTCACATTTGGTTATAAAAATTGAAATCTCTCTAATGTCACATGGCACCATATAAGATCAGTTGTTAAATTAAAAACAATGGTTAATAAAAATGATGATTAATAATGTTAATAACAATAAGAGGAGTGAGTGCAAAGAAGGTTTGGAATTGTCAATGGAATTTTCTCCTGTAAGACTGATCTCAGCAATAGTGTGATATGTGAACTGAAGTAAAAAGTGAATAACAATCAGTTGAAGTGTATCTAGTGCGTTCTTTCAGTGTCATCAAAGAAGTTTCTGAAAGACAAACCAAGTCATTTTACCCATGGCCTATGTTTTATCTATTAGTTGGTATCACCATACAAAGTTTCAATGATGTTTATAATTTATTGGACTACTTGTCTCTGAGTTCCCCCAGAGAGCATGAGGTCAGGGGAGCATGAGGGGAGTAGGAGAAAGAAGCAAGAAAAAGCAATGGAATTAGCAAACCAATCGCAGTTTCAGACACATAAAGGGATGTATAATTTATTGTGGCAGTTGAAATGCATATAATTCTTTGCCAAAAGGCCAGGAGGACATAAACAATGATACACTTTGAAAGGTTCAAGGAACATAACTCAAAACAAAGATAACACAGTAGAAGGATTTATGACACATAGTATAGAATGATGAGTATTCTCGAAGCAACCTGAAAGGAGCCTCCTGGACAAGGCTGTAGAATTCCCTGATCTCGCTATGAAAGGAGCTAGAAAAATGATAAATGTAGCCACGGGAAGAAGTGGCAGAATGTTTTTCTTTAAAAAGCGAACTATTAACTCTATAAGTAGTTAATATTCTTTCTAGAATAGTTTCCTCAGCAGCAGAAATTATGAGTCTCACCAAGAATTTAGATAAAGATATGGACAAATTTGACTGGTTATTCAGTCTTGTGTTAACAGACTAGGTTACATTTTGTGAATGTTATGGGAATTAAGTGGCTAGTTCCCTTCTAGAAACTAATCACCACAGTCCAGTAAGACCCTACACTCATGGGCAAACATCTCACTAATTTTTTTAATATTACAGTTAAATTTCAAGATTGAGATAAGTTAATAAATCCTGTTAATACTGATGTACTGAAAAAATTAAAAAAAATACTGATGTTCTTGTCATTGAAGAAATTCTAATGAATGTGCTACTTGACATAAAAAAAAAAAAATAGATTATATGGGTCTCCCTGAGCTAGAAATAACAAAAGAAATATATTAGTTAACCACATTCTAGATCAGTCTCATGCAAAATATTTCAGGAAAAGAGTGAATTTTTATAAATCTCATTTAACCCATTTAAAATTTAATAGGATTTTCAAAATATCTCTTCTTATTAAGCATGTTATATACATCATTTTAACAATTTTTACTCCACATATTCTTGTTTTCTTCAATAAAGAAAGAATTGATACAATTTGAAGCCAAATAATATTTGGTAACTTAAAAAATAGGAAATATTTTTCAAGTTTTCACATGATTGTCTCACAAAATTATAGTTTAGGTTTTTTTTGTATTTTCTTTTTTTATATAAAGATTTTATTTATTTATTTGATAGAGAGAGACACAGTGATAGAGGGAACAGAAGAGGGGGAGTGGGGGTGGAGGAGGAAGAAGCAGGCCTCCTGCAAGACAGGAAGCCTAATATGGGGCTCCATCTCAGGATCCTGGGATCATGACCTGAGCTGAAGGCAAACACTTAACAACTGAGCCACCCAGGCACCCAGGTTTTTTGTATTTTCAATTTATCTTTAAAAAAAAATCCTTTTTGGGGGGCGCCCGGGTGGCTCAGTGGGTTAAGGCCTCTGCCTTAGGCTCAGGTCATGGTCTCAGGGTCCTGAGATCAAGCCCCACATCAGGTTCTCTGCTCTGCAGGGAGCCTGCTTCCTCCCCTCCCCTTTCTCTGCCTGCCTCTCTGCCTACTTGTGATCTCTCTCTCTCTGTCAAATAAATAAATAAAATCTTAAAAAATATATATGTATTTTTTTTCTTTTTGCTACTTGAGTAACAAAAATTATTTAATTCAACTCATTTCAACAAATACTCATTCAAGTTAAATTATCAAGTATTATGCTGTACTGCTATAGATGGATATTCGTTGTCTAACCATCAAGACTTTGTAGCATACAGAAAAACATCTGTCTATACAAGCATACACACATACACATAAATTGAATGATTTTCCAGAATTGCTTAATGTTGAATTCATTCATTAAAAAAAAATAATTAAAATTTTATTTTACATTAATGTTAGTAAATGTTACTCTGTATGGTCACAGATGCTCTCTTGATTCTTTTTTTTTTTTTTTTTAAGATATATTTATTTATCTATTTGGCAGACAGAGATCACAAGCAGGCAAAGAGGCAGGTATAGAGAGGTTGGGGAAGCAGGCTCTCCGCTGAGCAGAGAGCCTGATGTAGGGCTCGATCCCAGGACTCTTGCGATCACGACCTGAGCTGAAGGCAGAGGTTTAACCCATTGAGCCACCCAGGCACCCCTGCTCTCTTGATTCTTAAAAGGAATTGACAGGATATATCCAACTTTATTTTTCATAAGTCTATTTCAAAATAGTCAACAACTTATATATTAAGAGAGAGAAATGAAATCTTAAAAAAAAAAGTAATACTGGAAGATTGCTTCTCTAATCTTGAAATTTTAGAGATATTGAGGATTAATTTGTTCAAAAGTGGCAAGTTGAGATAAAAAAGGGAACTAAAAATGTATCATCCACCAACATATTAAGAACTGCAAATGTTTTGAGATAATATTTTGAAAAGGCACTACATATCATATTTATTTCATTACAGTGTACATAGGTACTGCAACCACAAAGTGGAATAATATATTGTTCAGAACATTGTTTCTTATGGTATCTCATTAATGCTTTCTATTGTGAAATTCAGCTAATGACATATAGAAAAATACAATATTGTTTTCTCTGTTGTCTTAACTGACTAAAAGCCCTTGTCATAAGTACTTCTCTTAACTTCCTTACTTAAGCCAAAATTGTTTTTGTGGCTTCAGTTCCAATCATAGGGTCAACCACTGGCACATATTAATGCACCAGGTGTTGAAAATAGACCTCTTCTCATTGTGACTACTTTAAAATACTGGTCAAATTTACATTGCTGTGTACTTACTGTTATCAGAAACTCATAGAAGTGTCAAAAATTCAGTTTACCTATGTGATGCATTATTGTTTGCAGAATCTTAGGAGACTAAGTTGTTAGGAACAAATGCCCATTTGCCAGTCAAGTTTCATATAATACAACTATCATAACTAATATAATTCCCAAAGTGCATGAGGTATGATCTTGTTTGTAAGTTGTTTCATCTCTCATATTGGAACATTTAAATCTGTGGATTACTCTGCAACATTAGGGCTGCTTTGATTCATCTTTAACGACAGGATGATATTCCCAAAAGCTGATATTATAAAATAATTTTGTTTTATAATCTCCAAAGTTCAAAATGGTTGAGATAGAATTATTTGAACTTGAGCAAGTGACTATATTATAGACTTGCCAAATATAGAATAAAGATATTCTATCTTTAACAAATGAGTGATTTCAAATTTATATTTGAATATGTGATTATGTGAAGAAATTTAAATTCAAAGGAAATAGATATCTGGACAGTGAAATATCTGGACTAGTTATGATACCGTATAAGGGAATATTCTCAATAATGCAAAACCAGAAAACACACAGAATACTAAAGCCACTGGTATGATGTCATTATCTTGAAAACTTTAATGAAAAGGCAATGTTCTTTTTGTTTTTTACTTTCTTTTCCTTTCTCTGTTTTTGATTTTTCTTTTTTGCTACTGTTTTTTGGTTAAATTATGAACATAAAAGATTATGGACATAAAATGTTGTGAGTAATGTAAAATAGCAAGGGACCCTATTAAGACATGTCTTAACAACATTAGTCCTCTCTTTTCTGAGACTTTGTCCCTTAAGGACATTTTCAAAAAAACTTAGAATGCGTCACATTGAAATTCTATGCAGACAATCTAAAGACAAGAAAATGACCTTTTTGAATGCTTTATTAATGATATTTCATGATTACAAGAAAATGTCTAAAATAGGTTATTCTTATATATTTTGTCATCTAGTTGATTAAAATATCTTTAATTTTTCATGTTTCATAAAAAGGTCATATTTAAAGTTACTTGGATCTTACCTCAAATCTTTTGAAAAATAAATAATCTCATTGTTAAATTCAGATGTGCTAACGTGTATCACAGTAGTTTCTATAATCCCAAAAGATATTAGAGTGCAATGTCTTCTTTTTTTTTTTTTAAGATTTTATTTATATATCTAAGAGAGAGAGATAGAGAGCATGGTTGGGAGAGAGGAAGAGGGAGAAGCAGACTTCCCGATGAGCAGGGAGCCATACCTGGAGCTTTACCCCAGGACCCTGGTTCATGATTTGAGCCAATGGCAGATGCTTAACCTACTGAGCCACCCAAGTGGCTGCAAATGTCTCATTTTCATGTATCATTTTTTCGTTTGATATGTATGTATTTTGTTGGCAAAGCATCAGATTCAATTAATGAGATTAGTTTTGCAAGATAACCATAGCTTCACCTTATACTATAATAAAATAATGAACACACAGATAAATTTCCAAAAATACAAAAACTCACAAAGAATATTATTAATGTCTTTACTAAAAGCTAGAGATTCTTCTCTATGACTATATATACAATTTCACATATCTTACATAATGTTCTCCAATAGCTTTTCTATCAACATATTTTCTAGACATATATTGATCATCACTGGAGATATACTTTGGATGGTTGATAGACTTTTTTAGATACACATTCAAATTGTTCTATAATAAAGAAATATTATGTTTACTTACTCAACAATGTTGAACATTGAAAAATATTTATTGAACATTTAACATGTACCATGCATCAAGATACTGACCAGAATAATTCATGGTTTTGAACTTCTTTAGGTGTATTTGTAAAAATAATAACAGAAAAGATTGCTATCATAAAACAAACCTTATTTGAAATCCTAACATGTATTGCCAAATTTTCTCTCCTGGTTTATAGACTTAAAACAGTAGTTTAGAGACCTTCCTTCCTTTCCTCAATGGCCCTGGCTATTAACAAGTTAATAAGTTTTGATATTTGATGTGTGGAAAAAATAATCAGTATTTATTGATTCACTTGTGAATTAATATTTTCTTATTTGAGATTTTAATATTTTTTTCTGGAAATTGTCCATGGTCTTAACACATATCTTTACCTACTTTGATGTTTTTGCTTCTTAACAAGATAGAAGATCTTTAAGGGTTAGTATATAGGACATAAACACTTTCCCCCAATTTTGCTAGAAAAATTGTTTTTATTATTCCAATTAATTATTTATTTTGGTGTGTTTTCTGTTTTGTGTAGCCTATTCAGAAGTATTATTTTCATCATCTAATCTTTAGAGACATTGATTTATGCCTTATTCTCACACTTGTCAGTTATAGTTTTATTTTTCACCTAACTTTAAAAGAAAATCTGTAATTTATCCTGGTATAGGGGATGGAGTACCAAATTCTCACCATTTTAATTATATTTTATTTTTAGGATTTTATATTCTAATCGTATATTATTATTAGTGAATTTATAGAGCTATTTTCTTTCTTTCATATTTATTTTTATTATCTTCTTCAATTTTTTACAAAACAATATCAAAATGCTAGAGAATTTCTTTTATGTTACTTCTTTGATATCATGATTTTGCCATTCTTTTACTGATAATTTTGGTTAAATAACTCCTTGATATCTTTTTCATGTATTGTTCATAAGCTTGAATTACAAACATTTTCAGGGACATGATATTGTGTATATATAATAATCCAAACATTTCCATATTACCATTGCATTTAATTTTCCAGTAATTACCAAAACTGAGCCTGCATACCACTCTCATCTTTCCACCAGTTACTTTAATGAGTACTAATCATTTAATGAAATGGGTTGGAGTAAAACATTCTTAGAATAAATCCACATTGATAAATCTTTAATTATAGTATCTCCTAAGTGATAGTATGGTGATACTATGTACTATCTGTATACCATGTGCACTTTAATATACAGACCTCAGGGGTGCATATGTGTGTGTGATCACATGGTAGAGAATTGTCATAAAATTTATATGTAGTTAAAATATTTACATTTTCTACTATAGAGCTGAGAAAATATAGAGATTATCTAAAATTTGTTTTGAAAAAATTAACGAATGCATTTATATGAAAAAAGAAATATTTTAACTAACATTTTTAGTGTAGAAAAAACAGTTTCAAGAACTCCAAACAATATACATTATAAATATTTTTTAAAATTTTTTATTAACATGTCAAAACTCATTATAGCTTTATGTTCTTAAGAATAGGTTATCTTAATTCCCCTTTAGTGTCTTTTTAGTCTAAAAACTTAATGTTAATAATTTTCAAGATGGGGGAACCTGAGTGGCTCAGTTGGTTAAGCTACTGACTTTGGCATAGGTCATGACCCCAGAGTCCTGGGATCGAGTGGTGCATTGGGCTCTGAGCTCATCAAGGAGTCTGCTTCTCCCTCTGACCCTCTCCCCTCTCATGCTTTCTCTGTCTCTCTCAAATAAATTAAAAAAAAATTCCAAGATGTACATAAATAATGTGAAAAAGTCAAAGCTTTAATGTAGGAAGAATAGTTTTGACATTTTTATAGTATCTTTTTGAGGTTGGCCAAATGTTTATTAAGTGAAATCTATAATTTTGTCACAATCTGCAGTACATCTTTTATTATTATTATTATTAACATGTAATGCATTATTTGCTTCAGGGATACAGGTCTGTGATTCATCAGCCTTATACAATTCAATTCACAACACTCACCATAGCACATACCTTCCCCAGTGTCCGTCACGCAACCACCCTATGCCTTCCACCACCCTCCCCCCCAGCAACCTTCAGTTTGTTTCCTGAGATTGAGTCTCTTAGGGTCTGTCTACCTCTCAGTTTCATCTTGTTTTATTTCTCCCTCCCTTCCCCTGTGATCCTCTGTCTTATTTCTCAAATTTCTCATCTTTTGTCGAGTTTACTTTAAAAATTTAAGTCATAAAGTTTTCTCTCACTTAAAATCTCCATGCTGTAAGATGCATGTCATTTGAGTATATTACTATTCATTCTTCTTTGTTTGTACTTACCTACCCAAACTTTCTCTATTTTCTTTGAGGCATCTAATAAATTCTGGCTATTAGAGTTCTCCTTCATTTTAAGCCCTGGCATTACTTTGAAAATTACATCTAAAGTGATAATAATCCAATGTGCTAGTCTCAAAACTACTTGCTTTTTCTGGAATTTTCACTTCCACTCTGCTTTAGCTACTTACCATTTGTCCACACCATGTGATTTGATATTAGTTATAATTTTAATATTTGAAGCCAAACAAACAACTTGTCCATCTATGATTCTAAACATTTCACTCTTTTGTTCTGGAACTCAGAGAGATACAGTCTCTAGAACACTATCTTTCTTCTGATTTATCATCTAGCTTAAATTATATTTTGTACTTTATCTAAACTGAGCTCTTACTAGTTGATCCATATCGGTTTCTAACTTAAAACTTCTGTATATTATCTGAACTGCTCCCTTACAGATTAATCCAGATCACACTCTTAGCTCCACTGGGCAATCGTCTCTCTAAATCCTTAGTCGATTTACTCCTTTGAGTATTTTTTTTTTTCCTGTATCTTCAAAAGCTTTCTAAAAATTCTTTCATCAAGAATTCCCCAACTTGCATACCACTTATAGCAATACCATGACTCTTCCCTTCTCCGTCACTCAGCACTCACTTCAAAACACTTTACTTTGTCAGTATGCCAAAGACCTTTCTAAGGTCACTGGCAGTTTCCCTTTTGTTGGGGCAGTAGATCATTTTTAGTTATGTGTAACCTGAACTCTCAATTGCATTTGACTTGGTATACAGCTTTCATTGTCTTTTTCTGTTTATTTGATTCTAACACCGTCCACTTGATTCTAAGACAGATTTTTTTTTTTTGTCTTCTCTCTGACCCTTCATTCTCAGACTCTTTGAGGACTTCTCATTTGGCTTCTTAAAAGCTAGTATTTCCTAAGTTGTCTTCAACATTCTTCCATTTAATTTGACATACTTTTTTTTTTCTTTTTTTGTGTGCTCTCAACAATTCCCATGGTTTAGAAATTAACACTAATGAGTGAATGAAATTAAAACTCTTTCCCAGAACTTTCAACCATATAATAATAAACTGCCAATGTAGCTTTTCAATATATTGTATTTTTTGCAGACACCTCAGCAAATTTCTTAGAATTTTGACACACAAAGCTAAAGGAATAAATTCAATCTGGAAACATTCAAGGTATATTCCCATACTTCAAGAACGGATGAAAAGGGAAGTGAAGTAGCTCAAGGGACAATATATAATGAATTTATTCCATAGTGAATTATTTTGCAATGTAAAAATGCCATTAAAATGCTCAAGGTTTATTAACATAGAAGATTTTGACTGAATTATTTATCTGCCTCTGCTGAAAGTTGTTTTTGGATTTCTCACTATTTGCCACAATTTGATAATGAGAAACCATACTCATCCTAGGCATTCCTCTTTTCTTTTTTTTTAATATTTTATTTATTTGACAGACTGAGATCACAAGTAGGCAGAGAGGCCGGCAGAGAGAGAGGAGGAAGCAGGTTCCCCGCTGAGCAGAGAGCCCGATGCGGGGCTCCATCCCAGGACCCTGAGATCATGACCTGAGCCGAAGGCAGAAGTTTTAACCCACTGAGCCACCCAGGTGCCCCCATCCTAGGCATTCTGTTTATATTTGAACTACTGGGTTTGGGAAATGGAAAATTAATGTATTAGCCTAGCCCCCAAATAAATGAAATAGACCAGTTATAAGAAAAACTATATGTGTATGTGCATAGGTATGTGTGACTGTGTAGATATATGTACATACAGCCATATGTATGATTATACCTTTATTTACTTAATTAAATTCTCAGGTTGGGTGTTAAAATACAGTTTTCTGAAAGTAGTGTCTAAGTATTAAATAACTGACTGCTACTAAAGACAAATACCAATTCTGTACAAATGGTATATCTGAAATCAGCACATTACCTTCTTATAGTCACAGTTCAAATCTGTGTAATTTTTCATGCAGATGCCAATAATAGTCTTTAGGATATATTTTTCTCACACACTTATTGGCTCTAGTATCTTATCTCTGCTTATCTCTCTGACATCAAGTTCAAGCTCCTGATTGCATATAAGGCCTTCAAAATTTTCTCACTCTCTATATATCTACATGTGTAGATGTTTCTTGGTGGCAGCAAAGAAAACTCTATTTAGTAGATAATTTGAAGGGTGGGGTGAGGAATGTTTTCTTGGTATTATTCCCAGATAACAACTGTATTTTCCTTATGAGATTATTTCTATTTGATTATTTACTTGCTATATTGTTTCTGTGACAATAATCAGTTCACATATGATTGATAAATAGAATAATATTAGCCTAATGTGGAATTTACAATTATTCATATACATTTTTTTTTTTCTGAGTGTAGTATCATTTTGAAGGAGGAATGAACAGTAGTTAAATGCAGAGAACACAACATGAACACATTACTTTGTGGACCAATAGATACTATATCACAATACCTATTTCTTACCTGGCTCAATTTGCCTACATGTTCTACCTTGGAAGTGTGGATTGTCTCTTTGCCTCTTATTGTTATTCAGCTGTTGAAAATATTTCTTACACACAATTTCATCAACCTTTCTTTTACTTTATTAAAACAAAGTAAAGCCGCACATTTTCTGTAGTTCATTTTTTTTTCATTTATTTTAAACATCTTTTCAACTGTGTGGTATTTTTATTGTAATTATTATTGGTTTCTCTTAGTGATTACAATACAGAGTTGTACAGATTTAAAATAATATACCCCTCATTACTTCTCATAACCCATTATTTTCAGGGTATGATTTTGCAGAAGCTATGTTCCAAGAATGTATATATTTGTTATCAGAAAATCTTATATCTGTACAAATGATTGAAAGGTTTTATGTTGCTTTGTTTTAAAATTAAAGTTAATATCACATTTTAAACTAGTTAATAGTAGTTTTGGGTACTTTGTAAATAGTATTTCATTTAACACTCACAACATCCCTAATAGTTAGGTGCCTTTGTTATATTTTAAGAAGGTTTTTTCCCTTAACAGGTAAGAAAAGCAAATAACTTGCTTAAATTATAAGACGACTAGTAGATTATAGTAAGGAGTAAAGTATAGACCATGAATGTCTACAAACGTAGTTAACTAGCAAAGAAACATTGACTTTTTTACATAGAGAAAAGGATTTATTATGTAATAACTAATATCACATTTGGTTAAATATATATATAACTTCTACCAATTCTTTTTCAATAAAAGGCCATATATTTATTCAAATCTTATAAAATCACATTCCTATGTGCCAGGCAATCTTCTAATATCTTCTAATCATTGCATATACAATAGTGATAAAAATTATGTCTATCTGTTCTCACAGAGGTTGTACAATTAAAAAATGTACAAAAAAACTTTAGAAGTACATAAAATCATTTTAGATAGGAAGATCAAAATCAGAGTAATAAAAAAAAGGTATGGGATTGATATGGGGATTGATATGGGATCGGATAGCATCAGGGAGATTCTCTGTATAGGAGTCATCCAAAGAACTCAAATTTTATACAGGAAATCAAATAGTTGAGTAAAACAAGATTTATTTAGTGTTTGCCCAGGAGTGAGACAGAGGAAAAGTAGTACAAAGTAGTTAATCATTGATTAGGTTGTGTGTTGCAGCTCTAGACCCTAGAATTGAGCTTAGAGATGAATGAACATGTGGGAAAAATAATTAATAATAGAATGCAATTGTTGGAAAGTACTTGATAAATCAAAGAATATTTTAGTTAGAAATAGTAGTTTAAGTAAATAGGAAGGAGAAATGGCTGTGATGAGAAAGATGCTTGAAATTTGTGTTTAGGAGTGGTGAGCATAAGACTCAGGGAAAGAGGGGCACCTGGGTGGCTCAGTGGGTTGAAGCCTCTGCCTTCGGTTCAGGTCATGATCCCAGGGTCCTGGGATCGAGCCCCTCACTGGGCTCTCTGCTGAGCAGAGAGCCTGTTTCCCCCCGCCTTTCTCTCTGCCTACTTGTGATCTCTCTCTGTTAAATAAATAAATTAAAAAAAAAAAAATATATATATATATATATATATATATATTTAAAGACTCAGGGAAAGAGTGAGTGAATAGATAGAAAATCTTAATTTGAGTAAATTGAGGAACAAAAAGACAGGAAATTAAAGTTATACTAAAATCACCTACAGAGATTCAGAGCTCAGCAGTAAACAGAAAGGATGTTCTGTGTGGCACTCAGAGGATGGACAAGATGCTACTGATTCGCAGGAAGAGGAGGAGCTCTTAGTGCTGTATTGTGAGCCAGATGTGAGGTTCACTCCCAGATCCCTAAGATTATGACTCGAGGGGTAAGCAGATGCTTAACTGACTAAATTCAACTGTCCTGTGTCAGATGTTTTCATAATTATTGGCGTTAGGGATAGAAGAAAGGGCTGAGCTCTTCTCTAATGTGGCTCTGGGTCATGTGTCTCAGTCTAGACCTATCTGCAGGTTGTAGAACGAATTGTGTGTCTAGATTCTAGCATCAGCTGTTACCTGTTACCTGTGTAGTTTCAGGAGAAAGTCTCTAACCCATGACTGATTGTTTGAGGGTCTCACTAGATGTTGTCTCCTGCTCTGCAGAGCACTCAGAGTAAAGATTACCTCTGTGATATCCTGGATGCTGAGTAGTCACATGTGTCAGGCAAAGACAGCCACTGTTTCAATAACCATCATAATATGAAGATTTGAATTACTGAGCTCCATGCTCCTCAAGCGGATAGTGCACTAAGACTCTATAAAACATCTATGCTGCTTCTGCCACTGCTGTCTATGTGATTCTCACAACAGAGATCCAAATCTGCAGAGTTACAAGGCACTCCTGTGGCACAATGGAGGCACACTAGACTTAAGCCCATGGTCTTTTTTTTTTTTTCTTTTTGAGAGATAGAGTACAAGAGAGAGCAAGCACAAACTGGAGTTGGGGGCAGAGGGAGAGGGAAAGGCAGGCTTCCCGCTGAGTGGGGAGCCCAATGCAGGGCCCTATCTCATCCCAGGACCCTGGGATCAAGACCGGAGCTGAAGGCAGATGCTTTAACCCACTAAGCCACACACAAGCAGCTGCTAGTAAAAATATGGACACTGGGGGGCTTGGGGGGCTCAGTCTGTCGAATGTTTGGTTTTGGATTGGGTCATGATCTCAGGGTCCTGAAATTGAGCCCTATGACAGGCTTCCTGCTCAGCAGGGAGTCTGCTTCACCCTCTCCCTCTGCACCTCTGCGCATGAGTGGTCTCTCTCAAATAAAATATCTATAAATAAATAAATAAA
Source organism: Mustela nigripes (assembly GCF_022355385.1). NCBI lineage: Eukaryota > Metazoa > Chordata > Mammalia > Carnivora > Mustelidae > Mustela > Mustela nigripes. The sequence goes on along the minus strand of NC_081557.1, from coordinate 254,416,797 downwards.
ATATAGACATTTCCTTGCCTTTATAATTCCTAAGAAAATGACCAATGCTTTAAATACTTAATCCATATTCAGATTTCCCCTACTGGCTCATAAATACCTTCTTAAATTTGGTTCAAATCATGATCCAAAGTTCCAGGTTTCACATTTAGAAATTTTCAGTTCCATTGCTTCTTGGCCTTTTGGCTAAGAACAAGCATAGGAATCTTCAGTTCCAACAGGCTTTTTTTTTTTTTTTTCCACTTTTGTTTTTTGGATACTATTTATTGAGGTGACTAAGTCATTCTCTTGGATAATTTTCACATAATTGTGTTGCTTCCTCATAGTGTCATTTTGCTTACTCCCTCTCTACTCCCTGTGTTTGCTATCACCTACAAGGTAGCTGCAAACGTTTGTTGAATTCAGATCCAAATTTTGCAGCAGGAACAATTCATAGGTGATGCATTGTTTTTCTGAAAATATCAACTAAGTGCCTACATAATGTCTAGCTGTCCTGCTTTAGTGATGTGATGACTGGTCAGTGAGTTAGGGTGGTGACAGTCCAAAGCCCAATTATACAGTCTGGAACCAGCTCCGTAAAATGGCGCTGAAAACATCTTAAGCACGGAAAGGAAACAAAGGTATTACCTGCAAAAATGTAATTGTCTTTTAGAAGACTCACAAGAATCCAGATAAAATTGAGAGGGTATTTTTTTTAAGATTATTTATGTGTTTATTTGAGAGAGAGAGAGATTAAGAGAACTAAGGTATTATCTGCATATCTGCAAAAACGTAATGGTCTTGGGGCACCTGGGTAGCTCAGTCGTTAAGTGCCTGCCTTGGGCTCAGGTCATGATCCCAGGGTCAGGCTCCCTGCTTAGCAGGGTGTCTGCTTCTCTCTCTCCCACTCCTCCTGCTTGTGTTCCTTCTCTCACTTTGTCTTTCTCTGTCAAAGAAATAAAATCTTCAACTTGCTACTTCTCCGCCATCTTGACTCCTATATTGGATCTTTTCTTTGTAAATTCCCAAAATTTACTTTAAAAATTTCCATCTGTAACTGATCACTTTGGATTTGATTTCTCTTGGATACCTTCTGCTAGTACTCAATAATTCGTCTGAGTGGCTCCCATTTAGAGGTTCTTCCTCTAACAACCGTGGATTTTCTTCTTCTTCCAATTTGAAGATCACATCTGGTTTTCTAACAGTACTTGCTCTTCTCAAGGCTAGCCCAAAGTCCCCATTGTCACATGTATTGTGGCTTCTGAATATTGTGGCGTCACCGAGTCTGGCTCATTCTTGATGGGGATCAGGAACTGCTTCTGGCTGTGCAGACCTTTGTGGATTCTTCTGTATTTGCTCTGAAACTCTTGTCCTGAAGGAGCAGGAGGCCAGGGGGAGGGGGTTTGGGAGAAGGGGGTGGGATTATGGACATTGGGGAGGGTATGTGCTTTGGTGAGTGCTGTGAAGTGTGTAAACCTGGTGATTCACAGACCTGTACCCCTGGGGATAAAAATATATGTTTATAAAAAAAAAAATAAACCTTAATTAAAAAAAAAAAAAAAAAAAAGAAATAAAATCTTCAAAATAAAACAAAAATAAACACGTAATTGTTTTTTAGAAAACACCCAAGAATCCAGATAAAATATTGAGGGTATTTTTTTTAAAGATTATTTATTTGAGAGAGAGTAAGAGAGCTGGTGGGAGGAGGTGCAGAGGGGGAGCAGGGAGCCTGAAGAATCCCGGGACCCTGGGGTGGTGACCTGAGCTGAGGGCTGTCGCTTGGCCAACTGAGCCACCCAAGTGCCTGAGGGTATCTGTAGCAACATTATTGTAAAATGTGTGTGTGTGTGTGTGTGTGTGTGTGTGTGTGTGTGATGTGATGTGTATCAGTATGTGATCAACAAACAAACAAATAAATAAATAACATGAAGTCAGTAACAATAATAAATGAGTAGTTGTGGAGAGCATGTTCTGAGCTAAAGTAATGAATATTTTAAGTGGAAAGACCAGTCCAAGAGAGAAGCCAACAGAAAGAAATAAAGTTAGGTTTGATTATATGAAATCCACAAGGAGAATGGAGGAAAATATTTTGGAAACAACATTTAATAGCAAGGATTCCTAAGACATTTTCATGCCTCTAATTGGAAGGGTTTACTGTGAAGAACAAATACTTAGTTAAAAATCATGCAGGGGCACCTGGGGGGCTCAGTGGGTTAAACCTCAGTCTTCGGCTCAGGTCATGATCTCAGGGTCCTGGGATAGAGTCCCGCATCTGGTTCTCTGCTCAGCGGGGAGCCTGCTTCCTTCTCTCTCTCTGCCTGCCTCTCTGCCTACTTGTGATCTTTCTCTGTCAAATAAATAAATAAATAAGAATCTTAAAAAAAAAAAAAGAATCATGCAGAGAAGTTTTCTATTAAAAGAAGAAGATGGAGGGACTTTTTTGAGTGGAAATTGATCATTCAGAAATTTTTTTGCTATTGCCAGACTGTAAGTGCCCTCAAGTGTATTCAGGGAGTATTAGAAGGCATGGAGAGGTGGACAATTGGGTCTGATTAGTGACTGTGCAAGGCAAAATTGGAAGAAGTATCATTATGTTGATAAATATTCTGGGAGACTTGATAGCTAATGGTGTCCAGTGTAAATGGGTATATAGGCATGATGATCAATTCTGGTAATTTCTTAGAAGTATGGTAGGTAATTTGGAGAACAAACTGGTTATGAATTTAAGTCGGTGAGGATAAAGGAATAGTCTGTTTATAATCTGTGTGCTCTTCTCCTGGCCCCACATTATTCTTGCTTTATGCTTTGTATTTACTGTGAAATTGGCTTGTTACTTTATGCTTCTTCCTTTCATGCTCTCTTTTATAATTCTGAATATTTTTATGCAGCTTTTAAATTTTCCATTTTTAGAACCATGTCTGTTTTCCTGCAGAAGCCTTGCTTGTGATTGCTGATTATACAGTGTGATAGCACTCTGTCTTTCTTATTTGAGCACTTCATAATAGCAAATTCTTTAGCAGATGCATTTTCTTTTCAAGGTCAGCAAAATTATATACATTGGTTGGTGCCAGCTTTAGTGTTAAAACTTTTTGTTGTTGTTGGGATGAAAGAAGAAATGGTTCTTTTATTTTTCAGATGTATAAACACTATCACACATATCATATCTTACTGGCTTCTTTTTTTTTTTTTTTTTTAAAGATTTTATTTATTTATTTGACAGAGAGAAATCACAAGTAGATGGAGAGGCAGGCAGAGAGAGAGAGAGGGAAGCAGGCTCCCTGCTGAGCAGAGAGCCCGATGCGGGCCTCGATCCCAGGACCCTGAGATCATGACCTGAGCCGAAGGCAGCGGCTTAACCCACTGAGCCACCCAGGCTCCCCTTACTGGCTTCTTTGATTCTATTTTATCTTGATCACTTAATTATGTAGTTGGCATTTATAAGACTGCAAATAAATGGTTTACAAGGAAAAGAATGGTCCATTTAGTTCTAGTGAAGTACTGTGCTGAATGAATCATTTGTACCAAATGAAACAACTGACTCAACAATATTAAATCAACAGCCAGTATTTTAGTGCATAAGGAGCTTTGTATAATATGTTTGGTGTTTATTTATTATAAAAAAGGAAACAGAATTCATGTGTCTTCCCTTTTGTTCAGGCTTTCTTATAGGATTATAGTGTTTGGAAGGACTATAGCAGTACTAATTAATAAAGTAGTGTAACCAAGGAGTCAATGCAAAGAGAACAGGACATTCTGTCATGACATCATGTTTCTTACTTAGCATTCTATTACTTGATTGATATCTCCTATACTTTAATTTCATTTTGCACATATAAGAAGTTTTCAGTCAGAGCGTATCTTTTGACTGAGAGGAAAAGAGACAGTTGTATACTTTGGATATTAGAAAAAGGAATATATGTGGAAGTTATTAATAAGAAAAAGTTTGGCTTGGGGCGCCTGGGTGGCTCAGTGGGTTAAGCCGCTGCCTTCGGCTCAGGTCATGATCTCAGGGTCCTGGGATCGAGTCCCGCATCGGGCTCTCTGCTCAGCAGGGAGCCTGCTTCCTTCTCTCTCTCTCTGCCTGCCTCTCAGTGTACTTGTAATTTCTCTCTGTCAAATAAATAAATAAAAAATCTTTAAAAAAAAAAAAAAAAAAAAAAAAAAAAGAAAAAGTTTGGCTTAATAGAAACATGTTTACAATATCTGTCAAAATTTAAAAAAAAATAATCTTTTGGGGATCCTGGGTGGCTCAATAAGTTGTGTCTGACTCGTGATTTTGTCTCAGCTCATGATCTCAGGGTCATAAGTTTGAGCCAAATGTCAGGCTCTGCTTTGGCTGTGGAGCCTGCATAAGATTCTCTCTCTCTCTCCCCCGCTCTGCTCCTCCTTATCTCTTTCAAATATAAATAAATAAATAAATAAATAAATAAATAAATAAATAAATAAGAAAGAAAGAAAAATCTTTTTATCAAAATCTGAGATTAGTCAATGTTTCTATATTCTTCCTTAATAATCCAATGTAATTAGAATTATCTAAGTCTTAAGAATGCTTTCAATTTTAGGGGTGCTTTCCATTTTGTATGCTATTGTTGTCCAGTATTTTGTTTCTGTGTATGCATATATGTTATTATTACTGTTATCTATATTATTTTATATAAATGACTTCCATATATGTATATATATTCTGCTATTTTATATGGAAGTATCCCCATATATGCCATTTCCTTTGTTCAACATTTAGTTTACCTTATCTTTTCATCCTTGAATTAACTTATTTTTCTAAAAGTTGGTCCTTTAGGTATTCAACTAATAATAGGCAGAATGAGTCTACTGAGTGTGAGATTTCTCACTCTAGTAATGTCCCTGTGTTTTCTTTAAAAGATACACCATTTAGAACAATTGTCCAATGTATTTTATTATTGTTATTTAGAAATCTGGTATCAGTTTAATTGCCATCCATGAAAATTTGAAAAATGTGAAAATACATAAATATAATAACAGACTCTATATGGAGTTATCTGCCTCCAGAGGTTAATTAATTTTGCTTCCTTGGGCAGGACTGTGGAGGTTACAGGTCACTTGAATCCAAACAGGAAATGAGATGATTCAAAATTCAGCTTTAATTCTTGTAGGAACTGACTTATTTCTGATTTGCTCTTATTTTTCAAAACCAATTGGGATATTGTGCTTTTACCAGGGCTTCTACCTCTCAATTGGGGATGTAGCCCATTCCTTCTGTTACCTTAGGCTTATGAGTTTGTGGGAAGTCCTGCTCAGCTGTTTCTTCCCATAAAAGCTGATATCTCTAGGGGATTGTGCTTCAGTTGCTAGACTCAGCTTTCTGGACTTTCTGCCTTCCCAGAGCTTGGTTTCATAATTCTTCATGTTTTGTGGAAAATTTGAGAAAATATTTTCCATACTTTTCTAGTTGTCCTCAATATGAGGTATGGGAGGAATATATATACTTTACCATTGTAATTAATATTTTTTCTTATGCTTGCATATGCTTAATATATTTTTCACTTTTAACCCCTATTTCTTTTGAGCTGTTTCATATTTTCTTAATCATTTCATGTTTCTACTTTCTCAGTAATTTCCTCTGGTCCATCTTCCACCTAACTAATTCTCTCTTCTGCCTGGTCTAGTTGTCTGTTCTATCATCCCATTATTTTGTTATTACTAAAAATAAGTTGATGATAAATTTGATTTCTATAAATTGTATTCAGTCTTTTGTCAAATAAGCTACTGTGTATATAAACAACGATAAATTATGTAAGTACATTATTATGTTATATACTATATAATTATATACACATATGATTTACTTTTTCTTTCAAGAGGTTTATTAGAAATAACAGTTGGTACACTTTAATTCATAATGTTGTTTTCTTGGAGTGGTACAATATGTGACTCTTGATCTCAGGGTTGTGAGTTCAAGCCCTACCCTGGGCCTAGAGATTATTTTAAGAAATAATAATAATGCTACATTTTCTTGAGGATTTTTTGTTTGTTTCTTGTTTTCTGTTTTTTTTTTTTTTTTTTTTTTTTTTTCCCTGACAGGAGTCATTGTTATTTTTTCAGCACAGTTAGAATCTATTTCCTATCTTGTATATATTAATTATTTGGAAAATAAGACTTCATTGTTTCTAAATCTTTGGAACTGTCATCTCCAAGATTAGCTTTGATTGCTACGTTAGTATCTAGTGGCAGGTCACAGTGAATAGGTCAGACAAATTTGTTTATTTTTTATTTTTTTTAATTTTGTTTAAATTTTATTTATTTTTTTGACTGTCAGAGATCACAAGTAGGCAGAGAGGCAGGCGGGGGGGGGGGAAGCAGGCTCCCCACTGAGCAGAGAGTAATAAAATAAAATCTATGGAAGTCTCTGTTGTATGCATTTTCATTGTATTTTCTTTGTAGCAGATTTTCACTATGAGTAACAAAAATAATTATTTAAAAATATCTTTCAGAAAATAATGTTAGTACACATTCCAGAACAACCAATAGCTACATAAATAATAATAATTTTATTAGTAAATACAAATACAAAAGTGTCTTTACCTTCATATCCTCTAATTTAAAAAATTAATATCTAAGTTAAATTTTGTGTCTGCTCATTTGTAATACTATTATCACATTTTGTTGGATATGCTAAATAGTTTTATTTTATTTATTTTATTTTTTAATTTTTTAATATTTTATTTATTTTATTTATTTATTTGACAGTATTTACAAGTAGGTAGAGAAGCAGGCAGAGAGAGAGGAGGAAGCACATTCCCCCTGAGCAGAGATCCCGATGTGGGGCTCAATCCCAGGACCCTGGGATCATTACCTGAGCCCAAAGGCAGAGGCTTTAACCTACTGAGCCACCCAAGCGCGCCTCCTAAATAGTTTTAAATATGTGATTACAATTTTGACTTATAGTTATTTGTCCATGATAATGTGCATATATACATTGTCTTTTTGCAATAAATTTAGAATCTATTGAGATAGTCTAGTTATGTCTTATTATCATCATTCTTATTGCCACTTTAAAAAGCAATGTTTTGAAAACAAAAGAGCAATGTAGAATGTTTCTTTGATGGTACTCTTCTTTTATTATAAACCGAGTTAGTTTGCTTAATACTGGATATCAAAGTTAAGAGTTAAATTTTCAATAAAATCTTTAAAATGATAGCAGAGTTCATTTTAAGAGAAAATAAATATATTTTAGTAATTGTGATCCATTTTTTTCTATTAGGGCTGTGTTTGGTAAATGTATTTTGATTTTCTTATCCAGGTAGAATTTTTTAGTAAACTATGTATTTATTCCTAATGACAGTATAAGGAAAATATACTAAAGTGATGGTCTGCTATGATCAATGGGCTTCCAATTATTAAAAGTCAATAATAAATATTATTCTAATAGTATATATTACTCTTGGTAAAGAAAATAACCCATTTTCAGGTACCAATATAAAAAAAAAATAAGATCAATGTTCCTTAGTTTTAAATGAAGGTGTTTAAACATTGTATTGAAGAATAACTTACATAAAGTGCACAAGTTCTATGTCATATACCTTAGTACATGCCCACAGGTTGAACATCTATGTAACCAGTCCCCAGGTTGAAAAACTGAAAATTAGGAAAAAATTAGAAAAATTACAAAAACAGAAAAACCCTAAAGCTCTTATCATAGCTATCCACCATGCTTATCAGCACACTGCCAAGATTTATCTCCACTTATGACACTGAATAACTACTTTATGCACTTCCTAAGATTGAATCTGTCTTCCAGAAGAAACTATTAGATTCTTGGCATGGGGAGGAAAATGTATATACATATATTCTGCCCATTTTTAAATTGGATTATTCATTTGTTTTATTTAAATTCCAGTTAGTTAACATACAGTGTAATATTGATTTCAGGTATAAAATGTAGTGATTCAGTGCTTACATACAACAGCTGGGGCTTATCATAAATGCACTCCTTAATCCTCATCACCTATTTAACCAATCCCTCCACCTACCCGCCCTTTGTTAACCCATCACTTTATTCTCTGTAGTTGAGAGTCTTTTTCTTGGTTTGCTTCTTCCTCTTTTTACCCTATGATAATTTGTTTTGTTTCTTAAATTCCACATAAGAGTGAAATGATATGGCATTTGTCTTTCTCAGACTATTTCACTTAATGTGATACTCTTTAGCTCCAACCACATTATTGTAAATGGCAAGCTTTAATTCTTTTTTGTGGCCAATATTCCATCCAACATATATACTACCTCTTTATTTATTCATCAGTTGGAGGCACCTGGGTTGTTTCTATAATTTGGTTATTGTAGATAAGATAATGCTGCTATAAACATTGGGGTGCATGTTATTCATTTGAATTAGTATTTTTATATTCTTTGGGTAAATACCTAGTAATGTAATTGCTGGATCATACAGTTAAAGACCTAAATGTAAGATATGAAACCATAAAAATCCTAGAGGAGTAACAGATCACTGCCTAGAGGCAGTAACCTCTTTGACATTGGCCATAGTAACTTCTTACTATATCCATCTCCTGAGGCAAGGGAAACAAAAGCAAAAATAAGCTATTGGGAATTCATCAAAATGAGAAGCTTCTGCACAGTAAAGGAAACAATCAACAAAACTAAGAGGCAGTCTTCAGAATGGGAAAGGATATTTGCAAATGATAATTTCTGATAAAGAGTTAATATCCAAAATATATGAAGAACTTATTAAAACTCAACACCCCAAAAATGAATAATCCAATTAAAAAATGTGCAGAAGATTTTTTTCCAAAGAAGACATCCACATGGCCCACAGACACCTGAAAGGATGTAAAGATGCTCAATATCACTCATCATCAAAGAAATACAAATCAAAACTACAATGACTTATTTCAGAGAAAGACAACTATCATATGATCTCCCTGATATGAGGAAGTGGTGATGCAACATGGGGGCTTAAGTGGATAGGAGAAGAATCAATGAAACAAGATGGGATTGGGAGGGAGACAAACCATTAAGTGACTCTTAATCTCACAAAACAAACTGAGGGTTGCTGGGGGGAGGGGGTTTGGGAGAAGGGGGTGGGGATTATGGACATTGGGGAGGGTATGTGCTTTGGTGAGTGCTGTGAAGTGTGTAAACCTGGTGATTCACAGACCTGTACCCCTGGGGATAAAAATATATGTTTATAAAAAATAAAAAATTAAAAAAAAAAAAACTACAATGAGATATCACCTGACACCAGTCAGAATGACTCAAATTAGCAAGACAAGAAACGAGAGGTGTAGGTGAGGATTCAGAGAAAGGGGAACCCTCTCATACTGTTGGGAATGCAAAGTGGTGCAGCCACTCTGGAAAAGAGTATAGAAGTTCCTCAAAAAGTTTAAAATAGAATTACCTTATGATCCAGCAATTGCACTATCAGGGATCTACCCCAAAAATATTAGATTTTAAACCGTGTATTGCACTTGTGCTAACAATTAAATGCTTTCTTTTTCATTGAAAGGTCCACAGTGGTATCCTTCCCAAGTTGGCCTTCAGCTAGAACAAGGTAAGAATCAATTTTCACTGATTTATTTATTTAATTTGGAATCTATTTTCTGTCACCAATAGATAATGTTTATTTATCACTTACTAAATGGTAGGCATTGTAGTAAGTGCTCTAAGTCAGTTATATTGATTCTCCACATAAGTTTGTGATTCATTTTTTGCATGAGAAATTTTAGTCTCAAGGAGATAATTTTCACATATCCACCATCATGGACATTGGAGGCAGGATATGAGCTAACATCTCTCTGTTTCTAAAAGTTTTACTGCTTTATTCCCTCATTCTATTATCACTTAAAATGTTCTCAGGGATACTGCTCAATAATTTTTTCCTTCCTTCCCTTTTCTTTCTTCTTTCCTCTTTCTTTCTTTCTTTCTTTCTTTCTTTCTTTCTTTCTTTCTCTCTTTCTTTCTTTTTTGCAGCAGAATAAATGAGCTAAGGAAGAGCAAAAATGAATGAATTTAAGGGAAAATATCATATCCAGTATTAAGCCTCAAGTTTCTCAAACTATTAAATCCTATTTTCCATTAAAAAATTTATAAGTAGATACACTTCAAAGTCACTGTTACTAAGAATCATTGTCAGTGGGGCCCCTGGGTGGCTCAGAGGGATAAAGCCTCTGCCTTTGGCTCATGTCATGATCCCAGGGTCCTGGGATGGAGCCCCACATTGGGCTCTGTCCTGGGATTGAGCCCCACATTGGGCTCTCTGCTCTGCAGGGAGCCTGCTTCCTCCTCTCTCTGTCTGTCTGCCTCTCTGCCTACTTGTGATCTCTCTCTGTTGAAAAAATAAATAAAATATTTTTTTAAAAAAAGAATCATAGTCAGTGATATTACATCAACTTGACCTTAAATTTGGACTTGTTAAATAAGAGCTGTGGTAGCATATAAATTTTGGAAGAATACTTACACGAAGTCAATAACAGTAAGTTTACAAGAGGCATCTATTAAGGAATTTCAGTCTCTAAATTTTTCCATACAGTGATGAATTGCTTTTTTTTTTTTTTTCTTTTTTCTGGTACCTTTGCTAATACTCAGGACTTAGGACAAATGATGATTTCCTCACATATCTCTAAGGTGTTTTGTTTGTTTTCATTGTTTCTTAGACATTCCAGGTTTCTTCAAGACCTGTACGCTGAAGAAATAGGAATCATGGTTTTCTTGGAAGTCATACTTTCTTCATGATCTCAAATTCTTCCAAATTCAAATGTGCAAGACAAATTCCTATCTGGCTAGAGATTAAAGGAGAAGATTCATTATCTTCCTGATTTTTGCCTCTGCAGGGCCCAGTATATGACAACTATATAAACTCCTTTCAACACATGAATGTTCAAATAACATCAAATTATATAGTATTTTTACTAAATTGACTTTTATATAATGAAGACTCTAGAATGCCATAAGCATCAATATAAAATATAGTTCAATTTGAAGGATACTACAAGAAACTAGGAATTTCTGTTTATTCTTTCTAATGAATGTGACTTTTTACTTTCTCCTCACATATATTTATTTTTTTCCCTTCCCATATATGTACAGGATATGATCTGAATGAAATATAGTCATTAAGTGTCCTTGAATAGAAATGTGATGACATATTTGAAAAAAAAAACAAAGGGTCAATTATTTTAGCAAGATAAGCAGGATGTGGTACAAAGAGGTTGTTTGGAGTAACACAGAATTTTGAAACCTGACTCTTCTTACCTATCTATCGAATCTTCTTTCATGAAGTAGAGCTAATAAATAAAGAGCTTAACCCATGGTTTGGTTTGTGTTTTATAAGTGTTAAATAAGGTCATATTTATAAAGCACTATAATGATTGACACATGGTAGATAACTTCATCAATTAGTTATAACTGATGTTATAAGTATTAATATTAGGGAAATAAATCTTAACACTAAAACTAGATAAGGCCTAAATATTACATTTATTTCCTGCCATATTTCCCAGAATGCTTATACTATGAACAAGGACATCATGCAGATTTAGTCTTTACAGTTTCCTCACACAAAAGACAGCAGTAAAACATAAAAGGAAATAACAAACAGACTTTAAGAGCCATTAACAACTTTTTTTTTTTTTTTAAATTTTTAAGCTCAGTGGTTGTGCTGAGCTGAGGTGGTCTTAGCATTACTTGTGTGGGTCCACTCAATCAGCTTCAGTCAGCTGGTGGGTTCTTGGTGACTGGTTGATCTAGGGTGGCCATGACTGTAGCCAATCCTCTCCACCCTATTTGGTTTCTCATGCTTCAGCAGAATATTTGGGACTTGTTCTCATGGTGGATTCAGGGGTGCAAACAAATGAGCATAAGCACTCAAGAATTCTTAAGGCCCAGGCTTGGAAGTGTCCTATCTCTTGCCCTACATTCTGTTAGCTAAAGTGATTGACTAGGCTAAGCCATATTCAAGGGAGTGCAGAAATAGGCATCAACTCTTGTAGGGGATACTAAAAGTCATACTGTAAATGGTGTGCATATGAGAAGGGTAAGAACCTACAGTCACAACTGTAATACAACGGTCATAGAAACTGGTAACTAAAATTTGTCCTTTCTTCCTTCCTTGATTAATATACTTAATAATGTTCTGGAAGCACAGAGCTGAATTTCTAACACTTAAACTCATTGGATTTCTACAATAGAAAGGTAAAACATGGGTAGACTTGGTCATTTCCTTCCTAACCCTGGCTCTAATCATCCATGCCCCTTATATAAGAGCCTTGACAACCCCCTAGGTATATACCCTAGCATCTGGCCCATTTAGGGGGAAGAAAAGCCCAAAAAAGAAGATTTTTTAAAAAACAATTTGGCAGAAAATTTAGGGGCCTTAAGTGGCTGAAGCCTGATACCCATGGCACTGGTTCTTTTTTATGAGTATGTTCTTGGCGCTACACATTTGTTTCCCTTTGGTAAAGGACATAGGCATAGAACTCCAAAAACAGGTTTCCCTGTTTACTGAGTCTGAGTAGTATGGTTAATGATACGCCTGGATTCTCTCCTTCTACTCAAATGCCATAATGATGGGACTTCATTTTAAAAATATGTCAATAGTCTGTTTCTCGAAGTCATCAAGAGTGATACAGGAGTAGAAACTAATCCCCTCCCCCAAGGTGTCAATAGATGTATGTTGGAAAGATGTTTTCAGCGCTTTCAGGTTGTACAGAGATTTCAGATTATTTCGTCTTTATTAACATTTATACATGATTGTCAAAATGATAATGGCCATTTGCATATTGAAGTCTTTACCTTGATCCATGTTGCATTAACTTCCTATTGCTGTGTAACAAATCACCATAAACTAGGCTTAAAATAACACTCATTTATTAGCTTGAAGACACAGTATGGCAGGATTCTTTGTTCATAGTGTCAAAATCAAGGTGTTGGCTGAACTGAATTCTCATCTTAAGACTTTTAGAAAATTCTATTTCTTTTTTTCATTCTTAGTTCATTCTTATTGTCTGAAGATTTTTTTTTTTTTTTTTTTTTTTTTTTGGTGGCTCTATGACAGAGGTTCCTATTTCATTGCTACTTGTTGCATTATATAGGCCATTACAGTTCCTAGAGGCTATTTGCTTTACTGGCCATATGGTTCTCTCCATCTTCATCCAGCAATCTTTTTGATACAGTACCAGGATTCTAGTACTTTGAATCTGAATTCTTCTCACTTACCTATTCATGCAGATTCAAATAATACATGATTAACTCAGGCCTACCTGAGTAATCCCTCTTATAAAGCCACAAAACATGACCCAGACAAGGGAATGATAGTTTACCATATAATATTGGCTTTATCAAATATCATTTTCAAAATTAACACATAAAAATTGCACATTTTTACCTTACTATAAAATATCTGTAATTGTAAATCATTGTAATTGGATTCTGAAAATCATCTAAAAATAGTCATAAATTAATATTTCTTGTATCTTGGAAAAATAGAGAATGGAGTGTGCTTCAGTGGTTCAATCAGTTAAACATCTGCCTTTAGCTTAGGTCATGATCCCAAGGTGCTGGAAGGGTCCCCACTTTGGCTCTGGGTTCCCTGCTCAGCTCTCTCTCTCTCCTTTTATCCCTCCCCCATGCTCATGCTCTCTCTCTTGCTTTCTCTCTCTCAAATAATAAGTTAAATCTAAAAAAAAAAAAAATAGAGAATGAAATGGCACTTTTTCATGACTGGGGATAAAGATAAATCACAGATAGATTGGCATAAAGAATAATAAAAATACAAACAACCACAATGACAATAATAATGGCTTTATACTTCTGAGATTCATTTAGCCCTAGTCCACTTTTCTTTCCGTGTGGTATATCTTTCTTTAAATAAAACAAGATATATTTACCATTGTCTCATTTATGAAGATTTAAGGTTTTACAATTGTTTTGTAATTATAAATAATGCTAAAATGAACATCTTTGTACATATCTTTCAGGACACACATGTTGGGCTTATCTCGTTTTTATTATTAAGAATGGAACATTTCCTTCACATGTCTTCTAAGACATTAGTTGCTTATTCTTCTCTGATTTCATGAGAAACTCCTTTTCAGTAATCTTTGCTCTATGTTTCTCTTATTACTTTGAAAGCCATAGTGTTAGAAATCTCTTTCAGTTTCCATTTTCTTTTCAAACTGAACACTTAAATAATCTCATCACATGGCATGGCTTTACATGTTAATGACTTTCGAATATCTACAGACACACCTACCCAACTGCTAGCTCCTACTTGAATGTCTAATAAATATCACATACTTAACATACCTTAACTGAAATCTTAATTTCTACCCCCAAATCCTTCTCCTTCCCCAGTCTTCTCCCTGCCAGTTAATGAAATTTAATATTCCTAATTGCCCAGGCCAAAAATCTAAGAGCTGTCTTTATTTAACTGAAATACTTTCTTCTCAAGCTGAACCTGCTCTGTGTTGAAAACATATCTAAAATTGATGAACTTTTAACATTTCTACCAGTGCCATCTTAATCCAAAAAATTTCTTCTTGATGAATTTCTTCCTAAGTATTCTTACCTCCCTTCCTCCCAGCTTCCACACAGCATCCATAGAGATCTTTAAAAACATACATCAAGTCAGTCTGTTGATAATTACAATGACCTCTAAAATCTACTTGCCCTAGTTTATCATATAATAAAAGAATTTAGAGAACAGTTGACATTTATGAATACTGACACCCCAAATTATACTTTAAAAATACATATATATGTATATATATGTATATATATATATAAAAATACATATATATGTATATATATGTATATATATATATATACATATATATACATATATATAATTTATTTATTTTAGAGGGAGAGAGGGCATGAGCAGGCAGCGTGGCAGAGAGAGAGAGAGAGAGAGAGATGCACTGAGCAGGGAGCCCAACACAGGGCTTCATCCCAGGACCCTGAGATCATGACCTGATCTGAAGGTAGACACTCAATCCACTGACTCACCCAGGTGCCTCCTACCAAATTATGCTTTAAAAATACCTTGTATCATATTCAATTATGATATTATCTAATATTACATTTTCTCAGAACACAACAGGATAGTAGCTAGATGTAGGCTGCACTTTGTTTAGGTAGAGGTGGGAAACTACCATATATTTGAAAAATTGTGGGTCACCTGGGTGGCTCAGTGGGTTAAAGCCTCTGCCTTCGGCTCAGGTCATGATCTCAGGGTCCTGGGATCGAGCCCCACATCGGGTCCTCTGCTCAGCAGGGAGCCTGCTTCCTCCTTTCTCTCTCTCTGCCTGCCTCTCTGCCTATTTGTGATCTCTGTCGTATAAATAAATAAAATCTTAAAAAAAAAAAAGAAAAATTGTTAGATATTTTATAAAATGGGTTTGTTTACATTTTGCTTTACTTTAAATATTTATTATACATTGCAATTTCTATGTATGATTTATCCTTACTATTCATAATTTTTCACATTAAAAATTATTTGTTAAAATCACTATGCCTTGAAATTATATTAAAATATTTTTCCTTATAATTTAAGGTGGGCCTTTTTTGAAGGACTACATATCGATTCAAAGCATCGCAGCTTCCTCCATTGTCACTCTTTATTTTACAGACCTAGGTCAACAGGTCAGTTGGACTACTGTAAGTATCAATTTGAAATGCAATATAATGTCCCACATTTTGATAGGAAAAATTTGACAGGACTATTTTTATCAAATAAATCCATAATGAAACAAAATACTGTACAGAACGGCATTTTAAGTGCTTACGATGAACTGTGGCCAAAATTTTATACAGGAATTAGAGCCATGGAAATACACCGTTGGAGGAAGGAGAATAAATTCTTTTTCTGAAATGTTGGCTCTTTTTCTGCATCCTCTGTGCATTGTTAGTTAAATAATATTTATTCAGTTTTTTCCTTCTAGGAACCGAGAGATAAGAAGAGTCTTTTGACATTGAAAAAGAGGCAATAGAATATTCAATAAGAAATGTTCTAAGGCAAAGGTTTTGGAAAATCAGAATGCAGTAGTGAGACTTCTTTGAGTTGAGTGGTCATGGAATGCCTTCAGCTCTCCTTGAAGGAGGAACTTTCAAAGTGGTGGCAACTGACTCCAATGGCATTAGAAGAGTGAAGACTACAGTATGGAGAATTAAGAAACAGAGATTAAAATATGGAGGATTAAGGAACAGAGAAAATACTTAACACTAGTTCGAAAGCATTGACCTATTCATGAGATATGGAATTGAGAGATGGAGTAGCTTTAGTATCAAGAGGAAATACTAACTGACATTTTGTGGCAAAAAGTTAATTGATAAATAATTTTGACACTGACTTACAAAGGATAGTGCAATCATTCTATTTTTTTCAATTCAATTGTTTTATTTTTTTATTTTTTTTAGAGTTTTAAAGTTTGTCCAATTACATTCTACTTCATATCTGTGATGGGATTGCACTTTTAATATTTTATATATTCAGATAGCTTTTCTTTTTGCCATCATTAACAATCCACATAATCAGACATAGCGCTTTAAGTTTTCCATAAAAACACTCAATTTTTAAAATTATTGCAAACACAAGACAGCTAATTTGTTATAACTTAATTCTCAAATAGAGAAATTCAAGTTTGCATTTATTAGAATATTGTCACAGCTTTTATTTTTCAGACAATATCTCCTTTAATAAAAATTATTTTTCTGTACTTAGCTCATTATTTATATTTTGGTGTTATTGGTAAAGTAGTTCCTTTAGTTTTCAAAGTTCCTTGGTTGAGCTTTTCAGTATTAGTTTGTTGCATAAAAAAACCTGAGTTTAGAGTATTCTGAATCCTTGTAAAGTATAATATTTATAAAAAAGCCTGCTAATGCATGAATTATGTAAGCAAAGGGTTTAATACTTAAATGTGATATCAACAGACCTTTACTAAAGGAGATTTTGGACAAGCACTTTCTGATATCCAAAGGTTAAAATATTCATAGCCTCTGTCCATATTATGATGAAAAGGAAATTCTGTCTACAGAAGTTTTGTCATGACTAGTGACATTAATGGTGAGTTCATTAGAAATTCCAACTGCATCATTTGGATAAGCACTGAGCAGAGAAAGTAAAGTGCTAAGGTGGAATTCTAGGACAATTGTACTAGAAAATTACAGCTTATTTGAAAGGAAAATCATTTAGGTGACAAAGAGAACTCTGGAAATAGAGTGAATATTTTTAAATCAACCCTATTGTTCACACCATCTTTTGCTCCAAATGAGTCAATCCTATTAAATGCTAAAAATATACACATTACATTGCAATCATACCCACTTTATATCTACTAAATTATACAATAAAAGCAATATTTACCACTCATAACATTCTTGTACATTTATAAAATACTTCTATATAAAAGCATTATCATAGGGTTAGGTTTTCTTGGATTTCTGGGTTTTTTTTTTTTTTTGATACAATCTCTATAGCAAGGTCAAAATTAAGATTTTAAGAATATTTTTCATCAAGTAGCAGTGTGCTGTCACAGAATATTGAGAAAATATTTGCCTCATTGAACTTATTGAAAGACAGGATAGAAGGTTAGTATAATAATCCTCAATATATAGATCTTATTAATTAAAGATCCAATTCACTTTTCACCATTTTTATGTTCATTCCTGTGTGTCCTATAGTTCTATGCAATTTATACCTTGCAAAGATTCAGATATCTACTACCACAATCAGATACAGAATTGTTCATCCCCACAAAAGAACTCTTTCATATTAATCTCTGTATTTATACACTCGTTTCCATATTCCATATCCTGGGGCAACCACCAATCTGTTCTTCATTTCTCTATTTTTGTCCTGTGTCAAATGCTATAAACAAAATTAGACAGTCTTTCAATTTTTTTTTTATATTGATGTTTAATTTTCTCTAAGTGTAGTGTTTTGGGGATCCATCCTGTTTATTATATGTATCAATACTCAGTTCCTTTTATTGGTGAGTAATATTTGGTTGTAGGAATGTAGCAGTTTGTTTATCCTTCACCCCCTGACAGGCATTTGGGTTGCTTTCAGTATTTCACAATAAATAAAACTGTTATCAGTTTTGTGTAGGTATTTTATGAACATAAGTTTTCATTTATCTGGTACACACTGTTGAGTTTTAAGAGTACCTTTTACAGTCTAGATAAAGTATTTTGTCTGCTAAGTGGTTTGCAAATATTTCCTCTTAGTCTTAGCTTGTCTTTCCATTCTCTGAATAAGATTTATGGTTGTCTTTTTTTTTCTTTTCTTTTTTTTTTTGTGCAAAAAGTTTTCAAGTTTAGTGCAGTGTAAATTGCTAGTGTTTTAAGGATTTTGTCTTTGCTGCCATATGTAAAAACCCTTTGCTTTGTTCTAGATTTGGGAGTTTTCTCTTGTGTTTTCTTCTAATAGTTTAATAGTTTTTTATGTTTTACATTTTAATCAGAGTCTATTTTTATTGTAAAGAAATACCTAATTTTATCACCAAGCTTAGTATTTTCTTTCAATTTGTTTCCTGTGTTCTACAATTCTCCTGTTCTGTTTTTTTTTTTTTTTTTTTTTCCCCATTTGGAATTAGTTGTCGTGTTTTATTTTCTATTAGCCTCTTGGTTATTTTGGCTATATGTATATATATATTTTTTACCAACTGTCCTGATTACCCAAGAGATTATAACATTCATCTTTAAAATACTGAACACTAATAAAATTTGTTTAATTTAGGTTTACTGATGTGAAAATACTTCATAGATAATTGAATGACTTTATGATATTTAATCTCTTTCTAACTAACCTTCTATTGTGGTGTATTTTAGTTTTCTAGGTACTGTTAAATAAAAATCCACTATTATAAATTTATATGTCAATAATTATTTAGATTTATAATTTTTACTTTAATTTAGTTATTCCTTCTAATGCTGAGTTTATATCTGTGAGCATTATCATTCTTCATGGAGAACGACTTTAGTGATTTATTCTAGTTCTGCTGTTGATGAATTTTCTCAACTTGGTTTATCCTAACATGTATTTATTTAACTATTTGGGGAGAATGTTTTTGTGGAAAAAATAATTCCATATAAGCAGTTATATTTGTCTTCACTTTACAAAATTTCATTATTTTGATTTTTGATTCCCAAGTTCCTGTTGAAAAGTCCACTATGCTCTTTTGAAATAATGTGTCTTTTCCCTGGTTCAAATTAAATTTCTCTTTTGTTTGACACTGTTTGACTATGATGCCCATAGTTACAATTATGTTTCTATTTATCCTGCTTTGGGTTTATAGTGTTATGCTGTTTGGTATAAATATTTAATTTGAAAAATTATCATAATCACTTTAGCATCTCATTTTCCACTGTTCTCTTTGTATTCTCCTCCTGTGATTCATATTTCAATTCCATATTTTTCTTATTGGAGGTCTCAAGTATCTGCTAAAATACTCAAAACTTTTTTTATTTTTTTGAGTATATAAAAGATAATTTTTAAATGTGTCTCATAATTCTACTATGTAGATCTTCGGTTTATCTCTTTTGAATATCTCCTGTTTCTTTTGGATATGATTACAGTATCTTTACTCCTGTTATACATTTATATTTCTGACCTAGTGCAGGAACAACTTGGTGTCTTTTTTTTTTAAGATTTTATTTATTTGATAGAGAGAGAAAGAGTATAAGCAGGGGGAGTGGCAGGCAGAAGAAAAGGGAGAAGCAGGCTCCCCTCAGCAAAAGGGGACCCCTATGTGGGACTTGATCCCAGAACCCTGAGATCATGACCTGAGCCCAAGGAAGTTGCTTAACCAACTGAGCCATCCAGGCACCCATGAACATCTTGTAAAGGCAACTTGAGGCCTAGAATCATGTTACTCTGCTGTCAAACTGATTTGACAAATCTGATCATCAGTTTGACAAACTGATCATCCTCCAGGTAGACTAATGCCATTTGGTCTAGGTGTCTTAATCCAGTTGATGGCTGTAATGATTTCAGGCTGAGCTTTAGTACCTGTAAAGACAGATCTCCTTCTGCTTCATCATGCCTCTAGATCTTAACCCAAATCCTGGTGATTTTATAAGACCATATCTGTCTTTAAAAGGTGCCAACCAACAATTTTTGTCCCTCCCTTCTCAGGCACCCTCTAAAGATTTAGTCTTCTTAGGATGCTATCAGACTTCAAATCCTAGAGTCCATCACTATTCTTGAGTCCTATTTAAAAAATCCTGACCTTCTATTTCTCAATGACTCAGTAGCTCTTTGAACCCTGAAAAACATTTTGATCAAGTTTTCAAGCTGATGGTTTGAATGGTTTGAATAACAATGGTTTGAATAACCTAGAATAAAATTCTTCCTTACATGTTATGAATATAATGGTTGAATTAAAACAAAACAAAACAAAAGAAAAACTTCTTTTAATATTATATTAACTTCAGTGATTTTCATTCAGTACAAAGTGGTATCACTGCTGAGAAATTCTCTCATAATTTAAATAGCTCTCCCATCATTAGAAGATTAAGGATGGTACCACTTTATTTTATCAGTAATTTTCAACAACTCTGAAATATGCAATTTATTTTGTTTTCAACTGTCAGTTGTAATTTTAAAAAATAAGTCACCTCACACCAGTCAGAATGGCTAAAATCAACAAGTCAGGAAATGACAGATGCTGGCGAGGATGCGGAGAAAGGGGAACCCTCCTACACTGTTGGTGGGAATGCAAGCTGGTGCAGCCACTCTGGAAAACAGCATGGAGGTTCCTCAAAATGTTGAAAATAGAACTGCCCTATGACCCAGCAATTGCACTATTGGGTATTTACCCTAAAGATACAAATGTAGTGATCCAAAGGGGCACATGCACCCGAATGTTTATAGCAGCAATGTCCATAATAGCCAAACTATGGAAAGAACCTAGATGTCCATCAACAGATGAATGGATCAAGAAGATGTGGTATATATACACAATGGAATACTATGCAGCCATCAAAAGAAATGAAATCTTGCCATTTGCAACAACATGGATGGAACTAGAGCGTATCATGCTTAGCGAAATAAGTCAAGCAGAGAAAGACAACTATCATATGATCTCCCTGATATGAGGAAGTGGTGATGCAACATGGAGGCTTAAGTGGGTAGAAGAATAAATGAAACAAGATGGGATTGGGAGGGAGACAAACCATAAGTGACTCTTAATCTCACAACAAACTGAGGGTTGCCGGGGGGGAGGGGGTTTGGGAGAAGGGGGTGGGATTATGGACATTGGGGAGGGTATGTGATTTGGTGAGTGCTGTGAAGTGTGTAAACCTGGTGATTCACAGACCTGTACCCCTGGGGATAAAAATATAAAAAAATAAAAAATAAAAAATTAAAAAAAAAAAAAAAAAAAAAAATAAGTAAAGCCAACACCATCCCAATAATAATAGCACTAAGAAGTTTTCTTTTCTTCGAGAGGATGAAATGCATTAAGCTCAGTCTAAGCACAAAGATTCTAATCAGTTCTCAACAATTGTAGCTGTGTGTTTCAAATTACATTTCTAAAACATCTTATTGTCTTCTTCCTTTTTCGATTTAGACATCCCAAGTTGAATATTCCACTGAAGTTCCAAAAAAAAAAACTCAGTTACCTAGGATGCCTTGTATCCTATGCCTTCTATCAGTTTAAATTTTACATTTATTTATTTTTTTAAAAAGATTTTATTTATTTATTTGACAGAGAGAGATCACAAGCAGATGGAGAGGCAGGCAGAGAGGGAGATAGAGGGAAACAGGCTCCCTGCTGAGCAAAGAGCCCAATGCCGGACTCTCGATCCCAGGACCCAGAGATCATGACCTGAGCTGAAGGCAGCGGCTTAACCCATTGAGCCACCCAGGCGCCCTAAATTTTACATTTAAAGCAGCACATTAGTTTAGTACAGTGATCATTCTATAAAGGCAAAGCATGAAAATAATTTCAAATTAGACATAAATTGGAATTTAAAAGTAGTATAATATATATAATTATATAATTATAACTTATTTATGGTATAGCTATGTTATATATATACATATAAAAGTACATTATATATAAATTATAACTATGATTATATATTATATAATATAGATGTTATATATATTTATCTTCAAGGTAAGAAGAAAGTATATATGCTTATTTTGAATATATAACTTCTAGCAAACTTTTGGTTTATAATGGACTTCCTAGTCTTTATAAATTCATCTGATATCCTAGGGCTTATAACTGTCATATTTATTTATTTGGCTTTGGTTTTGGATTTGCTTCTTTTTAGTAGGAGAAGAATTTTTTTTTTTCAGAAGTATGTCTTATTAATATTTCTCTATCTGGTCCTTGTTTTTTATTTACTTTACAGCCATTTTCTGATTATTTTCTAAGTTTAATAAAACATTTCTTTCCCCTTTTTTTTTCCTATTTGCACCCAAATGGACCTTTTTTTTGAAAGATGTATTGTCCAAATGTTATTTCTTATCATTCTCTACTGCTTTCAGGTCAGGATATAGCCTTCATACTTTACTACTGTTTTAACCTCCATGTTTCAGCATGAATAATATTTATGATAAAATATTGGGCCTCCCTGAACATATTACTGTAAGCCAGCAGGTTCTCCTGATTTATTTTTAGGGTATGATGGAGATAAGACTGTAGTTTAATTTCCTGATCCCAAGAAACTTCATATTTGTGATAGCATTTTTATTAACTTAATAAAGAATGACATGTGGTCAAGGTTAACTATTTTTCATAACATTTTTCATTACTGATATATTACTAGAGGATTTGCTCAAAATTAACTTGACTAGAGATGGCATTGAAATAAGTATTTTTAGCTTTTTGTTGTAATAAAATAATTACTCTAATTCAGGAGTATTAACTGAACTCTATTATCAGACATGCAAAAGTGGTAAATACTTTTCTTTACCTCTGAATAGTCAGGCATATTGTATGCCATAAATTAATACAGTTTAACAGTAAAAAAGTTGCTTTGCACTGACTTAATCAGATGTTGCATGTTTACCTCATATAAAAGTCTTCCATGTGTAATGGGATGGAAAAAGTATACCTTAAGAAACCTACGTATAAAAATGTTTATACTTGGGGCACCTGGGTGGCTCAGTGGGTTAAAACCTCTGCCTTTGTCTCAGGTCATGGTCCCAGGGTCCTGGGATCAAGCCCCGCATCAGGCTCTCTGCTCCTCGGGGAGCCTGCTTTCTCTTCTCTCTCTCTGCCTGCCTCTCTGACTACTTGTGATCTCTGCCTGTCAAATAAATAAATAAAATCTTTAAAAAAATATTTATACTTGTGTGTATACATACACACAGACATAAATACATACATATATATATATATATATATATATATATATATAAAACATGCATATATATCATGTATTCTAACCATGTAGTTATACAAAGTTCTAATGGGAAATAACATAATTTCTAATCAACATGCACACCTGGATATTTGAGTAAAACGTGCAGCTTTAAGTTTTTCTTTCTTAGAAAATGAGATTTGGCAAAGACAAAGCAAAGCAGTAATGGCAGTTGAATTTATCATTGTCATGTCTGAATTCTTCCTCTTTGAACACTCAGAGATAAATTATTTTCTTTTTTCTGTATCAATTCCAGAGTGACTTTAACCTGGTTTTAGCATCAAAAGAAAACTAATAATGGACCATCATAGATTTAGAAAACTATCAGAAAGCCAGTTGCCAGAGAATCTTTATACAATCAATCTTGTTTCCAATTATCTTTCCAAATCTTAATGATTATCTCTCTATAGATCAGATATCTCTCTCCATATATAAGGTTGACTCAACTCCAGAATTCAGAAGGCAATCCTTTTAACTATCTACTTAGACTCATTAGAATTAAAGTCTAAAATTTCCAGAAGAGAAAATTAATTTTTTTCAATTTGAATCGATGTCAAATCAATTAAATTCAAGACGACCCAGCTGTGTAAATTGGGAAAAAAAAAATAAAAGTCACTGAGGCTAATTCCATTCAGTGATAAGAACAGTTCACATTGAAGATGGAGTGTAAATGGGTCTGGGGAGACACAAAGAAATATATTTACGATAGTTTGGTTGGTTAAATGAAAACCACTGTGTACAAATTATGAAGAAATAATTACATTAGTTTCATTATTTGTTTTTATTTTAAATTCACCACTTACAATTGTCCTTTCCTTAAGTCTTAGCTAGTTATTTTAAGTAAGACTCCTTGTGAATTATATTAGCACCTAGTATAATTCATTTTAAAGAACAGATAATGCTATGTGTCCCTTTTACAAGTTCATTCAGCAGGCTAAGTCTGTAGACATGCTTATTGTGTTTTTATGTAAATCTTAATAATATCTACAAAAATTTATTTTTTAATTTAAATCAGCTTCTTATTTTCAGGTATTTTTGGCTGAATACACAGGACCTCTGCTGATATATCTCCTCTTTTATTTGAGGATCCCATACATATATGACATGAAGGAGAGCTCCGGAAGATTACGCCATCCAGTGGTACAGTACGTAATATATGTAGTACCTCTAGATAAATTAATACACAGATAAAATTTTAAAGTTTGTTTATAAACCAAATTAAAGTGGGTTACATTTAAGAAAATATATTTTAAGTAACTTTAAATAATGTATACACATGAGCTTGCAAATTTATAAACAAGGAACAAGTAAGTATACCTTAAAGCATAGATAATGTTAGTTCATAATGATCACAGTGAAAGAAATCTGGATATTTAAAGTTATAAAGTTGTGAGGTCATATATAAAGGGCTTAAGATATAAAACTAAATAAAATAATAAAATATGTACTTTTCATGGGCAACATTTATAGGAAAGAAACAATGACCTAAAAAACAGGAAAAAACAGAAGAGTTTTATGTTACCTTTAGTAAGTCAAAATTCAAAATAAATTTTACTTTAAAGTAAAAAGTAAAAGTAAAGTACAGAAAAAGGTGAGGGTGATTATCCAAGCAGAATATATAACATACTGTGAGAATAATCTCTCTGTGTGTCTCTCTCTCCCTCCACCTACCAAATTGAAAAGTAAGAGAATAATTATTATTCAAGACACCACACTGAGATGTGGTGTTAGCAATTTGTTAAAAACATAAAAAAGAACCTTATTTAATGACTAAACTCTAAATAAATTAAGAAAAAATATTTAGGTCATAAGGATACTAAAAGAGAGTGATACGACTCCTAACTTTCTCATATCATATAGAGCTTTCCTTTACACTTAATTTCTGTACCACAGCTGTACTTTCTTGTCTCCGATACCTACTATGTTCCCTTTCACGCATTGACATTGACACACATTATCCCTCCTCCTTCATCCCAGTAAGCTCTTTCTTATCTCTTACATAAGCTTGAAATAGAAGTTCAGTATTTCTTACCCATGATAGCTATTCCTATTCTTCCCAATGCAAGTATGCCACTGAAATGTTCTTCCTTTCTACAATTTATTACTTTAAAATTATATGTTCACATAATCACTTGTTTGTGTATTTCCCTCTATAAAGTCCTAAAATGGATGTACTTTGGTGTCCATTTTATTTCCACTGCTTAACATTACCTGATTTACAGGAAACACTCAATAGGAATATTTTGAATGATAGATGAACCAATTGCAAACATATTTATTTCACATTGAGAAATTCTAGGTTATTAAAGAGAGGAACCTGACCTGGGTGGGAGTTCTGAGGTGGCTTTTCTAAGAAAGTGGCATTTGAATTATTTCTTTGTTTTCTGGAGCAATGAATCAGATTTTAAATAGGAAATTTCATGTGCACATGATTTATGGTACAAAGAAATTTGGTGCTTTGTAGGAGTAAAAGAAATCTAGTATGGCAGAAGCGAAGAGAGGCAAGGGAAATTGGTTCTTAGGGATGATGGTCAAGTTGTGCAGGGCCTAGTGGAACATTACCAATTTTCTCTCTAGTGAAGGGAATAAGGGAATGACCAATTTGTTTAGAAAGTCTGGGGTGCAAAGTTCAATATAAAGACAATATAAAGACAATATAAATGTACTCATATTTTAGATCAACATATTACATCTACTAGATATATAACGCATCATAAAAACAACAACAACAAAAAAAAAACTACTTATTTTCCTAGTGGCATTCTAAAGAAATTGACTGACAGTTGGTTACTATTCTTAAACACAAACACAGAATGTTTTATAACATCTCAGTGATAAAAATGTGCACTATGTTGTTCCAAAATAGCAAATATGTTAAGTTTGTAGGAAATCATTTCAGAGCAGATACACACAAACACACAAACTACTTGTGAAATTTAAGTGTCTAGCAGAGATCTATAAAATAATCACATGGTTTCTGAGGCAACCCAACTTTAAGATGAGTGACTACTATTTCTCAAAGTTAAGAAGATGAAATTTCAAATGCTGTGTCCATTTGCTCCACACTCTGTTAATTCTCCAAAATGGCTTTGAATCATTTCACAGAGTTCAAAAATATTTTTCTGCTAGCTTAGATCTACATGTGACTCAACTACCACAAAATTCTTCGGATCGCTTAGAAATTTTTGCACCCTGGAACTAAGGCAGTATTACCTATATTACCTCCATTCCCATCAAGTAATGAAAAGGGGATGCACCGTTTGGTGAAACGGATCCAGTTAAACTTGTTTGAACTTTATTCAATCAACAGTAGTTAAGATAGGGGACACATACTTGAAATTGTCAAGGTCTCTCTTGCCTTAGGGATCAAATGAAATGCTTGCACTGAGGCTGAGACCACACCTCCCTAAGGACTTCTAACTGCATCATCAGGGATGGAAGAGCAGTCCTAGAAACCTTTCCTATACATAGGACACACAGCTGGATCATCTGCCTTGACTGCAAGAAGATATGTCTATTTGGACACTTAAATTTCTGCTTAGGTCCTCCACATTATTAACCTCATACTTTCAAGCCATCCCTCTTCTCTCATACATCTTGATAAACCCCACAGTTCTCTGTGCTGCTTTCACAGAGTCCTTCCCAATTCCTGGAATTCTTCTACCTCTGCAATTCAAAGTCCGTTAATAGCAAAATCTCTTATGTCTTCAGCATTTTATTCGAACATTGTCTTCATATTCTTCCACAAGAGAAACTTGGCATAGTTCTATAAAACTGAGACAGTGTTTTTTCTTTTCTTTTCTTTCTTTTCTTTTTCTTTTCTGTTCCTTTCTTTTTTCTTTTCTCTTCTTTTCAAGATTTTATTTATTTGAGAGAACCAATGATCTGGGAGAGGAGGAGGGACCAGAGGAAAAGGGAGAAGCAGACTCCCCATTGAGCAGGGAGCCCCCTGGGCTCAATCCCAGGA
Source organism: Mustela nigripes (assembly GCF_022355385.1). Taxonomy (NCBI): domain Eukaryota; kingdom Metazoa; phylum Chordata; class Mammalia; order Carnivora; family Mustelidae; genus Mustela; species Mustela nigripes. The sequence goes on along the minus strand of NC_081557.1, from coordinate 254,389,487 downwards.
CTCTGAGACCATGAACTGAGTGGAAGGCAATTGCTTAATCAACAGCCACCCAGTGACCCCGAGACTGTGTTTTCTTTCACAGTACTCTTATCTTGAAACATATGTGATAAGGGATGAGTTTGTTTGTTTGTTTTAATTATAATTGGGAAAAAGAACTGGACTCAAACCTATTCATGGATATTCACCTAGTTTAGCACTGCACAGAGAAATAGTGGATATTTGAAGGGAAGTCAACCATAATTAAATGGAAATATTTGCAATGAAATCAAACATGGTGAGTTACCAACACTGTGCAAAGTAACATATCATATGGTTTCACTTATTTGTGGAGCATAAGAAATAACATGGAGGACACGGGGAGATGGAGAGGAGAAGGGAGTTGGGGAAAATGGAGGGGGAGACAAACCATGAGAGTAACATGCATCCAAAGAGAAGATAGAGCTGTATGTACTATACCAGTATAACATCAGAAAAATAGGCTAACTAATTTAATCATAGCATGAACTAAAATTTCTCGTTTAGTCCTCTGCTAAAGAGCTGGACGTAACCTCACTTTATGCTTTCTTAGAAAGAAGAAAATTTTATCATTCAAGTATATATTCCTATGAAGAACAAAAAAGGTAGGAGAGATACTGATTCCCTTATGAATCCTTTGAACCTACAATTCTCAAACTTTCCTAAATCACAACCTTTCCTTTTTCTTGTCTTCCTGTCTAGAAAGCTCTGCCCCTGGATATCCATACTTTGTTTTTGATTTCTCACAGAATTTGTCTATTATTTAGAGAAATACATACATAGAAAATGCCTCTCCCTTAATAGGTGCACACTTATTTTTTTTTTTATGAATTAGTGAGTAGTAGTAAATTCACTGATGATTTAGGCAGGTTGGTTTATGTTTATCTATTCATTTTTCCAAAAGTCACTATTATTATTAACCAGAAATCATTATTTCATTCTGTTAAAATAAAATCCCATGAATATTCAATGTTTGTACATACAGTAAATGATATGCTGATTTTTCTGTTCAAGCTTTATTGATTTAAGTGTGCAATTTTTGATCCATATTGATTTTCTTGAATAGCAACAACACTTTTTGAAATTTTATATTTTATCAAAATCAATATGGATTTTAACAAAAATATATTTTAAGCATAAGCCATAAAATATACTTCTATAAATCATATCTGACATTTACTTTTAAAGCAATTTATAGATGACAACAAGAGCTTTTCAATTGGAAAGCAGAAACAAAAAGAAACACACAAAGAGACAACGAAAATACTACAATTTGTTAGGGAGGGAAAAAACAAACATAAACTAAAGGAAACAAAAGCTGTACTGACTCCATAAATAAATATATTCAAACCTTTCAATGTATGGTTCTTGCTAAAGGACAACCAGACGATAAAAAGCTATTCTGAATACTATAAAATGTCAAATGAATTCTAAGTAGATTTTGAATATTTTTAAAACTTGTGCATCTTTTTCTCTGGCATCAGTTTGTTCCCTGTATTTATAGGTCTGATTTTGCTTTTTTGTGTGTTTATTCATTTTATTTTTTAGACTCCACATGAATGAAATCATATGCTATTTGTCTTTCTCAATCTGACTTATTTCACTTAGCATAATACCCTGTAGGTCCATCCATGTTGTCTTCAATGGCAGAGGGGAGACGATTGAGGAATCAGGAAAAATGGGTAAAGGGGAATGGGAGATACAGGCCTCCAACTACGGAGTATATACATCACAGGAGTGAAAGACACAGTATAAAGAATACAGTCAGTGATATTATAATAGCATGTGTGATGATAGATGACAGGTACAGTTGTGGGGATCATAGCATAATGTAAAACTCTTAAATCACCATGTTATACATATAAAATTAATGTAACATTGTATATCAGCTTTAGAGAAAAAACCTTGTATATTTTCTGCTTCATTTATAAGGCATTTTGTTATGAGTGCATTTATAATAATTATATATTGTTGGAGTAGATGTGAGCATACAGATGATGACTGGTATAATAAAATGTTTTGAGCATCATTAGAAGTAAATTTATAGAAACTATTGTGACAATACTGTTTTTGTGAAATAAATTTAGAAAATTCCTAGAATAAATGTATTAAAATAAGCATTCATGTTTTGATTATTAGAAACATTTCTTAATAAATATATAATATTTTAGTAAACTAACAAAAATTGTCCTGTGTCTAAGGCAAGCCAGACTTTTGGAAGGTAACTTACTATGTTCATGTTTTCCTTTCTTTCTAGCTTGGCTTGCTTCTGTCATTGTATACACTATATCCGATACCTTTTGGAAACCTTATTTGTCCATAAAGTTTCTGCAGGACATACGCCTTTGAAAAATTTGATAAAGGTGAGATTGATATGTTTGATAATTTTAATTATTATTGGGAAGTTTTGTGTATTGGGTCATCCATAAAATGGTACAATCATATTTATTTTCCTCATGCTTAGATTATTCTGTTCAACTGTGTCATCATATCTTAATCAGCTGCTCCTGAAATGCCACTTCCTGAGTGACCTGTTTCACTGGAGCAGTGTTCAATAACTCTACATTAAAGATTTGCCATGTCTTTTTGTTACAAGCCATGCATGCTCAGGCACTCTTTTTTTTTTATTTCTTTTCTTTTTTTTTTTTTTTTTTTTTTCATAGAGAGAAATCACAAGTAGATGGAGAGGCAGACAGAGAGAGAGAGAGGGGAAGCAGGCTCCCTGCTGAGCAGAGAGCCCGATGCGGGACTCGATCCCAGGACCCTGAGATCATGACCTGAGCCGAAGGCAGCGGCTCAACCCACCGAGCCACCCAGGTGCCCCGCTCAGGCACTCTTAATTTTGGAAATACTTAGCACTGAATTCAGATTCTTTACATGCTGCTTGAGGACGACAGATGTCAGACATGAACATTCCTATAAAAATACATCTGTGTGATAACATTGATGAAACAACACCGTGTATTTATGACAGCTGTCAGTGAGATGACAGTCTTTGTTCTTCCAAAAATGGTGAATTCAGGAGTTAATAACCATCCCATTAAATAGCTGTCAAGAAAATGGGAAGTTTTATGAAATATTGAAGTGGAAATATACATTGGATGACATGCTGCAATTCAATTTTCCAATTCTATTTCCAATTTGAAGTTTACTTTCCATAGGAAATATTTCCTTATTAAAAATTTCCTGTATTTTTTGGCAAATACCTGTTTCTTTCTATTGTTTTTCTATTGTTGTCATGGTAATAAAACAAAAAACTCTGAAATTCTTAGAAACCTCAAAAGTCCTTTAGACTAGCTTCTATTCTGGCACAAGATATTAAAATTTATCATATCAGTACAAGATCAGTTTTATAGTCTAGGATTTTTGGAACTAGAATGTTTCCCTTTACAGTCTGTCAAGATATGTTTTACTAATGATTAAATAATTCATTATTTTATTCACTTACTGTTGGAAAATGAGTATTAGTATATTTTATGCAATACATTATTTATTATTTTATTACTTCATCCATATTTATTGCTTTATAGTCAAAGACCATTGAAAAATATTTCTAAAATATATTGTTACATTTGCCTTATATCCTAAGTACCCATTTATATTAATAAGGGTTGAGCAAAGTAATCCCTTTCCTTAGTGATATCAAATATGTACTTGTAAAATGCTACTTTATTGGGTGAGGAGTCATTTCTTATCTTGCTTAGAGCATACCATTTTTCATACCAAAAAAAAGAAAAGCTTCAGTGTGTCGTGTAGGTGTATGGGATGATTTCAAATGATATGATAGATTATATATGTTCTCTAACTTATATTATGTTTTATTTGTAGGGCTGTGCCTTTTATTGGGGATTTACTTCTTGGATTGCCTACTACATTAATCACCCACAGTACACACCACCGTGTATGTAGGATTTCTTTCTAATGAAACAATACTGATTTGACAACATCAGAACTCTCTTCTAAACTACACAGAAATGATGAACAACCTGGCATACTTTAAAAAAGAAGCAAATAATGAAAAAATATCAATTTTAAATAGGTTCCATATCACACTGCATTACATTTTTATGTAGACTTAAAAGACCAAATTTGACTGACATGCTTTGATTTATTTTCTCTCTGTAGGAACTCTCGCAAAAATATGAGTTGATTGTAAACCTCCTAAAATGACAGATAGCAAAAATGAAAGAATGAAGATTAAGAAGAAAAATTCCATATAATCACATAATCACATAAACTCACCTATCAGGTTTTTAAAAATAGGCAATAAATATGAAATTATTATATTAAATGTAATTCAATAAGAAAAAAATAGAAGCAATTTGTTTCTGTAACATAAAGTTTATAACTTTTTTAAATGTCTTGATCATTGATTCAGGTGAAGCACTTTGGGGGAAAGCACGATGCACCAAACCTAAATCCTCAGTCCCTAAACTTGGATAGCTGTTCTCATCACAGAATTCCATTTCTTTTATTTGCTGTGCACTTTTCTCTCTTCGGTTTTTACTGCAGCCCTCAAGGCACACACAGGGCTCTAGTGCTATAGGGTTGAGGTTTCACAGGTAACCGACAATTATTTTTTCTGGTCTGTTTCTGGTGTTTATGAAATTTGAAATGGAAATAAAGGTAGTAGTCAGGGTTTATTTTAGATTTGATAAAATAAGTTAAACCATCTTAATAACTGGGCTTGAAATACCAACAATAGAATCTGTACTAAGATCAGCAAATCTAGTCGAGCATGCTAAAAGTAAATCATTGTGATGTTCAAAACTTAAATTCTTCTAAATACTAGCAACTATGAATACTGAAGGGGAAAATTACTTAATATCATACAGTTTCTAAAAATATTTTATCAGAGAGGTACCTACTAAATTTAGAATATTACAGACAGATATTTTTGCTCCATAGAATAAGAGGAGCCTCTGAAAAATACTACTACCTTCACATGTCTTTTTTTTTAATATTTTATTTATTTATTTGTCAGAGAGAGAGAATGAGCACAAGTAGGGGAGCAGCAGGCAGAGGGAGAAAGAGAAGCAGGATCCCTGCTGAACAAGGAGCCCAATGCAGGACTCAATGCTAAGACCCTGGGAGCAGGATTTGAACCAAAGGCAGATGCTTAATGGACTGAGCCACCCAGGCATCCCAGCATTCACATATGTGATGCAAACTAATAGAAGCTGATTGTTGTTAACATATGCAAAATATTTACTGAAAACTTAATGTTTGTCAATAGTTGTAAAATTTTCTATTTCTTTTATCATAAGAAATATTATTATGTAAGTGTTAATATTCTCTATTACGATTAGGAAAATGAGGACTTGAAAGTCTAATTTTATTTTTCTCAAGACTCTTAAATGCATAAAATGTAAACAGACCCCAAATTCTGTGAAAACATATGTAACATTACAATACTGATTCCAACTGGAAAGTGAAAAAAATACCATGTATAGTCCTAGTCTCAACAGATTTGACTGCATAAAATTAATAATATCTGTACATTTACACACCTTAACTTGAATATAAAACAATATATTATGTAATTCCACCACATATACCATTAAGGAAAACATTTTTCATACTTCTTGAAAATATTTTAAACTAAATAAGAAACAAATTATCATAACTGAAAACTTCCCAATGGCAGGAATATTCCATTAACTGCTAACTGGCATGCATATGTTCAGAAAACTTAATACATAAATATTAGTATCAGCAGCAATCAAAGAAAAACAACCTTTTTTTCTTGCAAAATGTAAAATATTATAAAAATTATAAAAATTATTACAGAAAGTTATGGGACACCTGGGTGGTTCAGTTGGTTGAGCCTCTGCCTTCTGCTCAGGTTGTGATCCCAGGGTCCTGGGATGTAGTCCACCTCTGCTTCCTTGCTCAGCTGGGACCCTCCTTCTCTTTCTGCTAGCCCCTACCCCTGCTGTGCTCACTCTCTCTTCCTCCCTATCTCTGACAAATAAACAAATGAAATCTTTAAAAAAATTACAGAAAGTTGTAATGATGGCTAAATTTTTTTCTAGAAAATTTGTTTCAGATTACACTCTCTGTAACTTTGCTTTTTGGAAATAAAAAGCTAAAAATATTTAAAATTGTACTTTTTGTCCCTGTACTTGTTTTTATCACATCATTATTTGTTCTCATTTAAAAATGAAAACAAGGTATGTCTTTACTGTCCTGCTATGTGAAATGTTCTGAACTTCTAAACCAGAGTTCATCCTTGTACTTGAGAGCATTCCTTGATCTCCCTGATTAAATCATTCATTTTAGCTCTCACATTAAATCCTAGAGATCTTTCTTAGTAACACTTAACAGGGTTGCAAATTTTCCTGTGTTAACTTGTGATTATTATTTGCTTCCTTGTCAGACAGTAATTTTTATTAAAATAAGAGTTGCTTTTGGCTTAGTTTATAATTGATTTTATCACAAGCACACAGTATAGTGCCTGTCCTTTTCCTAATAAGTATTATTGAATGAATGAAGTCTAGTCTAGAAATAGGCACAAATAAAAAAATACAAGTATATATATATACATATATGTATATATATATATACACACATATATATATAATTTAGCTGGAGAAGAATGTTTAATTACATGGCAAATGTTGCTTAGTTGTATGGCAAATATAATATTGAGGAATAAGTGATTATAAAAGTGTCCAACACTTTCGTGTACATAACAAATATGTATATTCCCAGGGGAAAATCTGAATTTTAACTGATTTACCATGGATAATGGGATTTTAATATATTTTATTTCCATTTACATTTTTATCTGCTTTCCAATTTTTTTCATTAATGTATTAATGTATTTTATTTCATAGTTAGATATAAACACTTTGTTAAAAAAAAAACTTCCAGGGACGCCTGGGTGGCTCAGTTGGTTGGACGACTGCTTTCGGCTCAGGTCATGATCCTGGAGTCCCGGGATCAAGTCCCGCATCGGGCTCCCAGCTCCATGGGGAGTCTGCTTCTCTCTCTGACCTTCTCCTCATTAATGCTCTCTCTCACTGTCTCTCTCTCAAGTAAATAAATAAAATCTTTAAAAAAAAAAAAAAAAAAAAAAACTTCCAATACTTCCACATATTTTAAATATGTGCATATGCATATATATATACATACATATATATGCTATATATGTATTTGTGTATATATCTCTATATCTATACATAGATACATATATAACATACATATAACATATATAACATATATCAATACATAGATACTTATATAACTTTTGACTAAATTATCCTTTAAGTTTCTAGTCCATGGAACTGGAACTTCCATAAAAGACTTATAAAGAAAGATGTTTGAAGCAGTATTACTTATCATATATAAAATTAAAGTAGCACTAATTATGCAGCAATTAGGTAATATTTAATGTTTTTAAACTTAGCCACATTATACATTACAATGAGATGTTGTCATAGCTTTTATCATGAAAGTTTAATAATATTAGAAAAGCCTTTAAATATATTCTTATAAAATATGCAAGATTTAAAATGAGACATTGCAATTTTGTAAATGTGTTTACATAAACGCAATTTATATGTACACATACGTGAAAGAAAAGGAAATGCAACTGTTAATACAGATGATGAGCTTATCAAAAAATTTATTTTTGGTACTTTTGTATATTCCACCTTCTCTGCCATGATAAAAGTAACTTTAGGACAATGTCTTAAATTCTATTTCACTCCTTATTCTATATTATTTGGGAATTTGCATAACCTATATTTTTCTTTTAAGATGAGAACATTAATACTTGCCTCATTTATTTGTTTTTAGCAGAAAAATTTAAAAATACTTAAAATATTACCTATCATAAAATATCAATGCAAAAAATAAAAGTTGTTTTTATTAGCATATTTCTTTTGTTATTAAACATTAAAAAACAAGAGCTATCATTGGGTGCCATCATATATTATGCTATATTACGGGCTGTTAAGGTAACAAATGAAAGATTAAATCTGCCTTTAAAGAGTTTAATAATAGAAATTTAAAATAGATACCTGTTGTATTTCAAATATAATTAGGTGACTTAGAAAAAAAGTGTATGTTGAAAGCAAAAATGTTTTTATCCCTTCAGATTGTATAAGTATTATCCCAAAGGGTCAATTACATACATCGGTGTACTTTGGATTAGAGGGTAGTAATACCCAATCAACATTGCTTTAGTTGTGTTTATAGTGTGGCAATCCAAAATATGAATGTTTGAATTAGATCTTCTTTTTCTACTTTCTAGCGTTTGGAAACCGGCAAGTCGCAGTATCTGCTATCAATTTTTTGGTATGTATTACTTTTATTACTTGCTATTCACGCTCTAATTGTAGTGCTATTAAGAATGCAAAACAGGGGCGCCTGGGTGTCTCAGTGGGTTAAGCCGCTGCCTTCGGCTCAGGTCATAATCTCAGGGTCCTGGGATCGAGTCCCACATCGGGCTCTCTGCTCAGCGGTAGCCTGCTTCCTCCTCTCTCTCTCTGCTTGCCTCTCTGTCTACTGTGATCTCTCTCTGTCAAATAAATAAATAAAATATTAAAAAAAAAAGAATGCACAACAAATTATATTTGAGGATTTCACATGTAGAAAATATGATCTCTTTTTGTATTATATACTTCATGATATTAAGTGGAGTAAGTCAAATGATTACCCTGAATCAAGCCATTAGCTCTCTAAATTTTTTTTAGCTCACTAAATCTCTTAATCAAAATGTTCTACTCATCTATGAAGGATGATTAGAATAATTGGGAATCTAGTAGAATTTGAAAAAAATCCTACTTAGTAATTCTTCCTATTGTCTATACACTTACAAACCTCTAAGAACAAAAGTATTTCGAGCCTAACAGATGGACATCTAAAAAGCCCCTTGGCATAATGTTAATTTAACTTATTCTGAATGAAAACAGTCTGCTTTTTTGGATGAAATGTCTTTTCTAAGCGTTCTCAATCCAGTTATTTAGATCATTCTATTTAGCTTTACATATGCATTGTTGGAATTGGGAACATATCAATCTGAATACAAAAGATTATTATTTCCAAAATGCACTATTTCATTAAACACAGATTTTCCTTCTTACCCCATAAAATTCCACTATATAACCTATGCTTCTATTCTTTATTTATGTTCTTCTTCATTGTCCTTGATAGATTAACTCCCATGATTCCTGGTCCCTGATGTATTGATAAATTCCCTTGATTTATATATAAGTCTATATCCTTTGTGAAGCTGGTATTGCATAACTTATACCCCACCATTTCAAACAAGGCACAGATCACACCACTTTGTTAAAAGTTCTCATGCTTATGTGTGTGTGTGTGTATTTTAATTAATACTTTAGTTAATAACATCTTCTACTTATTGGCTGTGGCAGGGGCAGGTCCTTCTTTAATATTTTAAACACCTAGTTTTGTGCATAACAGAAATACTCCTTGCTTGAATGAAGAACAAAAATCATTTCTTTATTCATAATTTCTTAATTCATAATTCTTAATTTCTTGTCAATATATCATCACATTTTAACATTCTACATGTGTATATTGCTCATAATTAGCAAGGTTTCAGTTTGTTTATTTTGATGTCTTTTTTGTTGATCCTCTTGTATCAAGTCAAATGATCTCTATATAGTAAGTACTCAGTAAATTTGAGCCATTGGAAGAATTAATTAGTGGGTAAAAAAGCAATAACCACATATTTGGTTTTTTTAAAAATATATTTTAGATTCATATCTGTTTTCCCTCATTTTTCTCCTCCTCATAATGTTAGCCACTATACATTTTTGAAACTTATTTTCTGTTATTTCTGTATAAATATTTACACATCTCCCATTTTATATAATATTCTTGATTTATTTCCTTTTCTCTAATATGGTATAGCTGTGAATCCATGTTTCTAGTATAAAGAAAACTTTTATGAAAAGTTATAGGGTTTTTTTGTTGTTTGTTTTTTGTTTGTTTTACTTTTTAAGATTTATTTATTTGAGGTGGAGGAGGAGAGGGAGGAGGAGAGAGAGTCTCAAGCCGACTCTGCCCTAAGCACAGAGCCTGACATGAGGCTCAGTCTTAGGATCCTGAGATCACAACCTGAGCCGAAACCAAGAGTGGATGCTTAACTGACTATTCCATCCGGGCACTGCAAGAAAAGTTACTGCATTTTAAAACACTTGTCATAGCAGTTATAGTATTTTTTTTAAGTGAGAAAAAGAGGCATAATTGAAACAAGCAAAATTCTAATGGTTTGTAATATATATTTTCCACGCAGACTTTTAAAGACCTTGCCTCCTAATTAAACTACTAGTACTTAAACTTTACACAAGATTTTATTAATCAGTACTTTTTAAAATACCTTTCAAATGAGGAAAAATAAGAAGGAGAATTAGGCAAGTCATAAAATTTTATCACAGTTGCTGTCTTGTAAGTAGCTAAGGTATCAAAACAAATAGTGATAAATAGTAGCATTGTCTAAATTCAATACAGACAATAGGTGTGATAACTTTAATTCCACATTCCTAAGCACATAACAAACATTGACTATTACATTCATAGACTTAAATTAATATAAAAAGAACAACCTATTCCTTTAGAGATAGTACTATATAGAGATAGATACTGTTGTATATATGAAAAAAAAAACTTATGTAAAAGTCAAAATTTTGAATGTAATTATATTCTGTTGCAAATAGAAATTCAGAAATGAGACAGAAGGGTCATGCAATCTCCTAAAATTATAAATTTTGATGACAAATTAAAAAGTCCTGCTAGCCCTGAATTTCTTAATAATGTTACATATTGGCAAAACACATTTAATTTTCACAAATAAATATGGTATTAAGATGTAAGTTTCAGGAAACTGATTCTAATACAGGATTTAAAAACAAACGACTTGTTTGAGTTTGCACATATATCACCTAAATTGAAGATGCCTACTGTATCATTGAGAACATAACATTCTATATTTCAAGGTTAATATTTTTTTCATTCACAATAACTGAATGCCTAAGTGTGTGCCTTTCACATTTATCATAAGAAATGCATATGCAGGGGCTCCTGGGTGGCTCAGTGGGTTGGAGCCTCTGCCTTCGGCTCAGGTAATGATCCTGGGGTCCTGGGATCAAGCCCCGCATCGGGGTCTCTGCTCAGCAGGGAGCCTGCTTCCTCCTCTCTCTCTCTCCGCCTGCCTCTCTACCTACTTGTAATCTGTCTGTCAAATAAAATAAATAAATCTTAAAAAAAAAAAAAGAAATACATATGCAAATAGTTTGGAAAGAAAAGCACCTGTGTTTAAGTCAAGTGCTTTTAATATTATATTGAATTAAGATTATCAACATATAAGATAATCATTATTATGTAGAAGGGAAAAAAGGAAATTCACAGGTCAATCTTATATAATATAAAGTAAATAGAAAATGCTAATTTTTCTAATGTTTGCACAACTTCCTGGATTTTGTTTTGTTGATATATGTATCCCCTTAGCATAAGAAAAAAAGAATTAGCATAAGAAGAAAATGGAAAAAAAGTTGCTGGAGCAACTAGATATATACATACAAAAAAAAAAAAAACAACAACAATCTAGACACAGACCTTATACCCTTCACAAAGATTAACTCAAAATGTATCACACACCTAAGTACAAAATGCAAAACTATAAAACTCTTAGATGATGATACAAGAGAAAACCTAGATGACTTTAGGTACCATAATGACTTTTAAGATAAAACACTAAAGAAGGATCCACAGAGGATATAACAGGTAAGTTGGACTTCATTCATCTTAAAAACTTCTGGTCTGTGAGCAATGATGTCAAGAGAATGAGAAAGAGGGGCGCCTAGGTGCCTCATTGGGTTAAAGCCTCTGCCTTTGGCTCAGGTAATGATCCCAGGGTTCTGGGATCGAGCCCCACATTGGGATCTCTGCTCAGCAGGGAGCCTGCTTCCTCCTCTCTCTGTCTGCCTCTCTGCCTACTTGTAATCTCTGTCTGTCAAATAAATAAATAAAATCTTAAAAAAAAAATAGAGAGAGAGAATGAGAAAGAAAAGCATAGTTTAGGGAAAATATTTACAAAAGATACATCTGAAAAAGATCATTATCAGAAATATACAATGGATTCTTAAAATGCAAGGATAAGAAACACACAGCTAAATTAATAAATGGGCAAAAGACCTTCACTGACCCTTACCAGTAAAATACACAGTTAGCAAATAAGCATATGAAAAGATGCTCCAAATGGAATCCTATCAGGGAAATGCAAATTGAGATGAGATAACATTATACACCTGTTCAAATGGCCAAGAATCTGGAACACTGACAACACCAAATGAAGATACGGATGTGGACCAACAGCATGAACTTTGATTCATTCCTGTGGGAATGCAAAATGAACTAGCCATTTTGGTAAACAGTTTGGCAGTTTCTTACAGACCTAAATACACTTTTACCATATTATCCAGCAGTTGTGCTCCTGGGTATTTACCCAAAGGAATCAGAAGCTTATGTCTACACAGAACCTTACAAATGGATGTTTTTACAACAGTTTTATTCGTAATTGCCAAGACTTGGAAGCAACTAAGACGTGCCAAAGTAGGTGAATGGACTATGATACATCCAGACTATGATACCTCCAGACAATGGAATATTACTCAGTGCTAAAATGTAATGAGCCATGAAGCCATGAGAAAACACAGGGAAAGCTTGAAAGAATATTACTCAGTAAAATAAAATCTCTGAAAAGGCTAAATATGGTATGATCCCAACTATATGACATAACAAATTAAAAAAAAAAAAAACAACTGTGGAAACAGTAACAAGATCAGTGGTTGCCAAGAGTTGTGGAGAAAGGAATGAAGAAGAGGTGTACAGAGGATTTTTAGGACAGTGAAAATACTCTGTATGATACCATGATGATGGATATGTGGCATTGTATATTTATCCAAACCCAGAATATACAACACCAGGGGTGAACTCTAATGTAAACTCTGGACTTTGCGTGATTATAATCTGTCAATGTAGGTTCATGAGTTGTGACAAAAGTACCACTCTGTTGGAGGACATAGATAATGGAAGAAGATATGCATGTTTAGGAGGAAGGGATATATGAGAAATCTTGGAACCATCCCTTTAATTTTTCTATAAGCTGATCTAAAAAATGTCTTAATGAAAAAACTGTTGGTTAGTATATATATTTACTGATAAACCCATAATTAACATAGTACATAGTTACTCTGGAACACAATGCATGTTGTCCTTTTTTTATTGAAATGTATATTTCCTAACTTAAAAAAGTAGAGATTAGGATTTAGAAAAATTTTTATAATGTTATCATCATGATATGTTATCATTAGTTATAAAACTCCTGATGCAAAAACTGTGTAATATTGGCCTATATTACCAAATAGCATGTCTGTGCAAATGTGTTTTATCCTTTAGAGTAGAGACTAACTTCTCAAGATTATAATAGTTGATGCATATCATGATGAAACTTTTCGTAACTATCGAGTAATCCAAGATTTTCCTTACTCTTGAAATATTAAGATAAATAAGACTTGACTTATAATAATTATTATTATCATTAGAAATAGAGAAAATTACCTGATTTCAAAATTCAAAACAAACCTGATTATCAGAGAAACATTTTAGCAGATTCAATTTTTAAATTATATTTATAAAATGGCTGTTTCATTGCTCAAATTATAAACTTATATCTTCCAATAATTACTAATAATTATAACATATATAAATCTTTGGGCAGAGCAGATATATACAGAAATAATATAGATCACTTTCATTCCTATAAAAATGTTATTAGATCGCAGAATAAAGATTATTTATTTTTACTGTGGAAACCAAAGCAATTTTACTAAGACAAAATGACAGAGCCTATTTGATGGTTAAAATTTTGCATTAGTGTGTTTAGATTTTATTATTATTTTATTTTAATTTAATTGTATTTTCTCAGTGTTCCAAGATTCATTGTTTATTCAGTACACCCAGTGCTCCATGCAATATGTGCCCTCCTTAATACCCACCACCAGGATCACCCAACCCCCGACTCCCCTCCTCTCCAAGGCCCTCAGTTTGTTTCTGAGTCCACAGTCTCTCGTGATTTGTCTCCCCCTCCGATTTCCCCCAACTCACTTCTCTCTATCTCCCAATGTCCATTTTTTGACGTGATTATCTGGTTTTTTGAGTGTTGAGTTTGAGGTTATTATTATTATTATTATTATTTAATAGTATTTATTATTTAATAATATTTAATATTTTTAATATTTAATTTATTTATTTAAAAGAAAGAGAGTGCAGGAGAAAGAGCACGGCAGGGGTAGGGCCAGAGGGAGATGGAGAGACAGACACCCCACTGAGCAGGGAGCTGGATGCAGGACTCAGTCCCAGGATCCTTGTATCATGAACTGAGCCACAGGTACACCTTAATGTAGCCACCCAGGGGCCCCTCAATTTTATTTTATAAACTTATTGTTTTCACTGATATAGTAGAGAATATTCACCTGCTGAAGCTTGCAATAAATAACATTAGAGAAATTACATAAAAGTGGATCTCTGTAAATTGGGCTTCTTCTAACACATCTGTATGTTTTACTATATAAGATAATTTAATATTTAAGTAAAGGAAAAATCAAACCTAATGATAGCAACTTCTTCAAACATTATTTTTGAAATCATTGTGTTTATATATAATGTGCCAAATGAAGATATCTGATTTACTGAAGAATTAGTCCAGGAGAAATGTGTAAGTCATGCTGGAAAATGTTCCAATGTTTCACATTTAATGTGCTTCTGAAATTTTATTCAGTTATAGAACCATATATTGAATTTTATAGCACTGACTGAATTTCCTAATCTTATTCAGCTCTGACCCAAGAGGAAATTATATCAACCACTTTTATCCAGGTCAATTAAGCTATAGTGGACACTTTCATTCTTCATAGTTTTAAAGCCAGTGCTTAAGGTGAAAGATGAAAATAGTCACAATTGCTCTTTAAAATACATTACAGATTTGCTAAATTGATGATAAACTATTTCTCAACATATAGATATAGCTGATTTTTCTCTCTCTACCCCTAGAATGTATATAGATATGCATTTTATCTGTAGATAGCAGATGGAAAAGTTGGATTATTTACCACTTTTTTATCTCCTTCTTTTATATTTATTTAAGTGTGTTTTATGTTTTATTTGTCGTGCTATGGGGAAGGGGCAAATACTGATAAATTATGACATTAGTATATGGCTAGTGGTCTAACTGAAGCCTAAATGCTCATTTTTCCATGGCCTATACTTTGGGTAGAAGATTGATGGTTTGTATTTAGTTGTGTTGTGAAAAGTAGGAAAGAGAAAAAAATTTGGTGGTTGAGTGAGTTTAAAATATTGATAATCATAAAATGAATATGTCTTATCAGAAGAAAAAACATAATTTTTTAAAAGACTTTTTTATTCAACAGACAGAGATCACAAATAGGCAGAGAGGCAGGCAGAGAGAGAGAGAGAGAGGGAAGCAGTCTTTCTGCTAGGCAGAGAACCCAATGCGAGGCTTGATACCAGGACCCTGGGATCATGACCTGAGCCAAAGGCAGAGGCTTTAACCCACTGAGCCACTCAGACACTCCTGAAAAAAACTATAATTTTTAAAATATTGTTTGTTCACAAAAATTTGGTAAGTTAATTGGCTTATTAATAAGATTTTTTATCAGATATTCCATTTTGCATTTGGCCCTGTGAGTGATTAAAAATAAGTATGACATGAGATTTGACTAAAAGGTGAGCAAAAGATAAGAGTACGACAAATTATTAATTTAGTAATTACATGTTTTGTAGTGCTGCCATTTTGTAAGATAGAAATTTAGATAAGATTAATCAATGTAGAGTTATTCTCTGAAGAAGGTTTTAATTAATGACATTGGTAACTAAATTTATCATAGTTTTATTGGGTAATTCATATATCCGACACTTGATTTCATTTAATCATCCTAAAATAACCATCATGAGACAGGATGTAATATTAGCATTTAGGTGAAGAAATGGTATTTCAGATGTCTTAATCATGTAACCTCTAAAAAGTAAATGATGAGACATTTGAGTACAAATTCATCCAACAATGGCTCACACTCTTACCCCACATTCACCTATAAATAAGTTCAACTATAAAATTATTATCTGAAAATGTAAAATTCAGCTTTTATTCCTAATGATAATTTGAGAAACTTGGAACCTCTTCTAAAATTAGAAAACTATTACATGTGAAGAAATCCATACAGAAATTGTTGAAAAGAACAAAATCAGATATATGGTAAGGGATTAATAGCATGAAAGATACATAATTAAAAACATGCTTAATTTATAGGACATATTATAGTGAAAATTTGGATGACTTTAAGCAATAACGGTTTTGGATAACAATCTGTTATTAATAAACAAAGTATTAAATTTTGAATATATACATTGTGTTAATCAGAGAGGTGTATATATGACAAAAGAAAGGGTACTAATTTCTGAGGACACATTGCAAATTGGGAACTTTTTTTTTTTAAGATTTTATTTATTTATTAGCAAGCTAGAGATCACCAGCAGGGGTTCAGGGGCAGAGGAAGAAAAAGGCTCCCTGCTCCGGGAGCCCCATATGGAACTGGATCCCAGGACCCCAGGATGAGGACCTGAGCTGAAGGCAGATCCCCAACCGACGGAGCCACTCGGGCTCCTGCAAACTGGGAACATTATTAACCCCAACCCTGGAGATGTCAGTAAGACTTAATGATTCTTAGATGGTCATTGTGGCCTATTGACTGGAAAGGTCAGATGACAGACAAGCAGCACATGTCTTTGTAGGACAGTACGGTTTACACTCAGTTCTCTAAACTACACTGAAACCAGGTGGGCATCATACTACCACCGTTGCAGTAACAGGGTTGCTACAGTGCTAATGAATTTAGAGCATGCGTACCTATGCCAAGTCTGTATTTCCTGACCTGACTTTTCGCTTCATGGCATGGAAACTTAACCTATTAAACAAGTGGAAAGCATAGAATCAGCACAACCAGGTTTTTAACAAAGGAACTTTAACCCAGTTATCAAAAGGGATCAATAATATCTTCAAAGTTTCTAGCTCAATGTGACTCATTATGTTAATTCAATATACATCTACAGTGGCTTTTTTCATCATTGTTAGGGTACGAATTTCCTTCTCCCTGCAGTTAGAGTAATAATATATCTCTTGGATCTTTGGAATTAATACACCACATGAATATTGGTAAGTTTATGAAATATAATTTTTAATTTTTTAAATTTTTATTTATTTGAGAGAAAGAGGGGCAGGGAGAGGGGCAAGGGGAGTAGCAAATGGAAAGGGAGAGGCAGACTCCCCACTGAGCAGGGAGCAGGTCTTGTGGCTAGATTCCACGACCTTGGGATGGTGACCTGATCCAAAGGCAGCCACCCAATACACTAAGCCACCCAGGTTCCCCTATAGAATATGATTTTAAAAGAGGAATATATAGATCACCCTGAAAAGTTTAAAATATTTTACAGATTTGTGAAGCTGGAAATCATTTCATCAATGTAATCTTGGCTCATCCCAATCATACAGGTTAGTCCCTTTTTTTCTCTCTCTCTCTCAACAATGTTACTTACTATTTTTAAAAGCCTTTAGTAAACAATTTTTAAAGCAATAGTTGGAAACATTAATGACAATATGTCCCAATTCTAGCTCTTGTATGCCTAAATTTTTCAAATATTTGAACTAAATCATATTTTCTAATAATGGTTTCTCTAAAATGAAATGTGCACGGCCCTCACGTCAAATGGCAATCTCACTTAAATCTGTAAAAAATAAACAGAGGATTAAGAATTAAGGCAGTACAAAATCCAGGATAAATGCCAATATTATAGCTTGATTCCCAATCTTGATCTAATTTACATTAAAATTTATATAATCCCACTCTATTTCAAGTGACTTAAACTTTTTTCTAATAAAAGTGATCTTTGTTTGGCAAATTCCATAGCTCTGAAATAGCAATGCCAGGGAGGACATTTTGAATTTAGTAGTTAGTTTAAAGTATTTCACAAAATTCACAGTGTTTATATAATGATATTCTTCATAAATCAATCCTCTCATTCAGGTTTAATTATAGGTATGGATTCATACTGTTTTTTGTGTATGATACATAATTTAATTATAATTTTATTTTATTTTATTTTTTAAAGATTTTATTTATTTATTTGACAGAGATCACAAGTAGGCAGAGAGGCACGCAGATAGAGAGGGGAAGCAGGTTCCCTGCTGAGCAGAGAGCCCTACATGGGGCTCGATCCCAGGACCCTGGGATCATGACCTGAGCTGAAGGCAGAAGCTTGAACTCACTGAGTCACCCAGGCGCCCCTAATTATAATTTCAAATGGCGATAGTCAACATTTGGAATTCATGCTGTTATCAGTCTAGTTGCAAATATAAAGCTGCATTGCCTCGAGTGTTTTTTAACATCTACCTGGTTGTCTTAACATTTTCTTGACTTGCACATTTCTGGCAGGTTGGTGAAACATTTTCCAAAATATTTTTTTTTTCATATAATATATAGAATTACAAAGGAAAACTTTGCTCAAGTTTCTTCATCTATTTGGATTATGGTATCATGATTTGAAAATGAAAATTTTCAATCATTATGTTTCTGAAGTCAAACAGGACTTTGGAATTGTTCATGTGAAAAAGACTTTTCTTCAGTATTTACTTCATCTTTTATCTCGCTTGTATGTAGCTCGAGAAAGCAGATGCCAATCTAATCTTGTCTTCTCTACTAATTGATTTGGTCCTTTTGCCTTGAGACTCAAAAGACTTTTTCTTTACCACTAATTCTATTAATTTTGTCAGATATGTTTTAGAGTCCATAATTTCAAGACAATTTTCCCAAAAACATGATGCAATCTTCCAGGAGGTTGATTCATGTCTTTTTTTTTTTTTAATTTCTAGAAGTTTAAAATTTGTTTTGTTGCATTGTGGGCATTATCAGGGGGTAAATTATATATAAGTTATATCTTTATATGTTAATATCTTTCATTTTCTATTAAACATTCCACTCTTAGGCAAATCGAAATGTCTGTATTACTGAGAAGTCTTTTTTCCTTTTCTACAATTTCTTTCTTGAGTACAATCGCCTTTCATATTCTTTTTTTCTTGGCCATATCTATTTTGAGTTTTGGAATTCTTTTTTATTTAATTATTAATTTTTTATTATTTATAAACATTTATTTTTATCCCCAGGGGTACAGGTCTGTGAATCACCAGGTTTACACACTTCACAGCACTCACCAAAGCACATACCCTCCCCAAGGTTTTTTTCAGAGTGTTTTCCAGAGTGCCTGTTTTCCAGAGTGGCTGCACCAGCTTGCATTCCCACCAACAGTGTAGGAGGGTTCCCCTTTCTCCGCATCCTCGCCAGCATCTGTCATTTCCTGACTTGTTGATTTTAGCCATTCTGACTGGTGTGAGGTGATATCTCATTGTGGTTTTGATTTGTATTTCCCTGATGCCGAGTGATATGGAGCACTTTTTCATGTGTCTGTTGGCCATCTGGATGTCTTCTTTGCAGAAATGTCTGTTCATGTCCTCTGCCCATTTCTTGAGTGGATTATTTATTCTTTGGGTGTTGAGTTTGCTAAGTTCTTTATAGATTCTGGACACTAGTCCTTTATCTGATATGTCGTTTGCAAATATCTTCTCCCATTCTGTCAGTTGTCTTTTGATTTTGTTAACTGTTTCCTTTGCTGTGCAAAAGATTTTGATCTTGATGAAAACCCAACAGTTCATTTTTTCCCTTGCTTCCCTTTCCTTTTGCATTGTTCCTAGGAAAATGTTGCTGCGGCAGAGGGAG
Source organism: Mustela nigripes (assembly GCF_022355385.1). Classification (NCBI taxonomy): domain Eukaryota; kingdom Metazoa; phylum Chordata; class Mammalia; order Carnivora; family Mustelidae; genus Mustela; species Mustela nigripes. Next base: position 254,369,592 of record NC_081557.1, on the reverse strand, counting down.
TTTTGCAATTCTTAATAGTTATGTACTCTGGTATCTGCAAATGCTTCTGTGTAGGCATGTTCTGTTAAAATTTTTCAATTTTCTTTTTTAGGGGGATGTTTTTATCAGCTTGGAGAAAATACCTTCCTATTTTATTGACATAGAAAGCTTATACAAATGCCGATCAACTTCTGTTCATTTTCAAGTGTATGGATTGTCCTAAAAGAGGAATAACAGATGGGAAGCTTGAAGTAGAGTCCCTAAAGTGTATTCTGGAGGGGATGGGGGGTTTCTTTACTGGGTCTTTTGATTCTTTAAACACTCCTTTATCCTAACTTCACAATTCCCAGAACTGTTTTCTTCTTCTCTTTCTCTTCCAAACCTCCAAGCTATGTCTTCCCCATGTACTGCTCTTTGATACTACTTTTCTTTTCATGGAAGCAGTGTTTTCTAAGATGAAAACCATCTGGTCTCACTGCTTCCAAATCATTTCATCTCCTTTCAGTTCTTCATATCCAGTGTTCTGACCTATCAAGTATCAGACCATTTCTCAGAGTAGACATTCTTTTTCTTATCATGAATTCTAGGTTTCTATAATACAGTAAATTCTTATTTTCTTACATAAACTCCTTTTTAAAAATACCAGTTCTTTTGTTGGCTTTGAAAAATTTCTGCTACTTTTGAATTTTTACTCCCCATTATGTATTAATTAAAATTTATAATAATATCTCTTCCTTAGAAGTGCTTTAGTCCTAAGTTATGTATAGGGAGATCATTTAACGTTTATTATTTAAACAAGATGTCACAAAATGTGTTCCCTGGTAGATACAATCTGATATAGAATAAGTTTAAAAGAAGTTTCTTACAAAGTATGGAAAAGAAGAAAGCAAGGAGAATTTTGCTAAGTGAGAAATTGATGCTGTCTCATGGGTGGCCTCAGTCAATTCTATAGGGGTATCTGATGCTAGGATAATCTTGCTGACTTGTGTCTTATGTTGGAATGAGTAGGAAAAAGGTAACTTAGGTGTGGATCTCTCTGGGAAATGTGAATGACAAAGGATAAGGCAGCTCTCTTTAGTAAAAACCATTCTCTCAGAGGGTCTGATAATTGAAAACTTTCTGCTACGAGCACTCCAGCATTTATGGAAGAAGTACATCATACCTGCTGGGGATCTTGACAGTGTATCACAGAAACCATCACAGTCTCTTTCTTTCTTTTTTTTTTTTTTTTCACAGATCCAATTTGTATACTTTTTGTAGTAGCCTTGTGAAGATGCCAGTAGGCCTCTCTTTCTGGGGGAAATGTAAAAGAGACATGCTAGTGGGAGAGTACACAGCCTTAACCACTGTACATGGTCTTGGTAAAATAACTGATTTGTGCTAATTTTCTTCTCTACAAATTGGTAGATTCCTTTTACCCTCAACATTCTCATTTAATGTCTCAGGGATTATCTATTGGCATAACCTAGATATTCTCTCTCTCTCTCTCTCTCTCTCTCTCTCTTTTTTTTTTTTTTTAAGTCAGCGGAAGGGGAGAAGGAGAGAGAGAGGGAGAATCTTAAGCAGACCCCATGCCCATTATGGAGCCCAATATGAGGCTTGTTCTCTCAACCCTGAGATCATGACCTGAGCTGAAATCAAGAGATGGTTAACTGACTGAGCCAATCATTCAGGTGCCCCTACTAAATCCTCAACTGGAGGATAAAATTTTCATGGATACTTGTTCTAGTGTTGCAGGGTCTTCTTTCCTGAGGTCCCAGGGTGCTCTTCCACCAATGAGGTTAGTGTCTTACAACTGGTTGAAGTCCAAAAACTGGGAAAGGATTTTATATTAAGTCAGCTGCCCCAAATCTCTTGAGTAAACATCAGCTAGTTGCTACGAATGTTTCATTATTTTAACTGTCCATAATGCTTTGTGGATCAAACTTTTTCTGAATTTACTACACATTCTGGCTTATGACAGCTAAGTACTGACACTAAAAATGCCTTGATTTGGGAGAAGGGGAAGTATGGATCCTTAAATCTCGATCACTACTAGTTCATCCTAATTCTAAGATGACATCACTTATATGCAGACTGGAACTGCAGAAAAACAACACTAATCTTAGTGCTGGTGTGCCCCTTTCACAAAAACATTCCTTATAGCTTTGAAAAATGCTCTAAGTTCTAAGAACATAAAAAAAAAAAAAAACATGGAAATATGGGACATGAAAAAAAATTTTCCCATAGAAAGGAGTCTTCCTTTTTCAGCCTTATATAGACTAGTCTAGGATCCCTGCTCTTCCAGACCATTTGATACCTTTTCCCCTGCTTGCTATGGAATTCCAACATTTCTTCCTCACTTACTGTGTGCCATTACTCTGCTCATGCTTCCAGGTGCACATTAGTGTGTTTGTACCATTTTAGAAGAACATTATTTCCTTTATCTCAGAAGACTGTGTCAACATAATAAACCTACTCTTGTCCAATTTTATATTATACCTTTTTCATCAAGCACCCCAATCACATGCTATAATATGCCATAATGTGCTACCACATGGTAGCTGGGTTTTGTATGTCCATTGGGGCATAATCTTTTGTTGTTGTTGTTGTTCCCTTATCAGATCCAGAGCAAACTCAAGTAGGTTATTTTGAATGGGAACCCTAGCCTATAACTTAGGAGTTAAGAGAGGGCATGGAGAATATCCTAGAGGGGATTTTCTTGCAACATAGTGGCATATGTATTGCCTTTAAGCAAGGGAGTGTGCTAACTTTTAATAGGGGTGAGTGGATGACTTCTGCAGGTTCAGAGAGTACATGGAAATCTATATATTCCAAGATTTTGTGAACAACAACCTTGGCTTAGCAGACCTAGTTTGGATCAGAGTTCTCTTTTCTTTGAAGCCTGACTACTCTTTCAAGTAAGTCCTTGTCCTGGTCTTCAGCTCTCTGTCTTTCTCTCATTGCAAGAGATTAGAGCTTGTCAGATGAGGTCCTCTAACTTTCTCACAGCTGGATTTTAATTGCCAATTGTCAATTTCAATTTCAGCTGTCTTTATCAAGAGCACTGAGAGTAATCCCCACTTAATTTCATTGGACCAAATAAAGCATTCCTTTCCACCAGTATAGCAGCCAGCATACCACTGGTGAAAGTCTTTATATTTGCAGAGCTACTCTTGTACCCCCCACCCCTATCTGGGACCTACAGTCAACGATGGAGTACTCATTGCAGGCTATTCAGTAGGTCATTCCACTTTAAAATGCCATTCTAAAAAAAAAAAAAAAAAAAAAAAAAAAAAAGTGCTGTTGGTTCAGTTTTCTGGGATGCAGATGCTGAAGTGGAGCAGATGCTGAAGTGGAGATTAGCATTCAGGAGGTATCTTAGAGAGTGATTTTATGAATGGAAAAAAAATAGTCATGTTTGGGGAGAAAATTGAGAGTCTGCAATTTCAAGGGAAGTTTCAGATGAACCTATGGGGCATGCTACAGGTGCAGTGAACAATCAGTGTTATTCTGAGATGAATCCTTTACTTACCACATTGGTCAAATATTGGATTGTGGCTACACCAAAGATTAAGTATGATCTTGTGTGAGGTTGATATCTTCTGCCTGACAATCTTCATAGAAGATGCTGAGAGTTTAAAGTTTTCTGCCAGCAGTTATTGCTGAAGCCATGGAATAAATTCATACCTGAAGAAGAATCTGGGAAGCGCAGCACTGCAATGTAAAAAATCTTCTGACTTTTATTTAATAGAAGTTCTATTAGAAATAGTAACTATTGATTGAGAAAACCTTTCATGGGAATGCAAGTACTAAATTAGTAACCTCTAGACTTACATCTTAACATTAACAGTAAGTAGATACAGGAGATAGTGTCTATATACATATATTTTTCTGGGTCCCAAGACATATTGGTTATTAAATCTACAAAGTAGACGAAATGCATGTTTGTGAATCCCTGAACATTTCCACTACCACTAGAGGCTGAACAGTCATAAACTAGGTTTAACCCAGATTATCTTTTGTGCATCTTCCACCTCTGAAATGCAGTTTTTATAACATGGATAGTAGGTTTCTCAATCACCTTTCTTCTGATGAATATATGGATGTTACAAAAAGGCACTTGCATGTACGTTATCAAGAGAATCTGTAATATGAAATGGTATATGTATTTATCCTTATCGTGAATAAGCAGTACATGAAATCTGCACAGTACCTAATATATATTTTTACTTTGATATTTTAACAATAGTTACATTTCTGAAAACAACATACTGACATTTCATTATGACTTTAGAATTATAACTAAAACAGATTAGTTGATGTGTTATCTGATTAAATTTGCTATGGAGAATAAACAGTAATAATTCATATTTACTTTTACAAATGTCACTGCTCAAAGCTCAACTTGAAATCACTATAAATTTGTTATCTAAAACATTTCTTGAAAGAAATTAGAAGGCAAAAAAAAATCACAAAAATCAAGTGACAATATGCTAAGTATAATGAAACCTGTAAATAACAATTCTGATTGCTAAGCAGAAGTAATTTATGTGGTATTTCTGAATATTAACTATGCTGATATTCATTGTAATCCTCTTATGAGAGATTTTCACACTTTTCTAATATAAATGACATCCTTATAAAATTCCCTTTGGATTTTCACTAATTAAATAGAAAGGGACGTTTGAAGTATTTAATAATCTCAACCAAAAACATCGTCTTCTTTGATACTAAAAAAGAAGAGGCATGCAATTGTTAAAGCACATTTACTATTTCACTATGCAATTCAGCTGCATCTATTATGCAAAATAACCTTTATATATTGGAATTTAAAGAACTGATTATCATGGTATATTCTGTAATTTTATTGTAACATAGCTATAGACATACAAAATGACAGATATTCTGTTTGAGTCAAAAGGTCATAACATTTGAAACTGGGATTCTGAGTAATTTAGGAAATAGGTTTCTATAAATACGTGATGACATTTTATGTAGTATAAGTTATTCCAGGGAATTTAGAATTATATAAGACATATGATTAAATTTGCAATATGTATCATCATTGATATTTTATATCCTTCTTTCTAAAAGGAATTAATGCATGTTTTCCAAGTCCAAATTATAACCCCTTCACATGGATGTTTTTCTTGGTTTCATGTCCTAACTACACCTATGAGGTATGTTATCTATTTATGTAAATAATTAAACTTTATCCCATGATATGCTAAATGCATATGTTTATGTGTTTACATATATATTAAACTTTAATATATATGATTATAAACAGGTTTTATCTGTAGATTTGGCACAGGGATATAAATTATGATATATGATTTCAATTCAAGTTATAAACATAGGAAATTGGAACATTTAACCACAATTTTTCCTGCAAAAATTGAATATTTTCACATGTATTTACTTAAAAATATAATCTTCATATAAAATGTCTTAAGATATTTCAGGATTCCTTTTTATATCTTCAAAGTGTTTGGAACAAAATCTTTCATTTTGTTTTATGAATATGATGCTGTTTATGGAATTATGACTATCATTTTTAACAACAAAAGTATTATTTGGGGGAAATTTATTTCTACCCATAGTTTTTCTACTGTGTTTTAAGCTTTCACATTACCTATATAATATCACAAATGAAAAAAACTACTATATTAATCTAGGTATTTATTAATTTATGTTTTAATCTAATAGATTGGATCATGGATTAGTTTCACAATCATGACACAAACTCTGCCAGGTAAGACCTAGGTTTTTTGACGTTTAAGTAAATGCACCTTTGGGAGAAGTGGTTTCTGAGAACAAATTTCTATAGTGCTAAAGTTTGGCATTTATGCAAAAGGATTTGGGGCTTCTATGTTTATTTTTATCTTGGATATTTTTAGCAGTATTAAAATATAATGAAACAAAATTATCTAGGTAACCATAGCTTAATCCAACCTGGAAAATGTAGCCCAAACATATTTATTAAGCACCAAGAATTTGTTAACAGAAATGGTGGTAATAATGCACTTCACTTGAAACTCTCTCTTGTGCACGAACACAGACATGTGTATGTGTTGTGTCCTTCAAGTGTCCATGATGTCTCTGAAGGGAAGGCTGGGAGCATGAGTGTGTGATCTTAAATGCTGGGCATTTTAACACACATAGGAGATTTAAATTGAAATGGGCTGCATGTATTGGAAAGGGTATGTATTACATCCATTTCATCCATTATTTGTTCCACTGTATAAATTTTTTGAATCATAATTAATACAGTTTGCCATATGCATGTGTGTGTGCAGATGTATATTATATATATACAGAAAGCTCCTACTGAAGAATTCAGAGTTAAAAATTCCTTATTTGGAAATACTTTGTGTCAGAAATTTAAACAAAAATGTGGATTTATTTTGACCTCTGCTATGTACTTTCTATGTTTATTCAATCATACAATAAAAATAGTTGAACATATATTATGTTCGGTAATTAATATGAGTAAAGAAAATTGATATGGAAGTATGAAGTACTTGAGAAATATTTTCAGAGCTAAATATGGTATTTTTTTTTCTAATATAACTTGCTATATCTATCATAGGAATAAGAAAGAATAAGAATAATTATTTCTTTCTTCTTCTTTTTTTTTTTTTTTTGTAGTTGGGATTTTTACACTTCTGATGAGTATCCAGATGTCTCTGTGGGCACAAAAGAAACATAAGATTTATTTGAAGAAATTCAGTTCTTATATGCATAGAAAATCAGCAATGATTCCATTCATACTGTAGGAAAAGTGTATAGAAGAACACTATACAATCTCAATAAATCAGACATGGGCAATTGTTGACTATACTTAACAGAATTTCAAAAACTACAGTACTTTTACTGAGGGGCGCCTGGGTGGCTCAGTGGGTTAAGCCTCTGCCTTCGGCTCAGGTCATGATCTCAGGGTCCTGGGATTGAGCACCATATTGGGCTCTCTGCTCGGTGGGGAGCCTGCTTCCCCCTCTCTTTCTGCCTGTCTCTCTGACTGCTTGTGATTTCGCTCTGTCAAATAAATAAACAAAATCTTAAAAAAAAAAAAAAACTACAGTACTTTTACTGAGTAGAAGTATTAAATGGTAGAATCTAGCTAAATTTAGAAGAACAGGGGCACCTGGGTGGCTCAGTGGGTTAAGCTGCTGCCTTCAGCTCAGGTCATGGTCTCAGGGTCCTGGGATTGAGCCCCACATCAGACTCTTTGCTCAGCAGGGAGCTTGCTTCCTCCTCTCTCTCTGCCTGCTTCTCTGCCTACCTGTGATCTTTCTCTGTCAAATAAATAAATAAAAATCTTTAGAAGGATAAACCTGAGGCAAATAAAAAGTAGAAACTACAAATATGACTAATAAAAAATAGTACCCAATATATTTTCAAAAGGTTGATCCTTAAACAAGATTTTACTTCATTCAATATTTTATAATACTATTTGCTTAAGACAATTAAACACCTGAATTCTAAGGTTAAAAAAAAAATTGTGACATTTAAGTCACTTGAATTTTACATATTTTGATAGTAATTTATTATTTTCTTTATTGTTCAACATGTTATTGAAAAGTACATTTCAATTTCTTATGAAAATTCTACCTATATTAAAAGTTAAACATGTAATTTATCATATTCATTTACTCATACATACATTCTATGTTGCCATTCTGAAACTATAAAAATTAAAATATTTTCTAGACATTTTACTAAATCATTTGAATGTATACTGCATATTAAATATATATTTATATTTTCATATAAATAATCTTTATATATAAATATATATTAAAATATATATATATTTCAAATTGATTATATGTGATGACAGAATACACTGAAGATCTTTTGAGATTGAGAGTGGAAATATGTCCTATGTCCTCTCAAAGCTTGTTTGCATATGTGTGAGTGTGTATTTGAATATGCATGTATATGACAGGGAGATGACTGATAGAAAAATCGTTAAATATTTATTTTTCAAATTTGAGTTTTTTTCACTTTTAAATTGGGATTCTTTAGATTTGTTCTAGAGCCTTTCAAATTTCTCCATATATATCAAAATAGCCTCAGGACACCTGGGTGGCTCAGTTGGTTAAGCAGCTGCCCTCAGCTCAGGTCATGATCCCAGTGTCCTGGGATCGAGTCCCGAATTGGGCTCCTTGCTCAGTGGGGAGCCTGCTTCTCCCTCTGTCTCTGCCTGCCATTCTGTCTGCCTGTGCTCGCGTTCTCTCCCTCTCTCTCTCTCTGACAAATAAATAAAATCTTTTAAAAAAAAATAGCCTTATTAAAGCTGTTAGATTATATGCATATTTGACTAAATATTTTGGTAAGTGTAAGTATGTATTCATCTGTGGGTATCTATCATTAATATGTGTGTCAAATTATTCAAAAGATAACAAAAGCACCATTTTAAAAGCTTTGTTATCATTCCCAAATGTATAGCATTAAAATATCTCAGAGGAAGACAACAAATTGAACTCCCTAATACCTATTCAGCAAAGTAGCACAGAATCATGCAAAAGTCTTAAAAGGAGGTACTAATGTTTTAAACCACATACGCCAGATACATCTATGTAATCAACCACCTGTGATAATTATCTTTGTTGAAAGACAAAGAATATGTTATGTATTCTTAACTAGATCCTAATTGATGCCAATCCAGGAAGTTTGCACATTCTTACAGCACTAGAAGCTCTTTGATGCAGCAAGGAGAAATGGGATACATATAGGACAGACATCTCTCTTCCCATGGTGCTACATTCCCTCGTATCTATCTCATACCAATCATTTCCTTACAGTTGAGAATCACACCTTGGTTAATGGGTTATGACCTGCTTTTTGAAATTTATTTCTTTTTAATTTTTATTTCCTGGAGGAATCATCGCCTCAAAAAGGGAACCTGAGCCTGGTGGTGGGTATTATGGAGGGCACGTATTGCATGGAGCACTGGGTGTGGTGCATAAACAGTGAATTTTGGGACACTGAAAAAAATAAGATAAAAAATTTAAAAAAAAGAAGAACCTGATAAATGTACACCATTTTGTTATCAGCATTAATGCTGCAAATATAACCAATAATCCCACTATCAGGCATTTACCCAAATATAAGAACACTAGTTCAAGGGGACACATGCATACTTACTTATGTTTACAGCAACATTATCTACAATAGCCAAGATTTGGAAGTAGCCCAAATGTCTGTCAATTGATGATATAATGGATAAAGAATATAGGTATATGTACACACAGATACACACACACAGACACACTATTCAGCCATAAAAAAGAAAGAAATCTTGCCATTTACTATGACAAGGATGGAGCTAAAGAGTATCATGCTAAGTGAAAAGAGTCAGAGAAAGAAAAATACCATAGGATTTCATTCCTATGTGGAATTTAAGAAACAAAGCAAACAAGCAAAGGGAAAGACAACCATCTGATGATGTTACCGAGGCCAGGATGGATTAAACAGGTGACAGGGATTAAGGAGTACCCTTTTTATGATGAGTATATGCAACTGTTGAATTACTATATTATACTCCTGAAACTAATTTAACACTGTATGTTAACTAACTGGAAGTAGTAAAAACTTAAATAAAATTAAACAAAACAAAAACTTGGATCCTAGGATTTCAAAGCAGGCTATAGGATCTATCCTTAATACAAGAATAATAATTATTCTAGGGGCACCTGGGTGGATCAGTGGGTTAAAGCCTCTGCCTTTGGTCCAGGTCATGATCTCAGGGTCCTGGGATGGAACCCCACATGGGGATTCTCTGCTCAGCGGGGAGCCTGCTTCCTCCTCTCTGCCTGCCTCTCTGCCTACTTGTGATCTCTGTCTGTCAAATAAATAAATAAAATCTTTAAAAAAAGAATAATAATTATTCTAAATGAATCAGTAACTCAGCAGTCACATTGTTATTATTCTAAAATGGGTGAGTGGTTATGATGCCTCAGCAAAAAGGATATTGTACGAATGAGATGTTCAAACAGCTAAGTTTGCTTGAAGAAAAACTGAATAGAAAAAAATCTTCTGTAGGGACACAGTGTCTGTGTCCTTTATTTCTATATTTCACAAATGGAAACATGTAAAATGAGTATTTCCTCTCCATGAACTGACATAGTAATATAGAACTACCGACCAGCCCTTTATGGTTAATAAACACAACATAAAAATAGCCTGATAGTAGTATTTTCATGACTATTTCAAAGTAATACATAAGTTCTCCAAATATCATCTACACTCTGATTTCAAACATCTAAAGATACTATAAGGTTTTTTTTATGTTTTTTTTTCTTTTATTTACTTGGCTGCATGGATAAAAAAGCAATAAAGATTACCTCAAGCTGTAAACGCCTGTTCAAATTATGGAACTGGGAATCTGATTTATATGCTCAGTCTTCTCTCAGGCCATTTAATATCTTAAAATTGCTCTTCATTTCTATCACTTTTGCAGAACATACCATTTATAAAAACAAAACAAAACCGCCTAAAATCTAAAAAATAAAAATATATTATTAATGGTTATAGATCTATAAAATCATGTCCAATGATATCTTCATAGAGTTATTTATTGATTTAATTGATGTTTTATAACTCCCTTCTACACATCTAGGGACAGATCAGTTTAAGTGTCTTTAAGAGGATGAAACTCAGTTTAAGGGTCTTTGGGAGGATGAAACTATGCAATGTAGAAAAGACCAGGTTGGCAAATGAGTCTCACACAATGGGTCCCTCCATTAACGTAGAACTTACTATGTCTTCACAAATAAGGGCCCCATTCCCAACAAAGACTGGAAATAAACTTAAGTAGGAGGGCAAAAATATAATCACAGATTTTAGCCTCTATCATTAAAACCGTTTACCCAAAGAATATAATTATTAAGAACCCTGTTAAGCTATAGCTTTGCACCTTCCATTTGGAGTTTTTAAGAATGGTAGCCAATAACAGATTTCAGTTTTATGAATATAATTAATCATTAAAATACACAGTAATTACATTTAGTTACAATCAGAATTTTCTGATTGATACTGGATTTGTGATTACCTATATTAAAATATAGTTCATTTAATCTAATAATTATACTAATAGTTACTTTTTTGAATCACTGTCTGGAATAATACTTTCTCTAATTCCAAATAAAAATTTGCAAACAGTGTTTTTAAAATATCACATCTTCATCTCTCACATATTTCTTATAAAAAGTAGCTGGAGAAAGAAAATAATGAAAAGAGAACAACAAAAGTTAAGTCAGCTGCTATGCTACCCCAAATTATCACAGCATACTGCTCCTGCTCTCCACCCCTTCATCATGTCTACCTCAAGCTGCTATTTTATAGGTGTTTTCAGTTTGTTTGCATGTGTTTTTAAAAAAAATGTTTTGCCTCTAATTTTGAATAAAAATAGACATTTAGTGCATTTTGCTTTTTAGTAAGCTTTGTGGAAACAAAAGTTGTTCTCTGACTCATACACAGACACACACACACTGCAATTCCAGGCACTATCATTTCTTAAGAGAAAAAAAATATGTCAAGTCAAATGACTTTTAAGTAAATGAAGCATATTCTTATTTTATAAATGTGCATGTTTTATCTTCCCTATAGACATGTTATGTCTAATCTCCAAACATTATCAAATCAGAAATTATAACATTATAGTTGAATATCTTGTATATTGACCTTTAATCTTCAGTAATTAAGCATATTTTCAAGGTATTTTAAGTTCAACTTTAAGTAACTAGTATTCAGTACATGTTAAGTTTTAGTAGTTGATGTATTGCAATTAAAACATTTACTCTCATAAGATAAAATAAAATGACCTGTGAATTGATAATAAGGGTTCTTTCTACTTTTATTTTAGTAAAGAAGAAAGGAAAACCTTTATGTTCCTCCTGGATATTAAGAGTGATTATAGCAAATGTTACTTTATAAGCACAATTAAGGGCATTTATGCAGCTTTTGCATAATGATAATAATTAAAAACCATTTATTTTAAAGGCTGCTTAAAAGTTAATTTTCACCCAGGTGCATACTGAAGCCTATAATTAGCCTTCCTTCAGAGGAGGTTTGGTTGACGAAATGCATAAAAGCATTTCCAGAGGCAGAAGTTCCCTGCTAAAACGAGATTTTGGTTTTTAACTTTAGCTTGATAATGGTGCTTGATAATGGTGAGGAAAAATGCTCAGACATATTTTTAATAAATGAAACTATAATCATCCTAGATTAATTTTATTGAGAAGACATAAAGAAGACATATTTACATACACTTTGACTATTTGAGAAATGAGGTTCTGTAAGACTGGTAGGGGGAAATTGTTATTATTTACAACAAATATAAGAATTATTCAAAACCGGGGCTCTGGGGTGGCTCAGTTGATTAAGCAGCTGCCTTTGGCTCAGGTCATGATGCCAGCGTCCTGGGATCCAGTGCGGCATCAGGCTCCTTGCTCAGCGGGAGCCTACTTCTCCCTTTACCTTCTCCTCCCCATGCTTCTGCTCTCTCTCTCTCTCTCTCTCCCTTTGACAAATAAATAAAAATCTTTAAAAAGAAATTGTTCAAAACAATCACAAAGAATAATTTCCTGTGTATTTTGTAATTCCACTGGCCTGGAAATCAGTGTTATTTCTATGATAAATTCTTACAGTTCATTCTTCCCCTCCTGATTTCCTCCCTACTAACCAGTCACCAGATGGTTTATTTTCCACAAGCTTTCTCACGCTTCCTGACAGAAGCTCCGAGTAGAGGAAATCATTACACTTTATCTATTGTTCAAAAGAGAATATAATAGGATTTATAATCCAATAAGATTTAAAAAAAAAAAAACAAATACTATTACTTTAAGAAGTTTATAGAAATAAGAAGTAAATCCCTTAGGAATTATTGTGAAATATCTGACACTGGCTAAAGTTTGCCCTGTTTAGATATGAGCATTCCTATCTATAAAATGAGATATTTGAGGTAAGTAACCTATAATATCCTTTCCGAATATTCTTGTAGAAAATTGTTATTTCAAATTATTGTCAATTCTTATTGCTCTCAAAAATTATATATCATAAAATCCATGTTTGAATTATATGGCCAAGTTTCTTTTTATATAACATAATTTCTACTAATTTATTAAGTATATTTATGAGTATGTGGTACCTAAAATACAGGGCTGAGCTTTCCTCAACAAATTAAAATTTCTTCTTTCTTGGAGCATTTGAGATACAAAATTGGAATATAAAAAATAAATAAATGAGTGACAAACTAATTTGGACTGTGATCAATGGTATAAGGAAATGATTTATGTGCTATGAGAAAGTAAAATAGGAATTTGAGGGATAAGATGAGGCAGATATTGTGGTCAAGAATTTACTCTGTAGGGGGATGACCTTTTAGCGGACATTCAGAGTATTTAGCAAGGTGAAAGACGGCAGAAAGAATATTTTAGGCAAATGAAATTTTATACACACACACACACACACTCAGTCACCTATAGTCACTATGTGTGTGTGTGTGTGTGTAGAGCCACCAAGACAGGAAAAACTTGGCATGCTTGAAGATCAGTGAGCTATCCAGTTTAAATGGAATATACTTAATAAGAGAATGAGTCATGCCCACTGAGCCACTGAGTTTGGAGAAATAGTGGAGACACACGTCATGCATGACCCATAGGCCTCTAAATCTCACATTACTTGATGCATTATTGTAGAAAACTCAATTCTGCTATAGAATATGAGAATACATATGTGTTAGAGGAGACACATAAAGAAATTGCATCAAGTTAATTTACAAGAGGATAATACTTAGATCTTTTTTACGATTGTATGTATTTATTTTAGAGAAAGGGGGGGGGCATGAGACTAAGCAGCGGGAGGATGGAGGGGCAGGGAGAAAGAGGGTAAAACATCTCCAGCAGACTCTGCACTGAGCAGGGAGCCTGACCTGGGGCTCCATCTTATGACCCTCAGATCATGACTTGAACCAAAACCAAGAATCAGACGCTTAAGCAACAGAGTCACCCAGTTGCCCCAATATTTAGATTTTATTCTAACTGAAATAAAAAAGATGCAAGACAATAAATAATATAATGTGATGTGATATTCTTTTAAAAATTAATTGTTTCTTATGTGCAAAAAGTTGTGGATAAAGAGAGGACACAGCAGGACATTTAGAAGAATCCGGTAATATCCAAAAGGAGAAATGTTTAGTTGCTATGGGATGCTCTGGGTTTTGCTTTCATTTTATAAAGAAGAAAATTTGGAAGAGCCCTACCTCCATCCATGGGACGTCAGAGATTCTAGGGAAGAGTTGAAGTAAAGGCGAGGTGGACCTAGATTTCGAATCTTTAAGAAGTCATTTACTGGACTGAGTGAACAGAGCTAAAACCATTCCTGTGCCAATAAGTCTAATCTGTAAGCGTAAGAGCTTCCCATAACCACTAGCATACCTGTATTTGCCAAACATGTCCCTGAATGACATTCTGTTAGAATATGCAGAACTTTATTAAAGCCTATGGGAAATGCATCTTTTTAAAAAATTTTTTATGTATTATAAACATATATTTTTATCCCCAGGGGTACAGGTCTGTGAATCGCCAGGTTTACACACTTCACAGCACTCACCAAAGCACATACCATCCCCAATGTCCATAACCCCACCCCCTTCTCCCAAACCCCTCCCCCCAGCAACCCTCAGTTTGTTTTGTGACATTAAGAGTCTCTTTTGGTTTGTCTCCCTCCCAATCCCATCTTGTTTCATTGATTCTTCTCCTACTTACTTAAGCCCCCATGTTGAAAATGCATCTTTTTGAAAAGCCTGGAAGGACACAAAACCTCATTTTTCTGGGTACATAAACTGTCCCTGAAGAAGATACCACTCCAGAAAATTCTGATAGCTCCCATATCTAAACAGTTTCATATGTATTGACCAATCTGAACTGTGCAACCATGAATACAAACTGTTCTGGAAAGACTAGCCATATAATATTGCTATACAAAAAGCTGGACATAATGAGGACAAAAAGTGCTATAACAGCTTCATAGGTAAAATAAATTCAGGTAAATTAATTAAATCTTAGTTATTGATTTTAGGTCCAAAGAAATCTCCAGTCATTTTCTCACCAAAATCAATCAGGCTATTATTATATCTTAAAATTAGGATATATATTCAAATTAACACTGTGCATCAAATAATATTTCAATCTCCAGAATTTCATCCAGAAAGTATTGATACAGGCATAGTAATATATATGCATAAGCATGATTACAATACATAAGCAGACATTAAAGGTAGACTAAATGGCTATTGGATCTAACAAATCAGTTCATGCTCTAAATCATGGAGTACCATGTAGCTTTAAAATATATATTTTATGAATTTTAATTGGCATAATTAAATCCTCATGTGAGAGATTAAATGAATAAAACAGAGTGAAAAACTGGATAAGCACTTTATCTAAACCTACAGGCATTTTACAACACCAAAGTAAAAAAAAAAAAAAATTATCAAAGATGATAAGATCAAACATATTTATATATAAACAGAGTAATAATATAAAAGCAAGAATACCACAAAAAGATATCAAAATATTAAGAATTATTTTGGATTAGGAAGATTGATATTTTTTCTATTGTCCTATGCTTTCTATATTTTTTTGCATGTACAAGTATGGTCTATTTCACTATAAATAAAGAAAAGAATAACCATCATTAAACATACCAAACTCTTCATAGGCTGGTTCCTACATTTCTTTCTCTAGCATCTTTTACAAATATATTTCCTCATATTTTATATGTTCATACAATCACCGATCAACTTAACATGTGTTGAACTTTTCATGTGATTTTATATGGCTAAATATCTGCATACATTATTTTACAATAGGAACTCCTTTAAAGTTTTTTTAAACTTTATATTGAAATTTTATTATATACATATACCAAAAAATATATATTTTTCTAAGTGTTAATTAATTTTTCATATTAAATGTACTTAGGGTGTTGCAGAAAGAGAATATTACCAGCAGCCCTGAGTACCCTACCCACTACCTACCTTATAGTCCCTATCCATCCTAAAAGTAAAATTATGTGACTTCTAATAGCACAGATTAATTTTACATGTATTAAGAGTTACTCCTGTGTTTCTTTATTCAAACCATACAAGGTTAATAAGTATTGTTACATGTATTTTTGCATATTTTTCTTCTAACTAGTGTGTGATACCTTTTTGATTTTTATTTGATTTTTTTTTATCGGTTTTAATTTTCATGGGCATTTAATTTTAATGGGTATTTAAATTTCATGGGTATATACATATATATATATATCCAAAAAAGTATTAGTATGTTCATAGCTGAGCTATTTGTGATAACCTAACACTAGAATTTATATATAGTTTATATATAGTTTATATATAGGCTGATTGAATATGTATCTAGCAGCTGAATTGCTATATAATGCTGTATAATGGGTATCCTTATTTTTCAGCTTTAATAAATAGCTTTCACACATTCAGTTCTTCCAACAAACGGTATTTTCCATTTTACATTTGGTTGAGTATGTGCTGATATATCACAGTGTATTTAATTTGCATTTTTCTGGTAGCTAATGAAGTTAATCACCTTTTCATATGCTTAATAGTCATATGGGTATCCTCTTTTGTGAACAGTTGTCTTTTACCCAAAAAGCTATTGAATTTCTTTCTTATTGATATATAGGATATCTTTAGTATTTAAGTTGTGAGTTCCTTGTTTTATACCCATCTATATTTTCTCTGTTGTCTCTTTATTTTTCTATGGATCTATGAACTAGTGTGTTCTCTTGTTCTGTGAGTTGCTTTTCTAGTCCCTCAATGCATATTTTAATAGCAACATTAACATTAATATAGTCTAATCATTTTCTTGTATATATGTATATATTTTGTGTGTCTTTTTCAAAAGTTTTTTTGCCTCTTAAAGTTTTCTGTTAGAAACTTTAATATTTTATCTTACACATTTGAGCTCTAATCTATGTGGAATGGATAGATTTGTATTCAGATTAAGATGGAGGCCAAAATGCATTTCTATTACAGATAGCTAATGTCCTAAAACTGTTTATAAAGAAAAAAAAAAATGCCCATTGCCTTTTACCTGCCAGGAATGACCAGTATTCACTGTGTGGATGGAAGAAAGTTTACTCCAAATTTGCTTTCAAAGAGAGGAAAAGACAACAGGGCCAATGGTCAGAGATGAAGACCCTTTGTTCTTTTTGCTCACACCTTTATTGGTCCTTTAGGATAATCTTAAGTCTTTAACACTGTTTCTCAAGCACGTGATGTGCATCATGGGGTTTTCCTGGAACTAGGAGGATCAGTTTACAGGAATGAAAGATATGATGTGCTAATTTGCATGTTCTAAGAGTTCTAAAAAAACATAGCCTAGGAGACAACGCATACATTTCTTAGATCACAGGGTTGCTGTTTGGCCCAAGATAGCTTTGGGGAAGAAACTCCATGGGTCATTCCTACAGCAGAGTTATCACGCAAGCCTTGGCATTCCAAAGGTCTATCCCTTCTCCAAAACCTTCCATTGCCCCCAGCGACCTCCATGTTACTAAGCATCCAGGTATTTTGGATGAATTCATGCTCTGCCCTAACCCCAATATATATCTTTACAAATTGAGTGACTATATATGTAAGTTTATTTTAGAGGTTCACAATTTTATTCCACTGGTCAGACATGCTTTTTGTGCTTGGCTTCAGGTTTAACCTTGCACTAATTTTACCTTATCTTCATTTAATCATCTTTCCAAGTGACATTTGTCCTAATCACACTTTCCTTCCTCTTCTTAAAGAGTGTTTTGGTTATATTTGGGCCATATATTTTTTTTAATTTTAGAATCACTTTGTAAATTAAAAAGAATCTCCTGGAATTTAAATGGAAATTTTATTGAATCTTTAGGTTAATTTAAGAAAAAAAAATGATCTTTGAGGTACTGGGTTTTATAATTCACAATCTCTCAATTTATTTAGATGGTCTTTACAATTTATCAATAAAATTGTTTCCATGTAGAGATCTTTATGAATTTCATTAGATATATTTTAACAAATATTTTTATCACTATTTTAATGTATATCTTTTCTTTCTAATCTTCCACTTGTCAGTATGGGAACATGGGGCATGTCAGTATGGGGCATCTGGGTGGCTCAGTGGGTTAAGCCTCTGCCTTCAGCTCAGGTCATGGTCTTGGGGTTCTGGGATCAAGCCGCTCATGGGGCTCTCTGTTCAGCAGGGAGCCTGCTTCCCCTTCTCTCTCTGCCTGCCTCTCTGCCTACTTGTGATCTCTCTGTCTGTCAAATAAATAAAAATCTGAAAAATAAAATTACCTTTAAGTATTTGCATTATTCTTTTTGTTGTTGTTGCTATTTGTTACATTATTTCTAATGGTTTTCTGGAGATAATTTGGAATTTCTTGGCATTAATCATGCAATGTGCAAATATATAAATTTTCAGTACAATATTGTATAAATGAGAGATAATTTTCATTTTTACTTAGAAACATTTCCAAAGTTTTATCATTGATTATAAGGTTTCCTTTAGGTTTTTGTAAGTCTTCCTTATCAGACTATGGAATATTACATCTATATCTAGTTTGTTAAATGTTTATGATAGTTGAAGAGGAAGAATTTCCTCTATCCTTCAATGTTCTTCTAGCTGGTGAAGAATTAAATTGATATAAGGCAGATTAACAGGAGCAAATCTAATTTGATAGCAAACAAATGGAGACTCCACACAGATATGGAAATTCCAAAGACAGACAACATGATACTTACATATGCTCAGAGAGGGACTTGAGGATACAAAGGGGAGAAAGATCCTTGTCAGGAAGGTAAAAGATGTTTCCAAAACAAAGGTTGTCCTACTGTGCAGATAAATTTCTTAGTAAAGAGGAATCTCTGTTAATAGCTCTCTTCCTGGTACAAAGAGGCAATTGAGGGGAAAGTAAAGAGATTTTCTTTAATCTGCTGGGTTTGATAGATATTAACTCAAAATAATGTTCATGTCAAAGTGACCTATCTTGGGGCTGCCTGCCCTTGGCCCCCACATGATGGAGTATTGAGTTTCCTCAAATGATTTCTTCATCTATTGTAATAATCATATTTTTCCTTCTATTTTCTTTTTTTTCCCCCATTCTTTCTTTTCTAACTTTCTCAGAATGGACCCAAAATTATTTTTAACATTTTCAATTTTATAATAAATGTTTCACTAACCACAGCTTTTGATGTGGTACCAAAGTTGTGATGTGTCATGCATTTATTATTTTACATTTTACATTTTAGTAAAAATATATTTTAATTTATATTTTTCTTATTTGACTCATGGATTATTTAAGAGTAGGCTTATAGTCTCTAAGAATTTAGTCTTCTTTTCTAGATGTTTTGTTTAATCTAGCTTAATTCCATGTGGTCAGAAAACATACTCTAAATTATTTCTTTACTTTTTTTGTTTTTGAAATTTTTGAGACTTTGTTACATAGCATATGGTCTAATTTGGTAAATTCTTGTACACTTGAAAAATGTAAATGTTGCAATGTGTGCACATTTTATGTAAGTTCACTGTAATTTTATGAATTCTAGTTTTATGAATATTTAAATGTGCACACTACATTATTAATATATATGATCAGCAAATAACATTGGCTTGTTTGCATACCTGAAAACTTGAATATCTTATTGAAAAAAATTCAGATTTTAGTAGGAAATGATATTGCTCTTCTGATGCACCCAAATCATTTTCTACAAGTTGTACATTTAGAGTCGAGATATGGGTCTATTTTGATAATACTTATAATATCTATGTCTATATCTATATCTATAAGACTCACTTGCCTTACATATCCAATACCACAATACCATGTTTTAATTTTTTGGTATATAGCTAAAATTACAATGCTAACTTCTGTTGGTTTTCCCAATAGAAATGAAAGGGAACACAAAGGTCATTAGGAAAGAAACCCTTGTTTGGGGTATGAGGAAAAGCTATACAGTATGGTGGGAGAATTTAGTTAGCACAAAATAATTGATGAAGTATAGGTATTTTTGAAGTCTACATAGAATAAAAAATGATTTTTAGAAGGAAAAACTTTGTTAAAGACTTGCACTGGCTATTCCAAATGATAAAACAGTAGAACAGAAAACCTCCCCCTAAATAACAACATGAACTTCATAGTACAGAATAAAATCAACAACAGTAAAGAGATAAAATTCAACCAAATAAAATTGATAAGAATGTTTTTCATTTCATTGACAATAAAGGAGATTTACGTTTGGAGATTGCCATTTATATGTGTGAAATGCTTGATCTTGAGTTTAGTTTTTTACTTTTAATGAGAGAATTGACAAATTTGCAATTCATACAGAAAAGAAGATTAAAAGTCTTAATCCATCTCTAAGGTCTCAAAAAGATTTGGCAGCTCAAACTATAAAGGAGTATAAACCTATTTGAATATTAATTCAAATAGAAAAATTTGATTATCAATTTTTTAAATGTGTACATTCACAGTATTTTAGTTTGTTATTATTTGATTCCAGTGAGTCTAGGACATATGTCATAAGCCATGCTAAATTCTGCAATGCAGTTTGCAACTGAAAATTAAATATTACCTTTTAATATCCTTTTTGAGCTCTATTAGGAATTCAGAAATTCAGTTATTTTTAGGCCACACAACCTATATGCAGTGCCTATTAATTACAGCAACTTTCTCCTGAGCCAGGAACTTCCTAAAACATTCTCCATATTCTGAAAAGACTCCTGAGAAGACTCATTAATTAAAATTTTAAAAAATACCTATATAAAGATGTTTGTGTATGTGTGTGTGTACTCATGTGTGTAATAGATTAATGTCTGTTTCTGTTTGTAACTGATTTAGAGCTCCAAACTCAGAAACATTTGGCATTTTACCATAAGAAACTATGAATTTATTCTTTGTAGTTTCTTGATAGAAATCATTTCTATTTTTTTCAATTTGGAGTTAACGTCTTTGAAATAAAATTACAGCTATACACATATAATACTTAAAATTCATAAATGCTAAATAAAGATGTAATCATCAATTTCATTTATAAAAACATTTGTGGTATAAATTGAGAATATCTGAAATATCAAGTGTATTCTAAATATATAAAACAAGGAATTTTTAAAGCACAATTTTAATAATTTTAACCCAGTCTGAATATAATAAACTGAATATATCACCTCAAAACTTTTTTGCAAAATTCTAACCCCCGATGTGATACTATGATGTAAAGTTTTTGGGAAGTGACTAGACCCAGAGAGTGGAGTTCTTATGAGTGGGATCAGTGCCCTAATAAAAGATAACCTAGAGAGCTCTCTCACATCTTTCTACCATATGAAGTTACAAGGAGATGTTGGAAGTCTGCAAATGTTCCACATCAGAGCCTGACCACTCTAGCACCCAGATGTCTGACTTACAGATTCTAGAACTGTGAGAAATATTTTTTTCCCCTAAGTCATCCAGCCTATGATATTTTGCTAGAGCAGCCCAAACAAACTAATGCACTAAAATTCTACAGGAGAGATTATTTCTTAGTCATCATAAATATAGTTATCCCTTTCAATAACTAGAGACTAAACATAAGAGGAGTTTTTAGAGTTTATCTCCATCTGAAGCTCCCTTTCTTTGACAGTAGATCATAATCAGTTACAGTCTAGCTGAGATGCAAAGAAATAATTTGGAGTTTCATTTGTATTAAATAGAGAACTAGAGAACCTCTTATCTTCGAGCATCTCTTTTGCTGCTCCAACAGCTACCTTTTACTTCTCTGATTATTTATTCAGTTATGGTTCTTCAGTTATTTATTCAGTTATGGCTCTAATAACTACCCCTACATTTATGATATATTTCCATTCATATAATTACCTTCTTTTCATTTAAGAGAACTATTCAGTGGGTTCAAATTGCATAAGAAAATTTATAGTTTCCTCTTGGAGCTTTGCTTTCTCCATGATCTCAAAACACAGAGTTATACCTACTGACCTGAGTTTCTCATGTCTTCTCAATCTTCTTTTCCCCAGAAGAATCTAACATAATCATAACTTCCTTTGTTCATAATTTATTTTTCAGACAAGTAGAGAGAAACATGTGTTTATATATTTAATTAATGAAGAAATCTTTATGAAATGTTATCTCCACAATTTATACATATTTCAAAAAGTAAACAAACCACCTGTATATATTAAGATATATTATAAAGAAAACACAACATAAGTAGCATTAAATGGCAATCAGAAACAACATATTTTAATTTAATATTCCCAACCATCTATTTCAGTATAAGATCCTATATTATTGCTAAAGACAGTGAGTTTATAGAGGGTATAATGCAGTGGTTTACAACAGAGTTGACTTAGTTCCCCAGGAAACATTTTGCAATATTTGGGAACATTTTTGATTGCCATGAATAGGAGGTCATGACTAGACAGTGGAGGCCAGGAATGCCGCTGAACATCCTATAGTTCACAGGATGCATTCACCTAACCAAGTTTCCCCTCATTCACACAAACACTGAAGATTACCCATTTAAAAATATTAATAGTGCTGACACTGAGACTCTCTAATATATAGGATAGTTTGTCTGCAATCACACTGTCAGTAACTAGTAGTGCTGGAATCAACATTTTCATAGAAATATTTGTTTAAAATTTATTTTGAAACTTATTTCTTAAAAGTCTGTCATAAATTGTTCTTTTCTCTATATCTTGTGGTTGGTAATGTTCACTTCTATGACATTATTAAAACCAATCCTAGTCAATATAGACATTCTTCAACAAAATGGATAGAGTTACATATACTTATCTAGATATATCTCTCCCTTAATTAAATCCATTAAGTGGATCTTTCTCAATACAAGAATTAAGACCAAACTGGTCAGTTTTGTTTTGTTTTGGTTTTGGGTGTTGGATTATTTTTCCCTAATACTGTTGCATATAACTGACTATAACATTGTATATGTTTAACATATGCAATATGGTAATTTGATACAAATATATGTTACAAAATGATTATCAGAATAAGGTTAATCATTCATCATTTGCTATAATAACTTTTGCATGTGTGTAAGGTGAGAACATTTAAGATCTACTCTTAGGAAATTTCAAGTTTATGAACAAGCTTTCATATGTTACTTCGGGATGTAGGTTTCTCCACAATCGGGTCATAAGTATCTCAAATTCCACTCCGCCAGAGCAATCATCTATATTTCCTTGGTCATAATATAGTGTTTCTAATATGTCTATTTTCTTTCATGCATTATACTTGGTTGTAATACATTTTATTTCATCTCAACTTAAACGTTATGTTTATTCCTGGAAATGTAAGGATGGTTCAAAAAAACAAAAATTAACTAATGTAATACACCAGATTAACAGAGGTAAGATAAAACATGATCTTTTCAACTGATGCAGGAAAAAAAATTGACCAAAAAAATGACCAAAAAATCCTTTTATGATAAAATCACTCAACAAGTTATGTAATACAAGGAAACTACTTCATTATAACGTTGTCCATATATAAAAAATCCACAGGGACTATTATACTGAATGTTGAAAGACTAAAATCTTTCCTCTAAGATCAGGAACAAGGCAAATACACCAGCTTTGCCACTTCAATTAAACAGAGCACTGGAAGAAGAAATAGGCAAGAAAGGAAATAATAGACATTGAAACTGAAATGAAAAAGTAAAATTATCTCTGTTCACAGAAGATGTGATTTTATACGCAGAAATCCCTAAAGATTCCACAAAAAAAAACTTGTTAGGACTAATAAATGAATTCAATAAATTAGCAGGATACAATTTCAATGCTAAAGAATCAGTTCCACTCTATATACAAACAACGAATAATCTGAAAAGGATTGTAAGAAAACAGCTCCCTTTACAAAAGCACCAAAAATAAAATACTTAAGAATTAATTTAGCCAAGCTGTTAAAAGACATATATGATTTAAACTATAGAACATAACTGAAAGAAGCTAAAGGAGCCATAGATGGAAAAATATTCCATGTTTATGGATTGGAAAATTAATATTTTAAGATGTTATTACTATCTCCAAAATGATCTACAGTCTTAATGCAATCTCTTTCAAAATCCCAGTGATTTTTTTATTGTTGTTAAAACAGAAAAAGCCATTCTAAAATCCATATAAAATCTCAGCTATCTCAAATACCCACAAAAAATCATGAAAAAGAAGAACAGAGTTGAAGGACTCACACTTCCTAATTTCAAAATTTACTATACTACAGAAATCCAAGCAATATTATACAATAACAATAGACATATAGACCAGTAGAGTGGTATAAAGTACCCATAAATAAACTCTCAAAAAACATGAGTTTTGACAAGGTCTCAAGATCATTCAAGGACAGTTTTTTCAACAAATAGCACCTGGAAAATTGAATATTCAAACTAGAAAAACATAATAAAGTTTGGAGTATTATCTATCACCATATTAAAAAAACAAAAACGAAAAACTCATGGGATGCCTGGGTGGCTCAGTTGGTTAAGCTGCTGCCTTTGGCTCAGGACATGATCCCAGACTCCTGGGATCAAGTCCCACATCAGGCTCCTTGCTCAGTGGGGAACCAACTTCTTTCTCTGCCTCTGCCTGCTTGTGCTCTATCCCTCTATCTCTCTCTGACAAATAAATAAATAAATAAAATCTTAAAAAAAAAAAAAAAAAAGAAAGAAAGAAACAAAAAAACAAACAATCTTATAATAAATCAAAGACTCTTTTTATTTATTCATTTATTTACTTATTTATCTATTTATTTATTTGACAGACAGAGATCACAAGTTGGCAGAGAGGCAGGCAGAGAGAGAGGAGGAAGCAGGCTCCCTGCGGAGCAGCCCTGCGGAGCAGAGAATCCAATGTGGGGCTCAATCCCAGGACCCTGGGATCATGACCTGAGCCGAAGGCAGTGACTTTAACCCACTGAGCCACCCAGGTGCCCCTAAAACTAAGAAACTCTTAAAAGAAAATTTAGACCAGAGATTACAACATTGAAATTGCCAATGGTTTCTTGGATACGACAACAAAACATGGTAAGTAAAAGGAAAAAAAAATAGACAAATCGAACTTCATGAAATTTAAGAATGTTTTGTGCATCTTTACATTTTCAGAGTAAAAGGCAAAAAAAAGTAGCTTATAATTCAAAAATGGACACAGGAGTTGAATAAACTTTTCTTCAAAGAAGTGTCGGATAACTGCAAGAAGTTCAACATCTCTAATCATTAGGGAAATGTAGATCAAACTTATAGTAGATACCACCTCACACATATTAGGATAACTACTACCAAAACAAAACAAAATAGAAAATAAATGCTGACAAGAGTGTGAAGAAATTGAAACGCTTGTGAACTATTGCAGGAATGCAAAATGGTACAGCTATTGTGGGGAAAAAACAAATAAACAAGTTTCCTCAAAATATTGCAGTTCTGGTGGTTGCCTGGGTAGCTCATAGGTTAAGCAGTTTGACTTCAGCTCAGGTCATAATCTCTGGGTCCTGTTAGAGAGCCCTGAGTTGGGCTTCTCTCTATTTATCTCTCTCTTCCACTCCCCCTCCCCGCTGCTTGCTCTCTCTCTCTCTCTCTCAAATAAATTTAAAAAACCTCAAAATCTTAAAAAAAAATTTGCACTTCTGGGTATACCCATAAGCTTTGAAGATAAGGTCTCAAAGAGATCTTTGTTACACCCATGTTCATAGTAACATTATTCACAAATAATGAAAATAGCTAAAATATTTATAGACAGTTGAATAGATAAGAAAAATATCATATATAAAAATTAATATATATAATATTGAATATATATTATAATAAAGTATTATTCAGCATTATAAAGGAAGGAAATTGTCACATATGTTACAATATGGATTAACTTTGAGGACATTATACTAAGTGAAATACGGCAGTCTCAAGAAGACAGAGACTATATAATTCCATTTATAGGAAGTGCCTAGAGTAGTTCAAATCAAATAAGGTAGAATGGTGTTTCCAGAGTCTAGGTGAAGAGGAGAAAGAGGAGCTATTGTTTAATGGGTACAGAGTTTTAGATTTACAATATGAAACAAGTTCTGGCAATTTCTGATGACACTGCTTCCACAATATGAATGTTCTATACAGTTGTATACTTTAAGTGGTTAAGATGGCAAATTTTATGTTATGTGTGTTTTATTATAATAAAAATGAGAAAATGAATGTGGCAATATCAAATTTGGATAAGGGAAAATATAATTATTAATCATGTGACATGTCAAAATTCATTTTAATCCCTTCAAAAGATAAATAGACATTATATTTTAAATAGGTTTTAAACAGTAAAGAATATATTTAAGGAAATTTTTCAAAACATGGAGAATGAGGGATTGACATGCATGAATATATTATTTGCAGAGGTATAACATTGAAACATCAGAAAATAGCTAAGTATCAATAAAATGAAAGTTCAACAAATTATATTGTGATAACTAAATTAACATAAATTTTTCATGAAAACTATATAGATAATGAAAAATAGCTATGCAACTCAATTTATTGTTTTAATTTCCATTCAAAAAAATTCATTCCCTTTAGTAGACAGTTCTGAGTTGTGACAAATACATAGTCATGTAACATATGCCATCACAATCAATTATACACAACAATTCTATCATGCCAAAAAATTCTGTTATCATTCTCCTTGATTTGACTACTCAACTCATCCTCAAACAATGGAAAGCAGGCATCTGTTCTGTCACTATAATTTTGATTTTCACAGAATTTCATATGAATGGAATCATATAATATGTGTATTTTCCAGTCTGACTTCTTTCACTTGCAATGAATTTAAATTCATCTATGTTGTTTTGTGCATCAAGAGTTCATTCCTCATTATTAGTCAGTAGTTTTCTATATACTATTTCATGTAACAAGATGGGTTATTCTTTCAACAGTTGAATAACATTTTAGTTTCCAGTTTTGATGTTATGATTCTACTACATGAATAGAGTACAGGTAATTTAATCAGTATTTGAAGGGTGTCATACTTTAGATTAGAACACTTTCTACTTCTTATCTCATCATCAGATTTTCAGACATAGGCAATTATGAATTTAGGAAAAATATTAAAATTGAAAGTAAAATTTTTAATTTACTCATTATTGTCCTTCTATAAGAAGTTACTTTTGTTTGGAAGTTAGTTTTGTTAGTTTTTCTTCTATAAGAGTTAGATTTGAATATATTTTCTCATAAATAAAAGACTTCTGAGCTAAATCAGTTTTTAAAGATTGAGTTTCCTCCTCCAAACAAAATCTTATCTTACTTTTAGGAATTTGGAGAAAAACAAAATTAGAAAAATACAAAAAAAAAAAAACCCAAAACAACAACAACAACAACAAAACAGCTATGTAATCATAGAGATAATTTTTCTTGATTTTCTATTAAGAGTTAGATCAGATATCTAAAAAGTAATATAAAATAATTATTCTCCAGTTCTCTGAAAAGGCTCAAAAGAGATTGGAGCGCCTGGGTGGCTCAGTGGGTTAAAGCCTCTGCCTTCGGCTCAGGTCATGATCCCAGGGTCCTGGAATCGAGCCCCACATTGGGCTCTCTGCTCTACAGGGAGCCTGCTTCCCTCTCTCTCTGCCTGCCTCTCTGCCTACTTGTGATCTCTCTCTGTCCAATAAATAAATAAAATCTTAAAAGAGAGAGAGAGAGAAAACTGCACTTCACAATGGAAAAACACCTAAATATCCTCTTTATGCATTTCTTTTTTCTTTCTTTCTTTTTTTTTTAAAGATTTTATTAATTTATTTGATAGACAGCACAAGTAGGCTGAGAGGCAGGCAGAGAGAGAGAAAGAAGCAGACTCCCTGGTGAGCAGAGAGCCCAATGTGGAGCTCCATCCCAGGACCCTGGGATCATGACCTGAGACAAAGGCAGAGGCTTTAATCCACTGAGCCACCCAGGCGCCCCTGCATTTATTTTTTTCAAAGGTTTATTTATAATGGTAACTCTTCTTACACAGAATCACTTTCATCTTTTCCCCGTATTTTAGATCTACCTATTTCCTTGAATAAGGAAATATGTTTTTTAAATGTAAATCAGTTTAGATGTTCAATTTATCTATCATTAATATGATCAATGCTCAAACCTCCTACCTTGCAAAAGTAAACCATGATGCTCAAAGGTCTTAAATGAAAGAGTAGTATTAAACAAATCAAAACAAAACAAAACTTAGATACAGTTATTCCAGTAAAGATGATCTATGATTCTAACTGACCATAACTGATGGCAAAGAGAACAGATGTAACAATGATTTCTAGCTCTTATTCATAATTCTTATTATATATTCATAATTCGTATTATATATTATATTTTATATTTTTATATTATATTTTTATAATATATTTGTATTTATACTATTTTATAAATACATTTTATATTATATTATATTTTATAATATAATTATATTATATTTGTATTCATTAATCTTAATTGCTCATGCTTATTTCTAATATATTTTGATGGAGGAATCTTTCTCATTAGCATCTTTAATCTTTAAACGTATTGGCAATTGGAGGTACATGGGTGGCTCAGTTGCTTAAGGGTCCAAATCTTCATTTCCACGCGGGTCATGATCTCACGGTTGTGAGATTGAGAGCCCCCTGCGGCTCCACACCGAGGGAGGAGTCTCCTTGGGATTCTCTCTCTCCCCCTCCTTCTGCCCCATCCTCTCGGCTCTTGTGTGCTCTCTCTTTCTCTCCCTACAATAATTACAAATCTTAGAAAGTGTTGAGAATTGTAGTTGAATATTTTTCTAAATAGAAGCAATTATTTGTGCTATTTCACTGAAAAAAAGGGTCAATTCTTCTGGTATAAAACATAAACAAAATGAAAATGAACTCTCATCACTAAAATTTCTACACATTTCAATAATGAATATAGCCAAGCGTTTTAATAGAGTTAAAAAATAACAGAAGTTATGTTGTTCTTCAGCAGACCATCGCAGCTTGGAAGGGCTCACATATTTATTTCACTTCAGAAAATTCTTATCTCTGATATACCTCTGCTGGAGTTTCTGTTGTTTCTCTTGCTCTACATCATTGAAGAGTGATTAATCCCACCCAGTATAAAATTTAGCAAGTACTGTTCTTTGGCCAATCCAATAAGCCTGAGGAAGTCTGCTTATGAAGTCTGCTTCATTACCCTGAGACATCGTTCCTCTGTGTTCATTGTATATTATTGATTCAAGTATATAGGTCCAGATTCTGCTGAAATAAATGTACCTGGAAGCTGATGTGAAAATATCTGAATAGCTGATGGCTGGAATTGACCTTAGAAGTTTAATAGCTTGATTTCTCAGAGGGGGTCACTGATACTCATTACATCTTATTCAAACCATTAGACTGATCAATGCAGTATTGTTTTTTATGATTCATTTGCTAGACTTTTCTTGAAACTGAAGTCATAGCATTTTCAAGCTAGAAGAGATTTTACAAATGATAAAACTAAAGGTACAGGAAGGTTAACCATCTTTTCTTCTATTCACTCTTCTGAAACTGGATTCTATTTTATTTTTAATTTGAATGCAATATAAGGGTAATTAGAAATATGCCCTATTAGCTCTCTTCTAGCCTAGCCCAGACCTATTTGCTAGATGAACAGACTCCAAAAGCTTGATTTTATGGTTTAAAAATACTTTGATAGAGAAAGCCATCTAAAGAACAAAGTCATTCAAGCAACCATCAAAAACTTGTTGGGGATTTTACATATGGCATATAGTAAAAAATCAGTCAGTCCTCTGGCACAGACCTTTGAAAAGTTTGATTACATCACAGCCCTGAAAAGTTTTTGTAACTGTCCTATATCACAGGGTCATATGTCACTATAAGAAACATAATGAAAAATTCTGTCTTATAATACATTCATTTGTCACATTAGGTTATTTATTGATTTCAGCAAATGACATGGGTCTACTATTATTTCTTTTAAATCTTATTCAGTATCCTTCTGTGTGTGATATCAAAATTATCTTTAAATGTTAATTTAAAGGTTTTAAATCCATAAGCAGAATAATTTTTAGAGTCTAAATTACCAAAATCAAAAGATAAATAAAACTGAAAAGTTATATTTTCAGTACTAAAGTCATAGCAATCATTTTTCTATTGGTGATCATTTTGGCTCATCATTCAATTTTTTTATCTATTGATGTCTATATACAGACTTTTATTCCCATCAGAAAAAAAAAATGACATGCACAATTGTGCATATGAACTCAGAGGATTTAAGGTTGCTAAAATACATCCACATATCTCACTGAACTTCAGATTAAAAAATATCTGCATGAATTAAATTCAAAGATGAAAATATCAGTATTTACTTCAGAAGAAGGATGACATTCATTTTAAATGCCTAAAATTTAAGCTCAGTGTAATTGAACAATTGACAGCTGAAGTTGACAGATAGTGCTTTAACATTTTTAATAATGTCATGTCACATGAAGGGAAAAAAAGAAAATCCTCTTAACCAGTCACTATTCCAAGCAGAAAGAGTAATAATATAAATATCCAATAGTATTTTCACTCTCGAGTATTATTAAGAATGGATTTTGTAACTTGAAATATAATTCTCTTAGGGAAATGTGTCATATTACTCAAAATTCACATTAGGAATATTTGAAGATTAATATTTTTATTGTTTGAGTGGCAAAAATAATGTGTGTGGATTTAAGCCAAGTAATGATCTACACTAAGCAGTTCAGTTATGGTATAAGAAAGGAACAGCTGGTTGTCAACAGTGTTTACTGTGACTTTAACAGACAACAGCAGCTACAGAATGCAGCCTTAATGAAGGAGAAGCTCTAAAGCTGCCTGTGGATAGAATTACAAATGTTTTGGGAATGTCACAGTAATTTGTTTTCTTCTAAGGGTAACCAAATAAATCTGAGATTTCATTGCCTAAAAGAGGTGAAGTCCACAAGATATGAATGTTAACAAATTCTTCAGGCTCTTTGAACACTAGTTTCATTTATTCTTTCTATTTTTCACTCCGTAAGTGCTATATTATTAGCATGGAGCAAAGGGAATAAATCCTCACAATTGTTTGACAAGCTAAAGTTCAGTACTATGGGGCTGCATCAATTTGAATTTCATGTATCACTATTTCCCTTGACATTTTACCATAGGGGAATCCCACACATTTCCCAGGCTTCCATAAGAAGTATGGGAGGATATTTGGAGCATGTAATGAATGGATACACAAGAGATTGTGAGAACTTAAGTCAATGTAATTTGTCAATTGGTATGTAGAATTAGACTTTAATTGGAAATGAGCTGAGTATTTCAAAAGCAGAAGTGCAGTATCTAAGTTATTTAGTGTCAGGAGGAAGATGAATGTGTGACAAATTAGGAGGCGATGAAAGATTAAGGTGGGCAAGTGCAATAAAATATGCTTTGGCTTATAGTGGTGGTGTGAGTTGAAATAGAGGAAAATCCAAAGTAGAACAGATACTCAGATTCTCTTCTTGTCGGTTGTTTCAACATGATTCTGTAAAACATCGTTTGCTAAAATGAAAGCTAACCAAGTCTATCGACTAATTCTGGACTATTAACAGATTGTTGTTGCATTAAGTTTTATTAGATCACAGTGACAATCATCTATTCAAGTATTGCCTGTGACTGATTTAGTACTGCACGGGCCAGGCTGAATAACTGAAACAGAGACTATGTAGCCTCCAAACTCCAAAATATTCATTGTCTGAACTTTACAAAAAAAAAAAAAAAAAAGTTTGCCAGCCCCACTATAGATGTGAGAAAGTCATTGAAGGTTTGGGATCCATGAGTGGCTCAGTCACTTAAACATCCAACTCTTGGTTTTGACTCAAGTCATGATTTCAGGATCCTGAAATCCAGACCTGTGTGGGGCTCTTCACTCACAGGAGAGTCGGCTTCCTTTGTCTCTCTCTCTCTCTGCCCCTCCCCCCAGCTTGTGCATTCTCTCTTTCACTCTCTCAAATAAATAAATAAAATCCTTAAAAAAAAAAATTGAAAATCCCAACTCCCAATGAGTTTGTATTCTATAAGGACAAATAAGGAAACAAAGTAAAAACTAACTAAATAACTATAAATTAGAAATAATAAATCACATGAGAGGAAAAAAAACTAGGTAATTGGTGTCATTAATGTGGGTATGGTAAAATTGAAGGATTGCAACACTGTACAAGATGATTAAGTTAGCCTCCTTGAAAGGCAACTTTTTTTTTTTAAGATTTTATTTATTTGTGTAGATTGCTTTAGGTAGCATAGACATTTTCACAATATTTATCTTCCAATCCAGGAGCATGGAACATTTTTCCATTTCTTTGTGTCTTCCTCAATTTCTTTCATGAGTACTTTATAGTTTTCTGAGTATAGATTCTGTGCCTCTTTGGTTAGGTTTATTCCTAGGTATCTTATGGTTTGGGGTGCAATTGTAAATGGGATTGACTCCTTAATTTCTCATTCTT
>NC_081557.1:254335540-254336700 GCF_022355385.1 Mustela nigripes | reverse complement strand
CCTTTTGTTGTCTGATTGCTGAGGCTAGGACCTCTAGTACTATGTTGAATAGCAGTGGTGATAATGTTTATTTGACAGAGAGAGATCACAAGTAGGCAGAGAGGCAGGCAGAGAGAGGAGGAAGCAAGCTCCCTTCTGAGCAGAGAGCCCGATGCGGGACTCGATCCCAGGACCCTGAGATCATGACCTGAGCCGAAGGCAACGGCCTAACCCACTGAGCCACCCAGGCGCCCGAAAGGCAACTTTTATGTACAGATGTCATAGTTGTGAAGGAGTGAGCCAAATATATTTTTTCCAGTCAGAGGAAACAGCCTATACAATTCTCTTACGGGGTATATCCCCAGCCATTCTGAGATACAGCAAGCTGTAGAAAGGTAACCAAACCTGAATGAGAGTAATAACAGATGAAGTCAAAGAAGACATAGGAAGCTAGATAGTTTTGTAAGCTTTTGGCTTTTACTCACATGAGACCATGAGTTATGACATTATCTCCTTTCTGTTTTAACATAGGATTATTCCATTTTATTAAGAATGGAGTTGGTGGAAAGAGACAATTAGGAGACAAGCACAGGACTCCTGGAGATAGAGTGTCTATATTCTGAATATATTTTAAAAATAGGTAGTGGAGTACAACCACTCTGGAAAACAACATGGAGGTTCCTCAAAATGTTGAAAA
Organism: Mustela nigripes; assembly: GCF_022355385.1. Classification (NCBI taxonomy): domain Eukaryota; kingdom Metazoa; phylum Chordata; class Mammalia; order Carnivora; family Mustelidae; genus Mustela; species Mustela nigripes. Next base: position 254,336,024 of record NC_081557.1, on the reverse strand, counting down.
TAGAACTACCCTATGACCCAGCAATTGCACTACTGGGTATTTACCCTATATAAACGTAGTGATCCGAAGGGGAACATGCACCCGAATGTTTATAGCAGCAATGTCCACAATAGCCAAACTATGGAAAGAACCTAGATGTCCATCAACAGATGAATGGATAAAGAAGATGTGATACATATACACAATGGAATACTACACAGCCATCAAAAGAAATGAAATCTTGCCATTTGCGATGACGTGGTTGGAACTAGAGGGTATCATGTTTAGCGAAATAAGTCAAGTGGAGAAAGACAACTGTCATATGATCTCCCTGATATGAGGAAGTGGAGATGCAACATGGGGGGTTAAGGGGGTAGAAGAAAAATAAATGAAACAAGTTGGGATTGGGAGGGAGACAAACCATAAGTGACTCTTAATCTCCCAACCCCCCTCCCCCCAGCAACCCTCAGTTTGTTTTGTGAGATTAAGAGTCACTTATGGTTTG
>NC_081557.1:254267897-254335440 GCF_022355385.1 Mustela nigripes | reverse complement strand
ATATGATCTCCCTGATATGAGGAAGTGGAGATGCAACATGGGGGGTTAAGGGGGTAGAAGAAAAATAAATGAAACAAGTTGGGATTGGGAGGGAGACAAACCATAAGTGACTCTTAATCTCACAAAACAAACTGAGGGTTGCTGGGGGGAGGGGGGTTGGGAGAAGGGGTGTGGGGTTATGGACATTGGGGAGGGTATGTGTTATGGTGAGTGCTGTGAAGAGTGTAAACCTGGTGATTCACAGACCTGTACCCCTGGGGATAAAAATATATTATGTGTTTATAAAAAATAAAAAAATTTAAAAAAAAAGTCAAAAGAAGCTCAAGAGCATAGATGACATACATCCTGTTCCATCCAAAATCACTCCACAATTTTGGCTCCTTATTCAAAGCAAATGGCAACCATCTTCTGTTGAAAGTTACTTTTGGGCCGAGCTTAAATATACCTTTTGTTTTACTCACACAATTTAAACTTTTAGCAGGTGGACATGTGTTTCTACATAAAATAATGGAGTGAGAAGCATCATTCTTTGACATATCATTTTTCTATTTCATGTATGTAAAATATATTAATAAAATGAATTAAGGGCCAAAAAATAGGTAGTGGACTACTCTGTCAAAGGGACTGGGTTTGAGAGAAAAATAAAGAAATAAAGTGGGACACTAACAATTTTGGTCTCATCAACTGGAAAGATGATATTGTAATAAACTAAGGAAGGAAGGGCGGCAGACATAGAATGTTTTAGAAACACCAGTAGATCAGTAATGGATATTAAGGTTTTAATGACAATTAGACTCCAGATTATAATAGAGATGCTAAGTAGAAAAAAATCTGGGTTTTGAAAGAGAGGTCTGGTCGAAAGATACACAACTGTGATTTGACAGTATTTTATGACAAGAGGCCAAATGAGTTTACCAAGGTAACATTTGTAACAGAAGAGAGAAGATAACCTCTTAATTCTAGGACCCTTCAATGATTTTCAAAAATATGAAAGGATTCAGCAAGGAAAATTAAGTAGCTCTCAGTAAAATAAGACCCCCCCCAATAAAATAGTACATGGTTTCTTAAGAGCCAAGTAAAGAATTTAAATATCTATTCCTTATAGTAAATTTGTTTCTTTTTCTATTAATTTGTAAGATTTTTATTATGAAAATATTCAATCATTTAGTAAAATTGAGAGAATTTTATAGTGATCACATAGATTCACCATACACATTTAGCTATAAACATTTGTTACATATGTATCCATTTTAAGAACTCTATATAGATGGAAACATATAGTATTTGCTCAGAAGTTTATCTCAGTCAGCATAAGATTTTGAGAGGCATTCAGGTGGTGTGTATTTTCCACCTAAACATACTTCCAATCTCTTATTACTGAACACCAAAGTTGTTTCCAGTGTTTAACTTAAAAGAAAGCTTCTGCACAAATCAGTCCAATTCATTTTCCATTTTCTTGGGTAACTACCAATGAGTGAAACTGCTGGATCACAGTGTAGATTTTATAAGAAACATTTAGATGTTTATGTTCAGTTTTATAAGAAATGGTTAAAATTTTTCCTAAAGATACGGTCATTTTTGCACATTCACCAAGAAGCTGTGAAATATCCAGTTGTTTCACATCTTTACCATTTTATTAATTCCAGTGGATGTGAGGTGGTCTTTCATTATGCTCTTAATTTACATTGTTTAATGGCTGATTATGTTTAGTAATGCTGCCTGTATTTACTGGACATTTATATGGTTTTGATGGAGTGTCTGCTAAAATTTCACTTATTTTACTGGGTTGTTCCTTTTTTTTTTTTTTTTTTTTTAAAGATCTCATTTACTTATTTGACAGACAGAGAGAGAACATCCATAAGACGAGAATGGGGACAGCAGAGGGAGAGGGAGAAGCAGGCTCTCCACTGAGTAGGGAGCCTGATGTAGGGCTTGATCCCAGGACCCTGGGACCATGACTTGATCCCAAGGCAGATGCTTAACTGAGTCACTCAGGCTTCCCTGGATTGTTTCTATTGATTTTGTTAACTTTTAAGTATTCTAACTACATGCTGTAAATCAGTATGGCCATATGTTATAAATCTTTGTCAGATATATACTTTACAGATTATTTTATTCTAGTGTGTGACCTGCTTTTTAAAATTTCTTAAATGGGGACACCTGGGTAGCTTAGTTGGTTAAACATATGCCTTCAGCTCATGTCATGATTCCGGGGTCCTGGGATCAAGTAACCCACTGGCCTCCTTGGTCAGCAGGGAGCTTGCTTCTCCCTCAGCCTGCTGTTCACCCTGCTTTTGCTCTCAGGTAAATAAAATCTTTAAAAAAATGAAATTAATTCTGAAGAAGTCTAATTAGTCATTTGCAATATGTATATATAACCTACATATAGATATTATATTCTTACATAATCTATTATATACATATAGGTAGATTATATAATAATCATATAAATAACTATATATATAGTAATATGGATACATATATATGTTATATATACATATATATATATTTCGTTCTATAATTGCTTTAGGAAATCTTTATGCACTTTATATACTTCCATATCATAAAGATCATATCTTGTGTTTTACTTTAAAAGTATTTTAGCTAATTTGTAGTTAATCTCAATATTATCTTTCATGTATTTATAACCTCAAAATTATTTCTTGAGTGTGGTTTGAAGTAAAGTCAAATTTTATTTTATTTATTTTTTGTTTTTTCTCTGTGGACATCCCACAGAGTTGGGGATGCCAACACAACTGTTGAAAAGGTTTGATAGGATTGATTTGGTGCCTTTGTTAAAGATCAAATGATTGTAAAAGTAAGAATCTATTTCTGGACTCTCTATTCTAACTTATAGCTCTATTTATTAATCTGTATGCCAATACCACTTTATCTTGATTAATGCAGTTTTATAATAAGTTTTGAGGTCAGTAATATACCATTCCTTTTATTATGGTAAACTCTGTTCCCCTTTATCTCAGAAACTACTTTTTATGTTAGAAGTTTATTTTATCTGATATTAATGTAGCTATTCCATCTTTCTTATTCTTTTGGTTTGTATGGTATAGAATTTTCCTTTAAGTTATTTTCAAAGCATCTGTTTCTTTGTATTTAAAAGACATTTCTCATACATAGCTCATAGTTAGAATTTTCTTTATTGTCTGTTCTGACAATTTTTACTTCATTAACATTAAATGTAGTTGTTATTACAGCTTTATTTATATATATACTATTTTTTTTTTAAATTTTATCCCCTCCAGTTTTTCCTTCTGTTGCTCCTTTCCTACTTTTTTTGTGATTCTTACTCTATTTTACAGTTCCGTTTTTAGTCTTTGATAGCTATGCCTATTTGGTGTTATCACTATTGGTTGCTCTGGGTGTTACAATATGCACACTTAACTTTTCATGGTACACATCATTAAATTATTCTGCTTTATGTGAAATATAGGTACCTTGCCACTGTATATATTCATATTCCAAACTCACTGGCCTTTATGTCACCCAGAGACTATGTTTTAGATCCGTATGTAGTATTAACTTTGCTTTGAAAGGACATAAGAATATTATCCAAACTAAGACAAGGAAACTCATTTATGTCTAGCATAAAACCTGCTATTTCTGATGCTGTTCATTCATTCTTGGAGATTCCATTTTCCCTCAGATACAGTTTCCTTTCCTCTCAAGAATGTCTTCAGCATTTCTTATACTGCACATCTGCTGGAGATGAATTCTCTTGATTTCCTTTCATCTGAAAATGTCTTTCTCCTTAATTTTTGGTTGACATTTTGGCTTGAATCTCATTTTTGTATGTGTTTGTTTTCTGTTACCCACCCCTGCCTTCAGTAGGTTCAGTAGTTTGCTCCATGCTTGCCTGTTTCAAGAGTCAACCAGAAACTTGGGCACATTTCATAAAGCACTCCGTGCGCTCAACATAGACAACTTTCCTTTCTAAAACGTACTCATTTCCCAGGGGCCACCATTACCTAAATTCTTTCTTTTATTCTTAAGCCAGAAAGATGGCAAAAATATCAGAATTTTCTGTCCCAAATAGTGCTATAGCTGAGATCTAACTTCAGGCTAAAAATCAAAGGAAAAAAAAAAAAAAGAAAAGATTCACTTCATGCTGATTCTGTCTTAGAATTTTATATTTATAAAAGCATAACAGTTTATTGATATATAATTCTCAAATCATAAAGTCCACCCTTCTAAAGTACGTAATACGGTGATTTCCAAAATACTGGTAGAATTGTGCAATCAGCACCTCCATCTAAATTTAGAATATTTTCATCATCCCCAAAATGTCCTCCCTGTAGCCATTAGGAATCATTCTATTAAAAATAATGTTTTATGTATTTATTTGAGAAACAGAGGGAGCCTAAGCAGGGGGAGGGCCAGAGGGAGAGAAACAAGCAGACTCCCCACTGAGCAGAGAGCCTTACGCTGGGCTGGATCTCAAGAACCTGAGATCATGACCTGAGCCAAATGCAGATGCTTAGCCAACTGAGCCACCCAAGTGCCCCACCAGTCATTCTTCATTCATCCTTATTAGACAACCTTCCAGAAATTGCCAGTTTTGGTTATCATTCCAAAACTTTAAAACTAATTTTTTTTATTTGATCTAGACCTTACTTTCTTCAAGTTTTTATTTAAATTCTAGTCAGTTAACATGCAGCATGATATTAGTTGCAGGAATAGAATTTAGTGATTCATCACTTATATGCAACACCCAGTGCCCATCATAAGTGCCCTCCTTAATACCCAACACCCCTCTAGCTCATCTCCCCTCCCTTCAGACTTTGGGTTATCTGTAAAGGACAACAGATTGATTGAGCATTCATTTACACAAATCAGATGATGAATTGCCCTCTACATCAATTTTTTCTTAATATTTAAGGTAATCATCTTAAGAACATACAAGTTTATACTTCTTGGTCTTCTTGTTGAATTATTTTTCCCTTACCTAGTGACTTTACTTACCATTAGCATTTTTTAGGTAGGAGCAAATATTGATATTTACATAGCCATATAATCAATATTTGCCTAGAATATCCTTAAGTCTTTTTAATTTCTACTTTTCATAATTTTTACCTTTAGGTGTGTATATGTGTAATAGCCAGAACATAGCTGCCTTTTTTTTTTTTTCTGCAATAAGCAACCATAGTCTTTACTTTCATGTATTTCCTGCATTTAGCCCATTTACAACTACGGTAGTTATTCATATATTTGTGTGGATTTAAATCCTTTTAATTTTTCTATTTTCTGTTTTGTGTACTTTCTATTTTCCTATTTCCTTTTTATAGGGAGTCATAGTTCAAGTTTAAATGTTATTTCTTTATTATCTAAATTTTTCATCTTCTAGTTTGAAATGTATGATCTACCCACTTTTTTGTAATTTTGAAACATGAAATTTTGCCAGGAATTTTACAAATAACAAATTTGAGGATTCTTCTCATAAATAATAAAGTGACCTTAGAACACATGATTTTTTTTATCATTCTCTTTCACTTACGTGCTTATTTCTTTGAGAACTTAAGTTTTTCCTTTTAAACCTCCAAATTAAACAAACTTACTACTATAATTTTAGAGAGTATGTCAATTAATTAAATGTATGTGCATGCTATTTATTTTTTTCTTCATTTGTTCTTGAAACTATCTTCCTTCACTCTGAAATGCATCTTTAAAAACTGCTTTAGGAAAGGTCTATTTGTTCTACATGCTCTCAGTATCAATTATTTCTTTTTTCTTTTAACATCATAAACAATACCTCATTCTCATATTTTTCTATTAGTTTAAGGATGACCTCATATTTGCAGCTTTTCTTTTGTTGTAAACTTTCAAAGGCCTTTATGTATTTGATTCCATTCTGTTGTCTTTAAGTCACTTAAATTCTTCATACATTTAGACACTAATCTCTTTTCATTTTCATGCATTATAATTCTATTCACAATCTGTCATATGTTCATAAAATCTATCACTGTGTCCTTCAGTGAACAAAAATCATTCTTAGAATGAAACCCTTCATTTTTATTCCATCAGTTACACTCATAAATAATTATTTATGAGGACCTTTTGCACATTATGTCACAAAATATTCTCCTAATCTTATTGACTTTCACATTTAGGATCTACCATTAATTCATAATTTCACTTATGTATGTTGCATTCTGAAGAATTTACTTTTTTTTTTTTTTGGTTGTTTGGTTTTCCTCCTTTATAGCCATTCTTCCTAGCGTCATATACTGTCTTTATTATTCTATTAAATGGTAGGGCAAATTATACTATGTATTTATTACCCATTTTTTAATTAGGATATGTCAAGGTTATGTCTATATTACTAATCTTTTCAAAGACATTACATTTTGTCTTATTACATTTCTTCACTTTTTTCTCTCCTCTGTTTAAGTTATTCTTGCCTTTTTGTTTGTTTTTTGTTTTTGTTTTCCTTTTTTAAATGTTTATATTCTAGTTCCAGTTAGTTAACATACAGTATAATATTAGTTTCAGGTGTACAATATAGTGATCCAACACTTCCATACATTACCCCGTGCTCATCCCAAGTGCACTCCTTAATCCCCATCACCTATCTCACTCATCCCCTACCAATCTCACCTCCAGTAACCCTCAGTTTGTTTTCTATAGTTAAAAGTCTCTTTGTTTACCTCTCTCTCTCTCTCTTTTTCCCCCTTTGCTCATGCAGTTTGTTTCTTAAATTCCACATATGAGTAAAATCGTGTTTTGTTTTGTTTTTTTCTTTTCTGACTGACTTACTTCATAATTCTCTCTAGCTCCATCTATGTCATTGGAAATGCTAGGATTTCATTCTTTCTTTTATGACTGAGTAATATCCCATTGTATATATACCACATCTTCATTAGGCATTCATCAGTTGATGGGCTGTTTCCATTATCTGACTATTGTACATAATGTTACTATAAACTCAGTGATGTATATATCCCTTTGAATTAGTATTTTTATATTTTTGTGTAAGCATCTAGTAGTGCAATTGCTGGATCATGGAGTTAAATACCTAAATATGATACATGGAACCATAAAAATCCTACAGAAGTACAGAGGCAGTAATCTCTCTAACTGCAACCATAACTTCTTTCTCAATGTGTCTCCTGAGGCAAGGGAAACAAAAGCAAAAATAAACTACTGGGACTTCATCAAAATAAAAAGCTTCTGCACAAAAAAGGAAACAGCCAACAAAAATTAAAAGGTAGCCTCCAAAATGGAAGAACATATTTGCAAATGACATATCAGATAAAAGATTAGGATTATATATATATATATATATATTATATATATATATATTATAAAACTCACCCAAAAAATGAGTAATCCAGTTAAAAGTTGGACAGAAGATATGAATAGACATTTTTCTAAAGAAAACATTCAGATGGCCAACAGATACATGAAAAGATCATGTTCACTGACCGTGAGGTAAATACAAATCAAAGCTACAGTGGACTAATCCTTCACACCTGTCAAAATGACTAAAATCAACAAGACAAGAGACAACAGATGTTGGCAAGGATGTGAAGAAAAGGAGAGTCTTCTTAAACCACTGATGGGAATGCAAACTGGTACATTCATTGTTGAAAACAGTATGGCATTTCTTCAAAATATTAAATATAGAACTATCCTATTATCCTGATTTTTTCTTTAATATCACTTTCTCTTTATTTTGGATTCCTGAAATACTATTTTCCCGCCAATTTTCTAAACTGACTGCTTAACTCATCAATTTATAACTCTATTTGATTCCTGTTAAATTTATATAAAAGTATTTCACCTAAGTTCTGATTTAGTTTTATGTCATGAATTTATTTTTTTTAAACTCGTATTTATTTATTTGAGAGAGAAAATGAGCGAAAGAGAGCATGAGCAGGAGTAGGAGTAGAAGGAGAAGGAAAAGCAGACCCCCTGCTGAACTGGGAGCCCAAAGTAGGGCTCAATCCTGCAACACCAGGATCACGACATGAGCTGAAAGCAGTTGCTTAACCAACTTAGCCACCCAGACACCCCTCATAAATTTATTAAGTTAACTATTGAAGCATAACATGTCTACGTAAAATCACATGAATCATTAGTTTACAGTCAATGAAGTTCCACAGAGTGAAAATACTCTTGTAAACATCATACAGCCAAGATATAAAATATCACCTGCATCTCAGGAGCCTGGACCATGTCATTTCCTGCCCCCAAATTGTTTGAGTTTCTGTCCCTATTAATTAGATCTGTCAGTTTCTTAACTTTTCATAAACGGCAAACAACACTGAACATTATTTTTGCCATACTTCATTTGCTCATATTTCTGAGAGATATAAACATTGTTTATTGTTGCAGTGGTTTGTTCACTTTTATTTAACTAATAATTAATTAATGTTTTTTAAATTAATTAATGTTTTGAAGATTCTATTTATTTGACAGAGAGAGAGAGCACAAGCTGGGGGAGATGTAGAGGGCGAGGGAGAAACAAGCTCTCCACAGGGCAGGGGAAGCCCGCTTTGGGACTTGATCCCAGTGTTCCGGGATCATGACCTGAACCTAAGGCAGTGGCTTAACCAATTGAACCACCCAGGCACCCCAATTTGGTCATTTTAGTCGCATAATATTCTAGTGTAAAAATGTATAAAAAGTATCTATTCTATTGTTAATGGTCATGGGGTATTTCAGTACTGTGTGTCACAAAGTCTGTTCTACTTTACTAATCAGAGTCAATCATTGTCCAAAGTGATTGTGAATTTACACTCCATTTTAGTGCATCCTTTCTAAATTCTGACTGAAGTTTTAATTAAATGTTTGCATCATACCTCACTTAAATTTTTCATAAATTATTTTTTTCATTTAATTTATATTTTTATGATTATTAATTTTGAGTATACATATATATTTACTGGCCTTTTTGTATCTTATTTTGTGAAATACTTTTAAATAATTATTCTGTAATTGATGGACTAGAAGTAAGGGCATTTAACTGTATTCTTTTGGATTTGTAGAAGTTCACAAAATATTTTGGTTTTAATATTTTTGTGACTATATATTCCAAATATAATTTACCAATCAAATGGCTTTTTTCATGTTCCAATGGTATACAGGAAGAACACAAATTAAAAATGTTAAGAAATAAAATTGATCAGTCTTCCATAGTTATTTTTTTTTAATTTTGTTTTTCCTTTTTCTTTTTCAGTGTTCCAGAATTGTTTATGCACCATACCCAATGCTCCATGCAATAGTGGCCTCTATAATACCCACCACCATGCTTACCCAACCCTCAATCTCCCTCCCCTCCAAAACCCTGTTTGTTTCTCAGAGTCCACAGTCTCTCATGATATGTCTCCCTCTCCATTTTCCCCCAACTCACTTCTCCTCTCCATCTCCTCATGTCCTCCATGTTATTCCTTTTACTCCAGAAGTAAGCAAAACCATATGATAATTGACTCTCTCTGCTTGACTTATTTCACTCTGCATAATCTCTTCCAGTCCCATCCATGTTGATACAAAAGTTGGGTATTCATCCTTTCCGATGGAAGCCTAATACTCTGTAATATACATGGAGAATATCTTCTATACCCATTTGTCCATTGAAGGGCATCCTAGTTCTCTCCACAGTTTGGAGACTATGGCCATTGCTGCTATGATCATTTCTCACTCAAGCTAAGATATACTTCTATTTTATCTTAATCTTTCACTACTGCCTCTGCCTCACTAAAAGCTTCAATTGTCTGTAGAGACCAAGTAGAGATTAAGTTCACTGATTAATTCCATGAGGGTATTCAATGGACCTGGCAATATTTAATAACAATAACACTATTCTTTTAATGCCATCATATGCATACTTTCTAGTAAAGTAAATGATCAAACATGCATGTGGATGTACATGCATACACAAGTTTCTATATCTTCCAGCTCCTGCACTCACTGTTCTATAACATTGGTCTGTTAGTTTGTACTTGTGACAGTATCAGTTATTTAAGGAAATCATTGGAAAAATGGAAGAAATGGGAGTTGAGAATGCTATAGAAATAATTGAGAAGGATTGTGTCTGAGTCTTCTTTCTTTGATTCTTTCTTAATTTTGGAATTTTGTTGATGTTTCCTATGCACTACAACCCTTTCTCCATAAAAACAGTCAACCAGGATGGAGGCAAAAACTTAGAGCGGTATACAACGGAAAGAAATCAGTCAAATAGTATTCAAATGAATAACAAAACTACTCTAAAAAGGGATGACAACAACAAAGTTTAAATCATGGTAATTCTTGGAATACAGCAGGGACCAATTAGGAAATGATATTCAAAGTACTCCATAATTGAATGTGTATATGTATATAGTGGAGGTCATGTATAATGCAAACCAGGTTCCTCACTATCAGAGAAGGAAGTTATAGTACATATGCATTGCCATGGGCTGAATGTTGTGTCTTCCCAAAATTCATGTTTGAAACTTAATCCCTGATGTGATCCTGTCAGGAGGTAGGGTCTTGGGAGGTGCCTGGTCATGTGATTAGAGCTCCCATGAATGGGGGTAACTGATCTTATAAAGGACAGCACAGAGAGCTCCCTTGCCCCTTATACCATAAGAGAACCTAGCAAAACACTCTATAGACCAGAGAGTAGGCCCTCACCAGAATTCAGCCATTCTGAAACCCTGATATTGGACTTCTTAGTCTCTGGATTGTGAGAAATAGATTTCTATTGTTTATAGGCCATTTGAGCTATGGTCTTCTGTTATTGTGGCTAGAGAAGACTAAGACAGAAATGTATTACTGACCTCTGTCTACTGAATAGGCCTAGAGGCAATGACATCCCAATCACAATAAATTCAACTAGAATACATATCTTTGTTTCAAAAAGAAACCAGCGACACATATAAATGGCTTGTTCCAAGGTTCAGACTGAGAATTAAAAAGAAGAGCCTGAAATACCTTGTATTAGAAAGAAAAGAAGTGCCAAAAGATTAATGGAGACATGTAAAAATGACAAGATATTCAGCTGTCCAAATCTTGGATAAAGTAAGAACTGGCATTAATAATAACAAATTACAACAATAAGTAAGAATGCATTATACCATACTGATGAAAGGAAGAAAAGGAGAGAGTGAAGGAGAGAGGAAGGAAGGAAAGTAGGAAATCTTCCTTCTAGATGAAAAAAAAGAAAAAAAATATGTTTTGAAGAGTAATGAAATTAGACAATCATCATTTTCTCCACCAACACTGTAATAATTCAGACAAAAATCATCAGTTCCTTGGAATGAATAAGGATTTAACATTTTTCTTGAATGACTTTACACATGTAAAAATAAGTCTTGCTTTTCATTTGACATGAAAATGTGTTCTTTTTAGTCAAAATACATTTGTTATTAAAATAATATAATTAAGATAAAAATTGGAATCACCCTGTAATTCATAGACTGCTGGCATCTAAACTTATACTTTGAGTTTCTTCTTTATAAGATTCTGTTCCTTCTCAAAAAATGCAAATCAGAAAGAAAATTTAGCTAATGCTTTCATGCTGAGAATCCTAGGAACTCATTTATTTTATACTTGGATCAACCTATGGTTTCTAATAATTAGTGTCTCTAATACAATTTTTCATACAAATGGTCTTCATCTAGCAACAACTGATTAAATTTCCTAAGAAAAAAAACAAAAACAAGTGTGTTTGTGTGTGTAAACTTTCTTTAAAAACATTGGAGTATTACATCAGTAATGAAAAATTACAGGTCCAAAACAGAGGAAAACCAAAATACCAGACAGGTGAAACTGGCAGACCAAATTTCCTCAGAAATAGCCAATATGAAAGTATGGCATAGAGGCTGAAAAGTTGACCAACTTTTGAAAGACATGAGGTTCTGAGGGAACAAACATTGTAGTTCAGTTGTTAACAAAGTAAGGGTCCTAGTGAAACCCCAGGGCTTAGTTTAGTAGCCTATAAGACAACTCCCTAACAGTAGGGGTAAATGGAAATAAACTGAATTCCAAAGATGAATCATGTCAACATTTGATTTGATTAAGCTGATCTAATATTTCTAATATTTCTTGCATAACCACCAGACAGAAACAAAAATATTGCTTATAAGATATTTTTATAAGGGTCATCCGTGTGGCTCCATTGGTAGTGTCTGCCTTTGGTTGATGGAGCCCTGCTTCATCCAGCTTCTTGCTTGGTGGGGAGTGTGCTTCTTCTCCTGCTGCCTGTCCCTTTGCTTTCTTTCAAATAAATAAATAAAATTTTAAAAAATATTTTGAAATAAGAAAACTAGATTTATATAAAAGTAAATATCATATTTTTACAAGAAATTAAATTATAAGAAATAACACCATCAACCTAAACAAACAAAGAAGCAAAAACATTATGGTAAAGAACTCAATGGATCAGCTCATAGGGGAAACCAAATAACAATAACAACCAAAAAGATTAAATAATCATAATACCCTAATATATTAAGCATTAGTTTAAAAATAGTAATGATATAATAATAAAATATAATAATATATTCTTCTCCAGAACAATCTGAAATTACATGAAGAAATAAATGATATGTGCAAGTAAGAAAAATCCATTAGATTATATCTCATAGAGGTCAACTGACTATATGAAACTATAAGCAGCTTTTTTTTTCTTTTTTAAAAGAGTTTATTTATTTATTTGACAGATCACAAGTAGACAGAGAGAGAGAAGGAGGGGGAAGCAGGCTCGCTGTTGAGCAGAGAGCCCAATGTGGGGCTCACTCCCAGGACCCTGAGATCATGACCCGAGCTGTAGGCAGAGGCTTTAACCCACTGAGCCACCCAGGCACCCCGCAACTTTGTTTTACTGATCAATATTACAATATGAAAAAAATTACACTATGAAGTCAAAATCTTGTTTCTCATTATAAGGTTAACACAGTTCTATTAATTAAAATTAATTAAATACCTATTAGAGTTTCCTAATAACCTCAATGCCCTGACTCTATATTATGTAGCTTTGGATCAGTTAAATTTTTACATTCATCCTATACCATTGCTTTGTCATACCATTTTAATCATTCTCCCTTTCTACCAATTTAACAAAGCATAAGATGGGACAAATAAAAAAGACAGTAAGGTGGTAGCTTTGAACCTAACCATACTCATGATAATATCACATATTTAAAAAAAAATCCTAATTAATGTGTACAACTTACCAGATTGGCCAGAAAGGAAGACCCAATTATAGGGGACCTACAAGAGACCCATGCTAAATCTAAAAGTAGATTAAAAGAGGATTACAGTTTCCCAGATAATGAACTTTGAAGGTGATATTCTGTCCTAATAAGTAAAAAAGCTTAATAATGAAAAAACAAAAACTCTCTTGGATCTACAAAATAAGTGAAGACATAGGGCAAATTACTACCCCAAAGACTGGCTACACAGGTGAGAACAGGAAATTATGGTTTGCTGGAGAAGAGACTCACAAGTAGAAACCATCACAGAGACTAGTTTAAAGGTAGGAAATCCTGAAATATAATTGACAAACTGTTGGAGGTTCATAGTGAATAAGTCTGAGAGTTAAATAATCCAAGAGTACCCAGTCATGGTGGACCACTATAATATTGAGAGATTTACCTCCGTGAGCTTTAAAAGAAGCTGAATGCATGTATTTAAGAAAATTCACTCTTGCTTCCCACAGGAAGATGAGTATTCTTCAAAGAGCTGGAGGAAATGATCCAAAAATTTGTATGGAATCAGAAGAGACCCTGAATTGCTAAGGAAATGTTGAAAAACAAAAATAAAACGGGGGGGCATCACGTTACCTAATTTCAAGCTTTGCTACAAAGCTGTGATCACCAAGACAGCATGGTACTGGAATAAAAACAGACACATAGACCAGTGGAACAGAGTAGAGAGCCCAGATATGGACCCTCAGCTCTATGGTTAATTAATCTTCAACAAAACAGGAAAAAATATACAGTGGAAAAAAGACAGTCTCTTCAATAAATGGTGCTGGGAAAACTAGACAGCTATATGTAGAAGAATGAAACTTGACCATTCCCTTATACCGTACACAAAGATAAACTCAAAATGGATAAAAGACCTCAACATGAGACAGGAATCCATCAGAATCCTAGAAGAGAACATAGGCAGTAATCTCTTCGATATCAGCCACAGCAACTTCTTTCAAGATCTGTCTCCAAAGGCAAAGGAAACAAAAGCGAAAATGAACTTTTGGGACTTTATAAAAATCAAAAGCTTCTGCACAGCAAAGTAAACAGTCAACAAAACAAAGAGGCAACCCACGGAATGGGAGAAGATATTTGCAAATGACAGTACAGACAAAAATGGGAGAAGATATTTGCAAATGACAGTACAGACAAAAGGTTGATATCCTCAAGCTCAACACACACAAAACAGGCAATCATATCAAAAAATGGGCAGAAGATATGAACAGAGACTTCTCCAATGAAGACATACAAATGGCTATCAGACACATGAAAAAATGTTCATCATCACTAGCCCTCAGGGAGATTCAAATTAAAACCACATTGGGATAATACCTTACACCAGTTAGAATGGCCAAAATTAGCAAGACAGGAAGCAACATGTGTTGGAGGGGATGTGGAGAAAGGGGAACCCTCTTACACTGTTAGTGGGAATGCAAGTTGGTGCAGCCACTTTGGAGAACAGTGTGGAGATTCCTCAAGAAATTAAAAATAGAACTTCCCTATGACCCTGCCATTGCACTCCTGGGTATTTACCCCAAAGATACATATGTAGTGAAAAGAAGGGCCATCTGTACACCAATGTTTATAGCAGCAATGGCCACGGCCACCAAACTGTGGAAAGAGCCAAGATGCCCTTCAATGGACGAATGGATAAGGAAGATATGGTCCATATACACTATGGAGTACTATGCCTCTATCAGACAAAACGAATACCCAACTTTTGTAGCAACATGGTCTGGACTGGAAGAGATTATGCTGAGTGAAATAAGTCAAGCAGAGAGAGTCAATTATCATATGGTTTCATTTATTTGTGGAGCATAACAAACAGCATGGAGGACATGAGGAGTTAGAGAGGAGAATGGAGTTGGGGAAATTGGAAGGGGAGGTGAACCATGAGAGACTATGGACTCTGAAAAACAATCTGAGGAGTTTGAAGTGGCGGGGGGGGGGGAGGTTGGGGTACCAGGTGGTGGGTATTATAGAGGGCACGGATTGCATGGAGCACTGGGTGTGGTGAAAAAATAATGAATACTGTTATGCTGAAAATAAATAAATTAATAAAAAAAAAGAAAATATGCCAGACCACTTTTTGTTTTTTGTTTTTTGTTTTTGTTTGTTTTTGTTTTTGTTTGGCTGTTGTTATTGTTTTTAAACAAGGTCTGCCTTCAGGAGAAAATCGTTCTAAATCTAATCTGCTAGCATATTATCTGGAGAAGTTGAAATACCCAACTCAAATTATCTCTAGTTTCACTTAGGACAGTAAAAATAACCAATTCTCATCTACTCTAGCCATCTAGGGGAGAAAACCAGAACGAAAAAAAAAAAAAAAAAGACTGAGAAACACTTATGAAGGTCATAGTCTAGAGGAATATTCAGTAAAAGACCCAGATCTAGGCATAGGAATATAGAATGTATTCTCTACCGGCCCCCAAACCTTAGCACATTTTACTAAAGTCCCACTTACAGTAATTCCTTTTACTTGGTATATCATGTCTGACTATAAAAAAATATATTATTCATAATAAAAGACAAAAACACCCGTTGAATACTGAGAAACATCAGAACAGACATGACAGGAATATTGGAATTATCAAACTGAGAATTTAAAACAAGTATAATTAATATGCCAAATGTCTAACAGATAGAGAACATGCAAAACAGATGGACATTTTAAGCAGGGTGATGGAAATCATAAGAATTTTTTTTTTTTTAAATTCTATGAAGATCACTATAACAGAAATGAAGAATGCTTTAGACAGGCTTATTAGTTGACTAGATACATCTGAAGAAAGAGTGTCTGAGATTGAGAACATCCCAATAGAAAACTTCAAAACTACAAAAACAGAGAACAAAGAGCGAAAACACAGAACATAATTCTAAGGACTGTAGGGCAACTATAAAAGGCATAACATACATGTGATGGGAATAATAGAAAGAAGGAGTGAAAGGAATTGAAGAAATATTTAAATTCTAATGACTGAGACTTTCCTCCAAATCAATGTCACACACCACACCACATATCCAGGAAGCTCAGAGAACACTAAGCAAGACAAGTCATAAAATGACACCGAGGCATATTATTTTCAAATTATAGAAATAAAATAAGGAAAATTCCTGAAAAGGCAATAGGATGAGGAAACACTTTACCTATAGAGGAACAAAAGCTAAGAATCACCACAGCTGCAACTCAGAAACCCTGCAAACAAGCAACAGGATGTTGCCAGTTTTGTTTTTCTTTTTCAACATTTCCTTAGCAATTCAGGGTCTCTTCTGATTCCATACAAATTTTAGGATTACTTGGTCCAGCTCTTTGAAAAATACTGGTGGAATTTTGATCAGAATAGCATTTAAAGTATAGGTTGCTCTAGGCAGTATAGACATTTTTACAATGTTTATTCTTCTGATCCAAGAGCATGGAATGGTCTTCCATCTTTTTGTGTCTTCTTCGATTCATTCACGAGTGTTCTATAGTTTCTCGAGTACAGATCCTTTACCTCTTTGGTTAGGTTTATTCCCAGGTATCTTATGGTTCTTGGTGGTATAGTAAATGGAACCAATTCTCTAATTTCCCTTTCTGTGTTTTCATTGTTAGTGTCTAAGAGAGCAACTGATTTCTGTATATTCACTTTGTATCCTGCCACATTACTGAATTGCTGTATGAGTTCTAGTAGTTTGGGAGTGGAGTCTTTTGGGCTTCCATATAAAGTATCATGTCATCTGCGAAGAGAGAGTTTGACTTCTTCATTGCCAATTTGGATACATTTTATTTCTCTTTGTTATCTGATTGCTGTTGCTAGGACTTCTAATACCATGTTAAACAAGAATGGTGAGAGTGGGCATCCTTGTCGTGTTCCTGATCTCAACGGAAAGGCTGTGAGCTTTTTCCCATTGAGGATGATATTTGCTGTGGGTCTTTCATAGATAGATTTTATGAAGTTGAGGAATGTTCCCTCTGTCCCTATATTTGAAATATTTTAATGAGGAACAGATGCTGGATTGTGTCAAATGCTTTTTCTGCATCAACTGAGAGGACCATGTGGTTCTTCTCTCTTCTCTTATTGATTTGTTCTATCACATTGATTGATTTGTGAATGTTGAACCATCCTTGCAACCCAGGGATGAATCCCAACTTGTCATGGTGGATAATCTTTTTTTTTTTATTTTTTTATTTTTTTATAAACATATATTTTTATCCCCAGGGGTACAGGTCTGTGAATCACCAGGTTTACACACTTCACAGCACTCACCAAAGCACATACCCTCCCCAATGTCCATAATCCCACCCCCTTCTCCCAAACCCCCTCCCCCCAGCAACCCTCAGTTTGTTTTGTGAGATTAAGAGTCACTTATCTTTTTAATGTGCTGTTGGATCCTATTTGCTAGGATCTTGTTGAGAATCTTAGCATCCGTATTCATCAGTGATATTGGTCTGAAATTCTCCTTTTTGGTGGGGTCTTTGCCTGGTTTGGGGATCGGGGTAGTGCTACAAAGCTTTGATCACCAAGACAGCATGGTACTGGCATAAAAACAGACACATAGACCAGTAGAACAGAGTAGAGAGCCCAGATATGGACCCTCAACTCTATTGTCAAATAATCTTGGCAAAGCAGAAAAAAATATACAGTGGAAAATGGTGCTGGGAAAATTGGGAAGCTATATGTAGAAGAATGAAACATGACTATTCTCTTACACCGTACACAAAGATAAATTTGAAATGGATAAAAGACCTCAACCTGGGGCGCCTGGGTGGCTCAGTGGGTTAAAGCCTTTGCCTTCGGCTCAGGTCATGGTCTCAGGGTCCTGGGATCGAGCCCCGCATCGGGCTCTCTGCTCAGCGGGGAGCCTGCTTCCTCCTCTCCCTCTCTCTGCCTGCCTCTCTGACTACTTCTGATCTTTCAAATAAATAAATAAAAATCATTAAAAAAATAATAAAAAAAAAGACCTCAACCTGAGATAGGAATCTATCAGAATCATAGAGGAGAACATAGCCACTAACCTCTTTGATATCAGACACAGCAACTTCTTTCAAGATCTGTCTCCAAAGACAAAGGAAACAAAAGTGAAAATGAACTTTTGGGACTTCATCAAGATCAAAAGCTTCTGCACAGCAAAGGAAACAGTCAACAAAACAAAGAGGCAACCCATGGAATGGAAAAAGATATTTGCAAATGACAGTACAGACAAAAAGTTGATATCCAGGATCTATAATGAACTCCTCAAACTCAACACACACAAAACTGATAATCATGTCAAAAAATGGGCAGTAGACATGAACCAGACACTTCTCCAATGAAGACATACAAATGGCTTTCAGACACATGAAAAAATGTTCATCATTTTAATTTGAGTCTCCATTAGGGAGATTCAAATTAAAACCACATTGAGATACCAACCTACACGTTAGAATGGCCAAAATTAGCAAGACAGGAAACAACGTGTGTTGGGAGGATGTGAAAAGGGCACCCTCTTACACTGTTGGTGGGAATGCAAGTTGGTGCAGCCAACTTGGAAAGCAGTGTAGAGATTCTTTAAGAAATTAAAAATAGAGCTACCCTATGACCCTGCAATTGCACTCCTGGGTATTTAACCCAAAGAAACAGATGTCGTGAAAAGAAGGGCCATCTGTACCCCAATGTTTATAGCAGCAATGGCCACAGTGGCCAAACTGTGGAAAGAACCAAGATGCCCTTCAATGGACGAATGGATAAGGAAGATGTGGTCCATATACACTATGGAGTATTATGCCTCCATCATAAAGGATGAATACCCAATTTTTGTGTCAACATGGATGGTACTGGAAGAGATTATGCTGAGTGAAATAAGTCAAGTAGAGAGAGTCAATTATCATATGATTTCACTTATTTGTGGAGCATAACAAATAGCATGGAGGACATGGGGAGATACAGAGGAGAAGGGAGCTGAGGGAAATTGGAAGGGGAGGTGAACCATGAGAGACTATGGACTCTGAAAAACAATCTGAGGGTTTTGAAGGGGCGGGGTGTGGAGATTGGGGGAGCCTGGTGGTGGGTATTATGGAGGGCATGTATTGCATGGAGCACTGGGTGTGGTGTATAAACAATGAATTCTGTTACACTGAAAATAAATTAAATAAAAATAAAAAAAATTTAAAAAATGTAACCATGCAAACAAATAGAGAATGCAGTGAGATGCTTAAATCCTTAAGATAAAATATTAACAATGCTTTTGTAGATCTAACTTCAAAGGCAAGGGAAACAAAAGCAAAAATAAACAAATGTGATTACATCAAACTAAAAACCTCTGCGTAGAAAACTTGTTGGTTTTCAATCCTTCCCAGAGTTTTGAGGAAGTAATCTGAAATGGACCCCCATATAAGGAAGGCAAGGAGAGTTTAAGAAAGAGGCAGGCTACTCCAGATTGGTAGTTGGCAGTTTTAATAAGCAAAAGTAACTAATACATGAGGTTTGTTTTGAGCAGCAGCAAGAGAAATGGATCCCTGCAAATGCCTGTCAAATCTTAAAAGTTTATATAGAGGCTTTAACTGGTTCAGTGTCATAAAACATGCAACATCTATGTCATTGGAGCAGACTCTGGAAGCAAGAAAGGCAAGCAGAACCCAACATTCCAAGGACAAAGAAGGTGACGAAGAAACTCCATGATCCAGGGTCAATCATGTTGTTTCAATTACCTCCCCCGACAGAAAGAAACCATTATCAAAATGAAAAGACAATCTACTGAATGGGAGAAGACATTACTAATCATATATCTGATAAGATGTTAATATTCAAAATACATAAATAACTCCTACAACTCAGTGGAAAACAAACAATCCAATTTAAATAATGTGCAGAGGATCTGAATAAACATTTTAACAAAGAAGACATATAGATGACCTACAAGCACATAACGATGCTCAAGATCACTCATCATCAGGGAAATGCAAATCAAAACCACAATGAGATATTACTTACACCTGTCAGAATGGCTATCGCCAAAAAGATAGCACATATCAATTAAACTTCATTCAAACTAAAACCTTATCCATGTGGCTAATTTTTATAAGAATTAATGACTTAAAAAAAGTAACTCTTTCTTCTTTCTTTCTTTCTGTCTTTCTGTCTTTCTTTCTCTCAGAAAAAGTACTCTCTTTAAAAGCAAAATGTAGACAGGAATGTTAATGAGAATGTCCTCATTTTTGTATTGTGAGCCAGGAAAAAAAAATATGCATTTTATTTTGAGAGCTAGGAACACACTGATAGCTTTAAGTTTGTTAGAGGAGGGGTGTCGTAAGCGGAAAGAAGGAAGGTCAGGATGAACAGCAAATGAGGCTGTCATTGCTAAGCTGCATCAATGGAGAAAATGCCACGGGACATTATTCAACTAATCAGGGATAACATGAATGTCCTCATTCTGTCAGAAAATATGTACACAAATGACCTCTTCTTTTATCAGGAACAGTAGGATACAACAGTTTGGCCATTATTTATGTATAGATAAGGAGGATTTTTGTTGTTCTCTTTCTGTCTTTCTCAGTGATGCATCCTTACAGCTTTTTCTTATCATCTAGTATTCTTCATGCCTGAAACATTTTGAATAAAAAAGTAATAAAAATAAAAGTATCCCTCTTATTATATAGTCTGTTTTTCACTAGTAGGTTTTGATAATACCTATCAAATTATGAAATACAATTTTCTTTAAAATAGGCTTAAAAAGTTTGGCCTATTGTTAAATAAGATTTTTTAAAATTAATCAAAGTATGTAGTTTTTGAAGAGATTTCTTTCTTTTTTTTTTTTAATTCAGTTAGCCAACAAATTATCATTAGTTTCAGGCATAGTGTTCAATAATCATCAGTCACATATAACAGTGCTCATCACATCACATGCCCTCCTTAATGCCTATCACACAGGATACCCCATTCCCCCACCTACCTCCCCTCCAGTAACCCTTTTGTTTCCTATAGTTAAGAGTCTCTCATGTTTTGTCTTCCTCTCTGATGACTTCCCATAGTGTTTTCCCTCCCTTTCCCTGTGATCCTTTGTGCTCTTATATTCCAGATATGAATGAAACCATATGATAATTGTCTTTCTCTGATTGACATATTTTGCTCAGTATAATACCCTCCAGTTCCATCTATTTCAATGTAAATGGTAAGATTTCATCCTTTCTTATGGCTGAGTAATATTCCATTGTATATGGGTGTGTGTGTGTGTAAACACACATACACACATGTACACACATATACCACATCTTTTTTATCCATTGCTCTATCAATGGACATCTGGGCTCTTTTCACTTTGGCTATTGTGGTCATTGTTGCTATAAACAATGGGGTGCAGATGCCCCTTTGGATCACTACATTTGTATCATTGAGGTAAATAACTAGTAATGTAATCGCTGGGTCATAAGGTAGCTCTATTTTGAATTTCTTGAGGAACCCCCATACCATTTTCCAGAGTGGTTGTATCAGATTGCATTCCCACCAACACTGTAAGAGTGTTTGTTTCTCTTTCTCTGCATTCTCACCAAAACCTGTTGTTTCCTGACATGTTAATTTCAGCCATTCTGACTGGTGTAATGTGGAATCTCATTGTGTTTTGATTTGTATTTCTCTGATGCCTAGGGATATGGAGCATTTTTTCATGTCTCTGTTGGTCATCTGTATATCTTCTCTGGAGAAATGTCTGTTAATGTCTTCTGTCCATTTACTGACTATATTATTTGCTTTTGGGTGTTGAGTTTGATATGTTCTTTATAGATTTTGGATACTAACCCTTGATCTGATAAAACATTTGGGAATATATTCTCCCACTCTTTAGGTTGCCTTATAATTTTGTTAACTGTTGCCTTTGTTGTGCAAAAGGTTTTTATCTTGATGAAATCACAGTAGTTTATTTTTGCTTTTGCTTCCCTTACCTTTGGAGATGTGTCTAGCAAGAACTTGCTATGGCTGAGGTTGAAGAAGTTACTGCCTGAGTTCTCCTCTAGGATTTTGATGGATTCCAGTCTCACATTTATGTCTTTCATCCATTTTGAGTTTATCTTTTCATATGGTGTACAAAATGGTCTGTTCTCATTCTTCTACATGTGGCTGTTCAAAGGGATATCTTAGAATTTTCTGTCACTCTTCAATTATGAATGATAAGAAAAATGAAGTAAGTGTCACCCTCTGAATAAAAATTTCCATACAGAGTATTGTTATTATATTTTTCTTTGCAAATATTAACTATGCTTCATTTCACTAAAATGCATGCTTAGATATTAAGTGGTCATCATGATCTGGTAAAAAATATTTTATTTTTGTTTATTTGTATGAAATTATCTTTCAAGTAGTGAACAATAATAAACATTTCCCTACTTTCCCCTGGTCTTTGGAAGGAAAAAGTCTTTGAGAGATAAATTATCATTTAAATTGTAACATCCTTGGCCTAAAGCCTTTGGAGAAAACTAATATTCAAAGTAGAATTTCTTCTTGCAGAAAAATGAAAAGACAATTCTCAGTCCTGGTTGGGACTGCTATATTGCAAACTCTATATTTAAATATTTTGTGACTAAATCTTACAGCAGTAAGTAAAAGAAGAAGTAGTCAAAAGGAACAGAGACCTATCAGAGCAAAATGGTTTTTTTTAAAGATTTTATTTATTTATTTGACAGAGAGAGATCACAAGTAAGCAGAGAGGCAGGCAGAGAGAGAGAGGAGGAAGCAGGCTCCCCGCTGAGCAGAGAGCCCAATGCGGGACTCGATCCCAGGACCCTGAGATCATGACCAGAGCCGAAGGCAGTGGCTTAACCCACTGAGCCACCCAGGCGCCTGCAAAATGATCTTTTAAGGGAAGACATTAATTCTATGTCCATTTTTATGCATAATCTTCTTGAAAAAGTTTGCAAAGATTATAGCAATAACTTATATTAATACCTTGAATGGAAGAGACACTGGAGACTGTCAACACCGCCATCCATTCTTTGTTCCCATTTAGTCATCAGTGGTCTAAATCTTACAGACTCTTTTTGTAATGGGATGAAGGAAATAGGTGCCACTTAACATATATGATGCTCCTTATTGATGTGATGTATGATCTTTCTCAGTGTTCAGAGGACGTTTGTTAGAGTATAGACAGATTTTGTTTTTTAGTTAATTCCCATTTAGCATAAAAAATTGTTAATTACAAAGTGAAATCATATCAAAGTGGAAGGAATTCTTACATATTTAATGAAGAATGAGGACAAAATTTTATTTGTGTAATATAAATAAGTGCATGAGAATCCTAATGATGGAATAGAAGAGCTCTATGAAGAGGAATCACTTTTCTATTTTGTTAATTATTATATCTTCAGTATCTACAAACAGAATATCAATAAAAATGATTTTAAATGGAAATTGTTGCTGAATAAAAGAATTGTCACATGAAACTCAAGTAACAAACATAAAACTTGGTTGGGTAAAGTGTAAATAGGAAAAAAAAATGATGTGTGTGCCAATTTGGCCATCGATTTTTTAAATTTCTACTTCTCTTTTCTTATTTTAATGTTTTGCTTAATGTTGGCATTATTAGCTATATTAGTTTTTAATTACTGTATTCATTTTAAAATGATTACATTTAATATGCTAACCAGTATCTTGTGTATAATATTTACAAATAATAATACTTGTGTTCTTTGAATATTTATAAGAACTTATTTATGTATTAGAGAGAGAGAGATAAAGTGAGGGGGGATTGGCAGATGGAGAGAGAGAATCCTCAAACCTACTCTCTGCTGAGTGCAAAGCCTGACTCAGGGCTCATCCAGGACCCTGAGAAAATGACCTGAGTCCAAAATCAAGAGTTGGACACCTACGTGACTGAGCAACCCAGGGACCTACGTTTCTTGATTTTTTGTTTTTTTTACTTCAAGTAAATTCTGTCATTTTATGTTTTCTTTTTTAATTCAAGTTCTTATTGCCATTATTTTAAGCACAAAATTATATGATGGACTCATTTAACAATTTCTTTACTTTTGTTGTAATGTAGGGTTAGGTTTTTATTTTATTTACATCTTTTCCAATAATAAACTCAGTAAAGTCAGAAGCATGTATACAAATTAGAAGTGATTTAAAAACAAAATGGGAAGGCCAAAATTAGAAAATAAGTGATTTATTTGAATAACTATGAAATTCTACAAAATTTCCCTTATTGGTATTTACCAACAAAAAATAAATCAGAGTACAATTTATGTCTGTATTATATACCACTCAGTTCATTATCTAAATGTCAGTTTAATTAAAATCATTTGAAGTGTTCCTGGCTGACTCAGCTCATAGAGAATGCAAATCTTTATCTCAGGGTTCTTTTTTTTTTTAATTTATTTTTTATTTTCGGCATAACAGTATTCATTATTTTTTCACCACACCTAGTGCTCCATGCAATCCGTGCCCTCTATAATACCCACCACCTGGTACCCCAACCTCCCACCACCCCCCGCCACTTCAAACTCCTCAGATTGTTTTTCAGAGTCCATAGTCTCTCATGGTTCACCTCCCCTTCCAATTTCCCCCAACTCCATTCTCCTCTCTAACTCCTCATGTCCTCCATGCTATTTGTTATGCTCCACAAATAAGTGAAACCATATGATAATTGACTCTCTCTGCTTGACTTATTTCACTCAGCATAATCTCTTCCAGTCCCGACCATGTTGTTACAAAAGTTGGGTATTCGTTTTTTCTGATGGAGGCATAGTACTCCATAGTGTATATGGACCATATCTTCCTTATCCATTCGTCCGTTGGTTCTTTTGGGCATATTGGTTCTTTCCACAGTTTGGTGACCGTGGCCATTGCTGCTATAAACATTGGTGTACAGATGGCCCTTCTTTTCACTACATATGTATCTTTGGGGTAAATACCCAGGAGTGCAATGGCAGGGTCATAGGGAAGTTCTATTTTTAATTTCTTGAGGAATCTCCACACTGTTCTCCAAAGTGGCTGCACCAACTTGCATTCCCACCAACAGTGGAAGAGGGTTCCCCTTTCTCCACATCCCCTTCAACACATGTTGTTTCCTGTCTTGCTAATTTTGGCCATTCTAACGGGTGTAAGGTGTTATCTCAATATGGTTTTAAATTGAATCTCCCTGAGGGCTAGTGATGATGAACATTTTTTCATGTGTCTGATAGCCATTTGTATGTCTTCATTGGAGAAGTCTCTGTTCATATCTTCTGCCCATTTTTTTTTATATGATTGCCTGTTTTGTGTGTGCTGAGTTTGAGGAGTTCATTATAGATCCTGGATATCAACCTTTTGTCTGTATTGTCATTTGCAAATATCTTCTCCCATTCCGTGGGTTGCCTCTTTGTTTTGTTGACTGTTTCCTTTGCTGTGCAGAAGCTTTTGATTTTGATGAAGTCCCAAAAGTTCATTTTCGCTTTTGTTTCCTTTGCCTTTGGAGACAGATCTTGAAAGAAGTTGCTGTGGCTGATATTGAAGAGATTATTGTCTATGTTCTCCTCTAGGATTCTGATGGATTCCTGTCTCACGTTGAGGTCTTTTATCCATTTTGAGTTTATCTTTGTGTACAGTGTAAGAGAATGGTCAAATTTCATTCTTCTACATATAGCTGTCCAGTTTTCCTAGCACCATTTATTGAAGAGACTGTCTTTTTTCCACTGTATATTTTATTCCTGTTTTGTCGAAGATTAATTAACCATAGAGCTGAGGGTCCATATCTGGGCTCTCTACTCTGTTCCACTGGTCTATGTGTCCGTTTTTATGCCAGTAACATGCTGTCTTGGTGATCACAGCTTTTTAGTAAAGCTTGAAATTAGGTAACATGATGCCCCCCGTTTTATTTTTGTTTTTCAACATTTCCTTAGCAATTCAGGGTCTCTTCTGATTCCAGACAAATTTTAGGATTATTTGCTCTAGCTCTTTGAAGAATACCAGTGGAATTTTGAACGGAATAGCATTAAAAGTATAGATTGCTCTAGGCAGTATAGACATTTTAACAATGTTTATTCTTCTGATCCAAGAGCATGGAATGGTCTTCCATCTTTTTGTGTCTTCTTCGATTCATTCACGAGTGTTCTATAGTTTCTCGAGTACAGATCCTTTACCTCTTTGGTTAGGTTTATTCCCAGGTATCTTATGGTTCTTGGTGCTATGGCAAATGGAATCAATTCTTTAATTTCCTTTTCTTTTTTTTTAATATATTTTTTTATTTATTTGACAGAGATTGTAAGTAGGTAGAGAGGCAGGCAGGGAGGGAGGAAGAAGCAGGCTCCTTGCTGAGCAGAGAGCCCGTCATGGGGCACGATCCCAGGTCGCTGGGATCATGACCTGAGCCGAAATCAGAGGCTTTAACACAATGAGCCAACCAGGTGCCCCTCTAATTTCCTTTTCTTTATTTTCATTATGAGTTTATAAGAAAGCCACTGATTTCTGTTCATTGACTTTGTATCCTGTCACATTGCTGAATTGTTGTATGAGTTCTAGTAGTTTCGGGGTGGAGTCTTTTGGGTTTTCCATATAAAGAATCATGTCATCTGCAAAGAGAGTTTGACTTCTTCATTGCCAATTTGGATACCTTTTATTTCTCTTTGTTATCTGATTGCTGTTGCTAGGACTTCTAATACTATGTTGAACAAGAGTGGTGAGAGTGGGCATCCTTGTTGTGTTCCTGATCTCAACAGAAAGGCTGTGAGCTTTTTCCCATTGAGGATGATATTTGCTGTGAGTCTTTCATAGATAGATTTTATGAATTTCAGGAATGTTCCCTCTATCCCTATACTTTGAAGTGTTTTAATCAGGAATGGATGCTGGATTATGTCAAATGCTTTTTCTGCATCAATTGAGGGGACCATCTGGTTCTTCTCTCTTCTCTTATTAATTTGTTCTATCACATTGATTGATTTGTGAATGTTGAACCATCCTTGTAGCCCAGGGATGAAACCCACCTGGTCATGGAGGATAATCTTTTTAATGTGCTGTTGGATCTTGTTTGCTAGGATCTTGTTGAGAATCATAGCATCCATATTCATCAGTGATATTGGCCTGAAATTCTCCTTTTTGGTAGGGCCTTTGCCTTCTTTGGGGTTCAGGGTAATGCTGGCTTCATAGAAAGAGTCAGGAAGTTTTCCTTCTGGTTCAATTTTTTGAAACAGCTTCAGGAGAATACGTGTTATTTCTTCTTTGAAAGTTTGGTAGAATTCCCCAGGGAATCCGTCAGGTCCTGGGCTCTTGTTTTTTGGGAGGTTTTTGATCACAACTTCAGTCTCGTTACTAGATATTGGTCTATTCAGGTTGTCAATTTCTTCCTGGTTCAATTTTGGGAGTTTATAGTTTTCCAGGAATGCATCCATTTCATCTAGGTTGCTTAGCTTATTGGCATATAACTGTTGATAATAACTTCTGATGATTGTTTTTACTTCTTTGGTGTTCATTGTGATCTCTCCCTTTTCATTCATAATTTTATGAATTTGAGTTCTCTTTCTTTTCTTTTGGATTAGTGTGGCCAATGGTTTATCAATCTTATTGATTCTTTCAAAATACCAGCTTCTAGTTTCATTGATATGTTCTATTGTATCTCTGGTTTCTACCTCATCGATCTCAGCTCTAATCTTGATGATTTCCCTTCTTATGTGTGGAGTTGGTTTGATTTATTGTTGATTCTCCAGTTCTTTAAGGTGTAGAGACAGCTGGTGAGTTCTGGATTTTTCAATTTTTTTGAGGGATGGTTGGATGGCTATGTATTTTCCCCTTAGGACTGCCTTTGCTGTATCCCATAGGTTTTTGATCAAAGTATCTTTATTCTCATTGGTTTCCATGAATTGTTTCAGTTCTTCTTTGATCTCCTGGTTGATCCAAGCATTCTTAAGCAAGGTGGTCTTTAGCTTCCAGGTGTTTGAGTTCCTTCTGAACTTTTTATCTCAGGGTTCTAAGTTTAAACCCCATGTTGGGCATAGAAATTACCTTTTAAAAATAAGGAAATACTTGAAAATGTGCTAACACAATGTTTATAATTTCACATTGGTTTCTTCAACTTTTTCTTGCATAACTTTCTAATTTTCTAACTTTATAACATAATTTTGCTTGTTAATCTTCTGTTTGGCATCTGTGTGAAACAGTAGAACTACAATGTATCTGACATTGTCACATAAATTTCTGTTTTTAAGATTTTAACCAATATTTCACTGAAAATATCTAATTCAATTTTTTTTAACAGATGACCCTTAAATATTTTCATCTCTTAGCCAGTTTCCAAAATTATGGTTTCTTCATCTTCCAAATTATCAAACACATAACATACACAAAAACCTATTTTTTTTCCTAAACAATGGGAATTGGTATTTAATGTACCAATTTGGATAAAACATACTAGAGTTCAAGCCCTGGCTTCTAGCTTATTGATGCTTTGTTGATTACATAATCACTATAAGCCTCAGAGTTTGAATCTACAACATAAACTAATTATCCCTGTTTCGTAAGAGCTTATTAAATATTAAATAATATGGTATATAAGGTAATTGATAAAATATTTGACACAATAACTAATTGCATAGTAGTTATGACTGTCAGATTATATTTTTCAATATTTTATTTATTTGAGGAAGCAATAGAGAAAGAGCACAAGCATGAAGAGGGAGAGAGGGAAGGGGAGAAGCCGACTCCAAACTGAGCAGGGAGCCTCACATGGGGCTTGATCCCAGGACCCTGGGATCCTGACATGAGCAGAAGGCAGACAAAACTGACTGAGCCATCCAGGCACACCTGTTGTCAGACTAGTTCTATAGGACTGAAGTTTCTTTGGCTCTCAAGTATAAAACTAAAATCAAATTTTAAGGGCTTCCATCATTTTAATCAAAGCTATACATTTACATTTTATTTTTTAATTTTTTAAAAATATTTTATTTACTTATTTGACAGAGAGAGAGATTACAAGTAGGCAGAGAGAGATGGGGGAAATAGTCTCCCTGCAGAGCAGAGAGCCCAATATGGGGCTAGATCTCAGGACCCTGAGATCATGATCTGAGCTGAAAGCAGAGGCTTAACCCACTGAGCCACCCAGTCGCCCATATACATTTACATTTTAAATAGTAATCATTTTGTTCAAGCACCTATACTCTAAAAAAATCAAACCCTATGTGATTTTTGGAATAGAACTCAATCACTACTGCTTTGTTGCATCCATCATCTAAAATTATCAAAAATTTAGCTTATCTTCAGAACATTGAAAATAAAACATTTTGCTTTAAGCTTCAGTGGCTATGCCAATCAAATTAATCGCTTCATTGGCATTCTACAATATTTTATCCATATCTCTTATTTGGAAAGCCTGTATTATATAACATCCCTTGGACAGAGAAGATTTTTCTTTCACATGTATGATTTTATTATTGCATAAAATTTTCCGGTTCAGGAGAGATGCTTACAGAGCCACATATTGTCAACCTACTCAGCTCAATTGAATTAAATGTCCAGTGTGGCAAAACAGACCTAAATCCATCATATTTGAAGTCAAACCATTTATGTATTTGTCACCTACTATATTAAATTTCATTAGAAATGTCACTAGTTGAATATCTTATCTCTGATAAGCTGTTTAAGAGCAGAGATACCTTCTTACTTTATGCATTTATATTGTCTCCCAGACAGGAGTCTTTAAAAATATTTGTTTATTAAAGAGTAATACAAAAAATCAATTAAAAATGGTTCAAATTAGGGTACCTGGGTGGCTCAGTCAGTTGAGCATCTGCTTTTATTTCTGGTCATGATCTCTGGGGGCAGAGGGAGAAAGGGTTTTAGAATGGAGCCCCCATCAGGCTTCCTACTCAGCAGGGAGTCTGCTTTTCCTTCTCTCCCACCCTCCAACTTCTGTGTGCTTTGTCACTCTCAAATAAATAAACAAAATATTTTTAAAGTGGTTCAAATTAAATATACAGTAAGAGAAAAGTCCTATTTAATATAACAATAAAATGATAAACTGGGCATTAAATGGAACTTTTTTCTTAATAACATGTATAAAAAAGCCTTCAAATATATACAAAATAGACTTAAATAAAGTTTAAAAAGTACAAGACCTTAGGATAGACTCAGTTATAAGAAAAATATCAGTTCTCCCCAAAATCAATGTGTGTGTGTGTGTGTGTGTGTGTGTGTGTGTGTGTGTGTGTGTATACCTATTTTCTGTTCCCTCTGGAGAAAAATTACCACACCCCACCCATTGCCATGTGACTTGCAATGCCATACTGACGGAGAGATTTATTTCCACATTGAAATAAAAGAGAAATATGACCATTTTGGTCACTTGCTTTAGCCAAAAAGAGTAACAAAAATTGAGCTGTGCTATATTGCAGCAGAAACCTTAAAAAGCCTTCCCTTGGTTTCACCATACACTTTTTCCTCTGTTTCACAAAGGAAATAGGAATTTTATTCCCTTAAAGTGGTTCCAGAATAAGTAACACATGGAACATATCCAAAATATATATCGATGTGTGTGTGACATTTGGTGATTGTTATGGACTTAATGTTTGTGGTCTCAAGATTCATATGTCAAAACCTAATCCCCAGTATGATAGTAGTTGAGGGGCACATTTGAGAAATAATGATGTTATGACATTTGAGCCCTCATAAGTGAAATTAATGCCCATATAAGAAGAGGTGAGAGAGCTAGCCTTGAGGCTAGGATGAGAATTCTTAACCTGCAAACAGGAAGTAGGTTCTCACCAGGCACCAAATCTCAGAGCACTTTGAACTTAGACTTCCTAGCCTCCAGAATTATGAGAAATAAAGATTTGTTGTTTAAGCCAGTTTGTAGTAATTTGTTATAGCAGACTAAATTAAGACAGAAATTGGAACTGAGAGATGGGGTGCTGCTGTAACAAATACCCCAAAATCTTGAAACTGGATAATGGGTACAAACTAGGAGTGTTGAACTATATGCTATAAAAAGCCAATATTGCTGGGAAAGGATTTTGGCAGGTAATTTTGGATAGGATGCAGAAAGATAAGCAGGGAGCTCTAGAGAGCTCTTTCATCTTGCTAGAGAGTACATAATCAAGAACAGTTTGTTGATAGCAATATGGATGCTCAGGGATATTCTATTAAGGAAATGAGGAACATGCTATTAAAAACTAGAAGATGGGGCACCTAAATGGTTCAGTTAGTTAAGCTTCTGACTCATGATTTCAGCTCAGGTCATGATCTCGTGGGTCATGAGACTGAGCCACAAGTGGGGCTCTCCACTCAGCAGGGAGTCTGCTTGAGGTTCTTTTTGCCTCTCTCCCCCTGCCTTTCTCTCAATAAATAAATCTTAAAAAAAAAAATCAGAAGGAAGGCAATGCTCGTTATAAAATAACAAAGAACTTGGATGAGCTGTATCCATGTTCTGGTGTTTTGTAAAAAAGTAGAACTCATGAACAATGAAATTACATACTCAGCAGAAAAAAAACATTCTGAACAAAGTAGTGAGGGAATAGCTTGGTTTGTCCTGTCTGCTTGCTGTAAAATGTAAGAAAAAAAATTGAAGACAAAATTATTAAGCAAGAAATATAACACTTAAACTTGGAAATTCTCAGCTTATCCGTTTTGTAAAAAAAAAAGAGAGAGAGAGAGAAAGCATGTTCAGAAGAAAACATTACGTGTATGGCTAAGCAACCATTTGATAAGGAGATTAGTGTGGGTGTGAACCAAGAACTTAATGAGCCCCCAGGAAGAAAAATGTCAGTTTGAACTAAATAGAAATCAGATTAGACAGAATGAAGGAAGGTTGTCAGGCCATTTGGGTTTTACAGGACAGGACAATAATACTGGTCAGCTATAACTGTGCTCTATTCTAGAAAAGGGAAGAATGAAATCAGTGTGAAAGGTAATTGAGATATCATCAAGGATGCCTGCTTTGTTTTTTTTTTTAATTTTTTATTTTTTATAAACATATATTTTTATCCCCAGGGGTACAGGTCTGTGAATCACCAGGTTTACACACTTCACAGCACTCACCAAAGCACATACCCTGCCTGCTTTGTTTTAAAAGAAGGAGACTTTGCTTTCAGTAAGCAAGATGTGCTATGCCCAAAGTCACCTGGACCTGTATCTCTGTTTTCCAGAAGCCTGGTAGGCGAGGTGGGGGCGGAGCTGGAGGGCACTGTATAATGCCAATGAGGATATTTAGGCAGTAAATATGTTCCAAGCCACACAAATAAGATATCACTTAATCCTTAAAATTCTGTCAGTTATATATAATTTTCTCTATTTTCTAAGGACTCAGATTTCCATGCAGAGTGGGCTATTTTTAAAAACAGTTATCCCTTCCCATTTTTATTTGGATAAAAATGAATATTATTATTCAGGAATTATCCAGAAATGCAAATTGCTTAATGTTTTTTTTTTCCTCTCCCTTTTTTAAAGTAGTGTACATTCCTGTCAGTTTTCATAAGAAAAGTCACCTTATTTTATTTTACTTTTTTAAAAAAATATTTTATTTATTTATTTGATATAGATCACAAGTAGGCAGAGAGGCAGGCAGACAGAGAGAGGGGGAAAGCAGGCTCCCTGCTGAGCAGAGAGCCCGATGTGGGGCTCCATCCCAGGACCCTGGGATCATGCCCTGAGCTGAAGGCAGAGATTTTAACTCACTGAGCCACCCAGGTACCCGTCACCTTATTTTACTTAAAAAAAAGGTTCAAAATAAAAATGGGAATAGATAATAACTAAAATTTTATTTTTAAATTATCATGAAATATATTTTTTTGATAGGCATTACACCAAGAACACATTTGTTTCAAAACGAAAAACAAAGCTTTACAGGCACAGGCATACTTTAGAGTCAACAATCTCTATAATTGGTTTTCATGTATATTTCATGCAAAATATATGTTACTAGATTAGTTGCTCAATAGATTAAATTTACTCTCTTGCAACTAGAACTGAAAAAAAAAAAACAGGTGTTGCTGTTTAATGGAACTGTGAGCCTATTTCTGTAATGAGCTTTAGAGATACATAAATCTTAAACGATTTTTCAATTCACATTCTGCATTTTATCAAAATTGTGTGCTACTAAAACCTTCAAGAGAACTACAAATTTTAAATTGGTTCTTAATTTGAAGATCTTGTAAAAGATCAGTTGTAAATTCTATGGCATTTTTGTTGAAGCATCAGGGTCATTTAAATATTTTTACTACCAATAGAAAACAATTACCAAATTTCATACTGATTTTGCTTAATAACAATCCTTGAAGACACTGAAGGATCCAAATAAAGTGCATGAAAATTTCTCAATCAGCAGACTTTGTGGACAGACATATAAAAAGAATTTTTATAGTCCTAAAACTCTATTTTTATGTTTAAATATATTTAAGTCTTCTAGGGATAAATTAGCATTTGATAATATATGAATTATTCTACTGCTAGTTTTGTACAATATTAACAGGCACACAATTATTAATTTCTACATTATGCTAACATCCTAGATCTAGACAACTTTAACTTTAGTTATCTTTTTACTTCTGATAAGTGTGAAAGCAATGAGGAAGAAATAGGGCTCATATCTAAACCTCTGGGGAAAATTGTCAGCAAATTGGTAGTGCCAAAGGGAAGCAGTATCCTCACTGGACAGGCAAAAGGGTAAAATGGAAAATGTAGAGAAGTTTAGGGTATGAGCAAATGCTTGGATAAGTTTGAGTAACAAAATGTTCATGTTTAGTAGGGATAAAGGTTGGTCTGGAATGTTTGTGAGGAGTTGGGTGAGGACACTGGAAGAAATTCTGGGCACTCATGATCCCATATGTTATAGGCCAACTTTATGGATTACCGATGGAAGTGCCACTTACCGGAGAGAGGTGAGTACTATTAGACATCTCAGAACTGGGTGGGCCTCCCTTCAATCCTAAGGAAAGTTATCCAATTTATAAATTGCAGTGTTTCAATTCTGAGATTGGTTTCCTTAATAGGGGTGTTTATAGTACACTCTTGTCTTACTTATGTATATATTACTCCATATCTTTCCATATTGTGCCTTTTCGTGGCAGAATGAATTATAGAGGACTAAGGACTATATTGTAGCATTATGATACAAGAGTGTTGGTTAAAAGTAATATCAGGCGGGCGCCTGGGTGGCTCAGTGGGTTAAGCCGCTGCCTTAGGCTTAGGTCATGATCTCAGGGTCCTGGGATCGAGTCCCGCATCAGGCTCTCTGCTCAGCAGGGAGCCTGCTTCCCTCTCTCTCTCTGCCTGCCTCTCTGTGTACTGTGATCTCTCTCTGTCAAATAAATAAATATATAAATAAATCTTTAAAAAAAAAAAGTAATATCAGGCAAAACAGTGAAGGTTAAAAAAAAAACTGGTGTATATTGCACACAAATACAGCAAGCATTATAAAATATGCTCAGTGATTGATAAATAGAGATTTCTATTAAGTCTCCCCATAGTGAATTTTACAATTCTTAAGATATTCCCATTTCAAAGAAATGGGAATACCAGATGTAAGATATGAGGCAGTGGCAAGCATTTGAAGTGGGCAGTGTCTGTATGTGTGAACAGTTAGGATGAGAAGGATTCTTGCAGGATGAATTAAATATTGTAGGGGACAAGTCCCGAAAAATTAAAACTATATATGTCTATACAGATTTCATATCTTCTTTATAATTTTAGTTAAAAGACTGAGAATGAAAAGGAAGGTTTTTAGAAAAAATAAATTATATAATGAATTATAAAAATGATTAGATGTCAATGTTCTTGGAGGAAATAGATTAAAAAAATACCCAAGAATTTGCAAAAAAAAAATCAATAATGTCTTTTAGTGTTCTGACAAAAATCCTAAAAATTCAAATGTTAGATATTTAAAAAAAAAACTTCTTAGCACTTAAAAATATATCTAGAAGTATCTGTTATATATTCAACCTATATATAATCTCTTTGGAGCCATGTATTTGTAAAACAGATGTGACAGCAGATGGTAGTAAACAATACATTTTTTTATAACTGATTAACAACTTTTGCCAAATGCCACTGGTAATAAAGAAATCCACTTTATCTTGGACTCTGAGGAATTAAGTATTCAGTGATAATAAAGGCAACTATTTTGGTTTACCTGGATATCACTTGTTTCTTTGAGTGGTGTTAGATAGTAGCAGCTTAATCTAAACTTAGTTCTGCTTTTACACTGCCATTTTTTTTAACTTAGTAAGGCAGTTGTTTTATTTGATGAAGGCAAGATAAATCTTTAATCAATTTTATCATGTCTTGATTATTTGCAAAACAGGATGACAGAGAGAAAAGAAATAAAATCTGTCCAGCATAAGGTGAAATTTATTGCTGTAATTTTACAGAAGAGTCCCTTTGATATCATAAACTGCAAGAAAAAAATCATGAGCAGTTTATTAAAAAAACATAAGAATAGTGAGATGAGATTGCAGCCTTTATAGCATTCCACACGTTATATTGGATAATTCATTCTTGTCCCACTGTAGAAAATAGTAAATTGATTTTGATTTTATATGTAGCTGTCCCATTAATTTTCAAAGCATAACCTTATGAAGATCAAACTGGTCGAGTTTGCTGACATCAGCTTTACAAGAGGGAGCTTATCACTCCCTAAAGCGAAAATGTACTGTTATCAAGAAACACATCTGCAAGTGCAGCTATTGTCAAAGAATCACGACATATAAATTATCTATGTGGCACTGTTGAAGTATCCATTTCACTATAACAAAAATAGTTTTAAAAAGTCAGGAAATGAAAGTCATGCCTTTAATGATATTACCAGCTTTACAGCTTTTTCTTTTTTAATTGAAGGAAGGTTTTGTTTTTTCCATCAAATCATTAGTGCACTTTCACTATTTCTGTGTCAGAAACTAATTTGGAAGCATAGTTAAGATTCAAATGATTAATTGAGTCTTTTATAATAAAATAATTTTCTATTGAGTTTTGATGCTTCTGTTTGAGTCAGAAAATGTGCCTTATGTCAATGAATTTTAGTGCTATTCAAGACATTTTTTTTTCCTTAAACTAGATCAATATATAAAACTAAAGAAAAAAACATTCACTGAACTTATTAAATCTGTAGCAGGGGGCATGTGATCTTACTCTAGATAGGGAAGAAAAGTGTCAGTTTTATTTCTCTCCATCATCTTTTCTACATATAACATTACACTTGAAGGAAGGTAAAATCGTTTAACATTTCAATCACTTAATGTTATTATCTCATATAAAATCCAGAAAGAATACTCAGAGCTCCAAGGTACATTAAAATAATTTTGTATCCCATTTGAATTTTTTTATTTACCTCTATCTAAAAGTTTCAAGCATTTAAACCATGTATGCAAATTTGGACAGGAAAGCAATTTTAAAATATGCTAACCATCTCAATGAGGGAAAATTGGCTATGTCAATTTTGAATCATTTGAATATGTTCATGACAGAGGTTAATCTATTGTAAACACACTATAAAACCAAAGACTTTGCCTGAGTACATTAATCTGTTTTCTGCCTTAACTTGCCTAATATTAAGGCAACCATTTGATTGCATTTTTTTAAGATTTTTAATTTTTTTTTATTTGACAAGTGGAGATTACAAGTAGACAGAGAGGCAGGCAGAGAGAGAGGGGAAAGCAGGCTCCCTGCTGAGCAGAGAGCCCGATGTGGGGCTCGATCCCAGGACCCCGAGATCATGACCAGAGCCGAAGGCAGAGGCTTAACCCACTGAGCCACCCAGGTGCCCTTGAATGCATTTTAAAAAAAATCTTTTTTCGGGCGCCTGGGTGGCTCAGTGGGTTAAGCTGCTGCCTTCGGCTCAGGTCATGATCTCAGGGTCCTGGGATTGAGTTCCGCATCGGGCTCTCTGCTCAGCAGGGAACCTGCTTCCCCTCTCTCTCTGCCTGCCTCTCTGCCTACTTGTGATCTCTCTTTGTCAAATAAATAAATAAAATCTTTAAAAAAAAAATCATTTTTCAAGATTCATCAAACCCCACTTAAAACATAAATGCCAGTATTATTCTCAGTCACCAACAACTGTGTGTAACCTTAACTCTTTGACACTGTACCCAAATCAATAACTAGTCACTTTTTCTCGAATTCCTAAATATTTCTGAAGATATTTGTCATTTTCCATCCTTATTGGTATATTCCTAGGAGAAACCACAAACATCTGCTCCTTGGATTATTACAATAGTCTTTTAACTTTTATCTTTTCTCCACCTGGCCCCAATTAATTCTTTATGCTATAATTGAAATGAGTTCTTTAATATGAAAAATACAGAGTATTTTAATATTTTTAGAAAATTTTGAAGATAGTACAGAGTTCCCATATATCCCTCACCCAGTTTCCCTAGCATTAACATCTTATGTTATCATGATATAATTAAATCTTATTCATACATTATTATTAACTAAATTCTATAATTTATTCGGATTTTCTTATTTGTTTTTATTGTCTTCTTTCTGTTTTAGAATTCACCCAGTATACCAAAATATATTAATTCATTATTTCTTCTTAGGCAACTCTTGATTGTGACAATTTTTGGATTTTCTTGTTTTTGATGACCTCATTAGTTTTGAGAACTAGTAACAAATTTTGTAGCAAAATCTTCAATTTGGATTTTTAAATGGTTTTTCTCATGATTAGATTGGGGAATGTATTTTTAATGGGAAACCAGATAGAAAGTGTTGTTTTTGTCACAGCATAACAAGGGTGCATATTATCAATTGGTTCTTTCTATTGAAGAGTGTATTAGAAACCGAGATCTGGATGATGGGTGTGTTCCGTGCTACTGGGTGTTGGTGTTTCTAGGCTCCCTGAGCTGAGAGGAAAAGAAAATATATGTGCTACCAACCTGTGTATGTTTACATGTCTATAAACATATCCATATGTAACCATTTGTGTCTGTACTAAACTAAACATGCATTCATGCTGAAAGCTCCAATTTTACTAATCTATTACCACTTGGATAATTTTAGCCTACACTTCTTGGTTATCTATAAACTTCCACTCCAGAAAAGAGAAATGTGGCTTCCACCATCTGCCATTTTTCACTTGCTTGATGAATCGCAGTATGTATGTAAGACAGAATCAGAATTGTTAACCTGTACCCAGGAGATGAAAGTTTATTACTATAGTACAACGCTTACGTGCAGCTCCCTTTGAGTTCATTCTTTCAGATTCCACATAGTTTCTTAGATCAATACATTCCTCCTCCTCCTAAAGGTGATTATTTCTCAGATTTATAATACAGTTGGATTTTTTTTTTTTTTTTGGACACATGCTGCCTTTCATATGGCATTCCCCAGTGAATTTTTTTTAAAGAGACTTTAAGAGCAGTTTAAGGTTCACAGGAAAAAAAAAATAAGGAAATTACAGAGTTTTCAGATATCTCCTACCTGCACACATACACATCTACATTCACTGTCATTTCAGCATCAGAATTATACATCTATTTCCATGGATGACCCTACATTGACACATTACTACCCAAAGTTCATAGTTTACATTAAGGTTCTTATACATTCTATGTATTTGGCAAATACACAATGTCGTATACCCACCATTGTAGTATCATACAGAATAGTTTCACTACCCTAAAGATCCTATGAAAATGCATATTTGTCAATTCTTCTCACCAAATCTTGGCAAACACTGATCTTTTTACTGTCTCCATAGTTTTACTCTTTCCAAGATATAGAGAAAAATCACATTATATATACACTTTTCAGTTTGGCTTCATTCACTTAATAATATGCATTTAATGTTCCTCCATATATTTTCACAGTTTGATAGTTCATTTCTTTAGTATTGAATAATATTCCAGTGTTTGGATATAACACTTTGCTCATTTATTCACTTATGAAAGAACGTGTTTGTTGCTTTCAAGTTTTGACAACATAAATGAAACCAGTATGAACAGCTCTTTAGATTTTTGTGTGGGCATAAGTTTCATTTTTAAGTTTGAGTAAATATCAAAGAGTTCAACTGCTGGATCTTATGATATGAGTATGATTAGTTTTATAAGAAACATTCAAATTGTCTTTGCAAAGTGGCTGTACCATCTCACATTCCTCAATTACTATTTTTTAAACTTCTATTTATTAAGGTCCACTCTTAATATTGTGGAGTATGAGGTGCTATGTGTTTTACCATAGTAAAGTGTCATATGTCCACTATTTAAGAATTACATACAATAATACAGAATTCTTTCAATGCCTTAAAGATTACTGGTCTTCATTTATTCAGATCCCCTGTCTCCAACCCATAGCAAACACTTTCTGTAGTTTTGGCTCTTTGAGAATATCATATAAATAGCATCATAAATAGTGTTGTCTTATCAAACTAGCATCTCTTACTTAGCAATATACATTAAAGTCTCAATGTAATTGATTGATAGCTCTTTCCTTTTAATTGCTGAATGGTAAAACATCTTATACATGTGTTACTGTTGCTATACCCATTCACATATTAAAGGAGATCTTGGCTCCTTCCAGTTTGGGGTAATTATTAATAAAGTTGTTCTAAATCTATGTATGTACATTTATATTGTCTGTGTTTTTTGTGTTAACATAGTTTTCATATTAATTAGGTAAATACTTATGAGTATGAATGCTAGATCTTACAATAAACCTATGATTAACTTTAGAAGAATGAATCTCTTATGAAGTGGCTGCACTATTTTACATTTTTTCCAGCAATGAGTTTTTTTTTTTTTTTTACATTTTATTCTAATAATTCAAATAAGTTTTGGTGGTATCTCATTTTGTTGGAATATGCAACTGCAAATAAAGATTTTGAATACATTTTTGCCAGTGGTGTGTCTTTTTTGGGGTGGTGTTTGTTTAGTTATTTGCCTGTTTTGTAAATTATGTGTATTCTCTAACTGCTCAGTTATAAAAATTATTGGATTGTTTCAGGTATAAGACATTTACTAGGTACATGCTTTAGAAAAACATTTAAGGATGAGGGCACCTGGGTGGTTCAGTGGGTTAAGCTGCTGCCTTCAGCTTAGGTCATGATTTTGAGGTCCTAGGATCAAGTTCTGCATCGGGATCTCTGCTCAGCAGAAAGCCTGCTTCTCTCTCTCGCTGTGACTGCCTCTCTGCCTACTTGTGATCTCTGTATCTGTCAAATAAACAAGTAAAATCTTTTAAAAAAATAAATTAAAAAATATTTAAGGAGGAGATATTGCCATTTGTTATAACACAGATGGACCTAAAAGGCATTATGATAAGTAAAATAAGTCAGATAAGTACAAACACTATATAATATCACTTATAATAAATAGAAAAAATAAAACAATTGAATAATCAACAACAGCAAAAAACAGAATCAAAACTATAAATACAAAGAACAAACTGATGGTTGCCAGAGGGCGGGTAATGTGCAAAATGTGTGAAATGAGTTGGAGATATAGGCTTCCAGTTATGGAATAAGTTAAGTCATGAAAATAATAGGCACAGCATAGAGAATACAATCAATGGTATTGTAATAGATGGTAGCTAAACTTGTGGTTGGCATAGCATAGCATAACATATAGACTTGTTGAATTACTATGTTGTATACCTAAAAATAGTAAAGAAAATTAAAAAGAAAATTAAAAGTACCAAAAATAATGTCTTTATTTACTCTAATTTTTGTTGCTATTACTCAGTACCATAGGTTGTAATA
Source organism: Mustela nigripes (assembly GCF_022355385.1). Classification (NCBI taxonomy): domain Eukaryota; kingdom Metazoa; phylum Chordata; class Mammalia; order Carnivora; family Mustelidae; genus Mustela; species Mustela nigripes. The sequence goes on along the minus strand of NC_081557.1, from coordinate 254,294,659 downwards.
AATCATATCATATTTTCAATTTCATTTAGTTTAAGATATTTCATTTATTTATTTATTTTTGTTATTGTTTTTAGAGAGAGAGAGAGAGAGAGTGCACATGCAAGCAGAGAGGGGAGGGGCAGAGGGAGAAGGAGCGAGAAAATCTTTTTTTTTTTATTTTTATTTTTTATAAACAGATATTTTTATCCCCAGGGGTACAGGTCTGTGAATCACAGGTCAAGCAGAGGGAGCGAGAAAATCTTAAACAAACTCCATGCTCAGCAGGAGCGAGAAAATCTTAAGCAAACTCCATGCTCAGCACAGACCTCCATGCTCTGCTCAATCTCACACGTCTGAGATCATGACCTGCGCAGAAATCAAGAGGCCAAAGTTTTAGTGACTGAACCACCTAGATGCCTCCTAGTTCAAGATATTTTAAAATTTCTCTGGAGACTCCTTTGACCCAGGTATTATTTAAGTGAAATACATGGAGATTTTCCAGCTATGTGTTTGTTTGTTTGATTTTTTTTAATCAAATTCTATTAAGGTCTGAAGATATAATTTATATGATTTTTCTTTGAAATTTGTTATAGAGTAATTTATGGCCCTGAATATATTAGTGAATGTTCCATGTATACTGAGATGAATGTGCTCTGTTGTTGGATAGAACAGTCCATCAATGTCAATTATATAAAGTTTATTGATAGTGCTGTTCAGGGTAACTATATCCTTACTGATCTTTCTGCCTGCTTCATCTATCAGTTACTGAAAGAAGGATCCTAACTCTAAAAATAACAAGGTTTTTATTCTTATTCTCCATTCTGTCATTTGTTGTGTTGTGTATATTGATTGTTGTTAGGTAGATACAGGTTTAGGATTTTTATGTCTTCTTGAAGAATTGTCCCCTTTACCATTATAAAATGCTACTCTTCACTTCTCAGGTTGGCTTTGTCTGAAATTAATTTTAATACAGTGTTATCATGGTATATATATATATTTTCTTCTTTATTTTGATCTTATCTGACTCTTTAAAGTGGGTTTCTGGTAAAAAACACAATAGTCTGGTCTATTTTTTAGTCCATGATGATAACCTTTGTCCTTCCATCTGTATTTTTATATGTTCACATTTAAAATGAGTATTTATATAATTGGATTTGTTCCTAGCATGTTTGTATTTGTTCCTTTGTTTTATTCATTACATGTTTTCTGTTTCTCCTCTTACTTATTTTTTTTTACATTTTCTGGTTTTAATTGAGCATTTTTATATGATTCAATTTTACCTTCTTTGCCTTTATTCTTTCTTCTTCTCTATTTCTTTTCTTTATATAGAAACAGAAAAGTCTGTGGTAGAAATATTCATTCATTCAGTTTTAATTTTCCTGAAGAAATATTTATTTATGATTTTCTTTGAAAGATAATCTGGATTATATGTTGGTGGAGTTCTATTCCCCTGCAATATTTTAAGTATAACAATCCACTTTCTCCATGCTTATATGATTCTTCAGAAATCTACTGTAAATGTTACCTATGTTCCATTATGAGTAAGATGTCTTTGTTATGGATTAAGTTTTGTCCCTCATAAAGATATGTTGAAGTCCTAGCCTCTGGTAACTGATTTTGTCTTTATTTGAAAATAAGATCTTTGCATATATAATCAAGTTAAAATGAGGTTGTTAGAGTAGGTCCCAATACAATATGACTAGTATCTTGAAAGAAGAATAGAGGCAGAGGTAGAAGGAAAACACAATGGCAGAGATTGGGGTGGTGTATCTATAAGCTAAGGGATTTCAGTACTGTTGGCAAGACAAGAAGGTAAAAGAAAGTCAAGGATCAGATTTTCACTAAGAGCCTTAGGAGAGCAGAGCTCTGCTGACATCTTGATTTCAGACTTTTAGTCTCCATAACACTGAAAGAATAAATGTGTTGTTTTAAGTTCCTGATTTGTGGTAGAATAAGTCAGAGAAATGTAAGCTTCCTATAAACAAGATCTTTGTTCTGTTAATGGATGTATCTCTATTGTCTAAAATAGTGATTGACCCATTGATTAGATAAAACATTCCTTGAATAAGTAGATAGACAAGAACTACACAGCCTTGATGGTCCTTTGTGACTGGCAATCAGGAATCACTACCAATAGCTCTTGCTACATAACTTACTGGAACACTGACCTCTTCTGGGTTCTGTATTTTCCTTTCTGCTATAAAACACCATAACATAAACTAATTTTTTTTTAACTTACTTTATCATTTTCCCTTTAACTTAGGTATTTGTGAAAAATACAAATTATCCTATAGCACTCTGCACTGAATAGTGAATTCAAGTCTACAGGAGAAGTCTCCAGGGACTTGCATTTTCAAAAATGACCAGGACTTCTGGGCCAGACATGATGTATTGACTCCCTTCTCCTTGTGTACAAGTGTGTACTGTGTACAACTGTGTACAACTCCAATCCATTGAAATAATGAAATACACGCTAAATGTAATTTAGGTTTCCACTCTGACAGGTGGAAAGAAGAAAGCAAACTGGTTGGGTACAAAAACAAAAACAAAAACAAACAAACAAAAAAAACAAAAACAAAAACAAAAAAACTGTAAGAATAAGAGAACAATAAGGCCCCCAAAAATAAGACCACCAGGCTTGAAGTATGTACTCCAAATCTCACGACTTAAGGCAGTCCTTTCTCCCTGGATTAAATCTGAGTGTCACTAGCAATACCAGGTGATTCCATCAGCACTGTCAGAGGATTAATAGGGAGCTCAGCTAACAATAAGTGGCCAGTTGAGGTGCTTGCCTTTCTTGCTAGGTCTGAGACTGCTCTATTCAACCGAAAAACACAGGCTAGCTTAGGGGTACAGGCAAGAAAAATTACACTGTAACAAATGTCAAACCCATGAAATCTTTCTGTCCCCACAAACCTAAGACTCTTTTCCTCCATGGAGAAAAAGTCAGTGGCCAGGGAATACTGCAAAAGGACATTCTGTCATAATCAGTGGTGGGCATGGTCACCACTATTCAATCTACAGACCATAGAATAGCTTTCCCTTCCAGTTGGACCATCCTGGGAAAATAACTTATGCTTTCTCTGTCAACACCAAAATTTCCAGTGGGAGCCTGAAGGGAACAAACCCTACAAGCCTCTGAAATTCGATTTTCATTCAAAACACAGACCGAAAAATAGGCTAAGGTTTGCATACTAAACTTATACATAGTGACTGCTAATTAAAATTAAAATTTAAAATAATTCAAATTCTTGTAAAATAACTACAATGCCCAGAATACAAATAAAAATGAATGATCATAAAAAGTAGAAGGGAAATTATAAGTTCAATGGTAAAATCAATCAACTGAAGCCAACACTAAGATAAATCAGATGTTAGAATTCTATAACAAGGATTTTAAAGAAGCCAAATATTTTAATACTAGATTATGAATTCTCCTGGAAAAAATTAAAGAGAAGTTTCTATCAAATAAACAGTAGTTAAGGGGCACTGGGGTGGTTCAGTTGATTAAGTGTCTGCCTTAGGCTCAGGTTATGATCCCAGGGTCCTCAGATCTAGTCGCACATTAGGCTCCCTGCTGAAGGGAGATTCCCTCATCCCATGCTTCTCCCTTTCCCTCTGCTCCTCCTCCTGCTCATGCTCTCTCACTCTCTAATGAAAAAATAAAAACAAACAAACAAACAAACAAATAGTTAAAATAAATGTGGTGTATCATGTTGACTAATTTGTGAATGTGAATCATCCTTGCAATCCAGGAATAAATCTCACTGGATTGTGGGAATGGTTCTTTTAATAGACAGTTGGATTTGATTTGCTAGTATTTTGTTGAGAATTTTTGCATCTACATTCATCAAAGATAGCTGACTGATTCAAAAGGAGACAGGCACCCCGATGTTTATAGCAACATTATCAGCAATACCCAAATTATGGAAAGAACACAAATGTGTCCACTTAATGATAAAAGGATAAAAAAGTTGTCTCTCTCTCTCTCTCTCTCTCTCTCTCACACACACACACACACACACACACACAAAGGGATATTACTCAGTCATAAAAAAGAATGAACTCTTGCTTTCTTCAACAACATGGATGGAGCCAGAGAATATCAAGCTCCATGAAATAAATCAGTCAGAGAAAGGCAAATACCATATAATTTCATTCATATTTGGAATGTAAGAAACAAAAAGGTGATTAAGGGGTAAAAAAAGAAAGAGTGGAATACCATGAAACAAACTTTAAGACCAACAAGAGAGAAATGACATTACATACTGGGGAACTGCAATCTGAGGAACAAGAGATTTCTCCTCTGAAACCACAGAGACCAGGAGACAGTATCATGGCATTTTTCAAATGCTGACTGACTACTTCAAGTTCCGTATCTGTGTTTCTAGAATGAAGAGAAACTGAAGATTTTTTCATTCAAAGAAACACTAATGGAATTTGTTTCTAATGGCATACTCTAAAAGACTGGCAAAAAGAAGTTATTTAAACAGAGAAGAAATGATAAAGAATCTTGAAACAACAAAAAGAGGAAGAAACAATAGAAAAGAACAGAAATATGAGTACATAAAAATGACCAATTGTTACCTTGTAAGTTTTAAAAGTTATATTTAATGATTAAGCTAAAAAAACACTTTAAGACCATATGTTAGTTCAGATAGGATATTTAAAATTGGGAGACAAAAAGACACCTAAAAGGAAGTAAGGTTCCACACTTCATTTGAAATAGTAGAAACCTGGTATCCATAGAATATGATCATACACACACACACACACACACACATATATATATATAGACACATATGTCTATATATATATGTATATTATGAATAATTTATATAATAAAACTATATAGGATATATGCTCCCTAAACACCATAAAGAAATCAAGATGTAATCCTAAAAATGTTGAAGTAACTCATAGGAAGACAATAAGAAACAAAAGAATGAGGACTAAGGGAAGCATAAAATTGATAATAAAATGACAGAATCAAGCTCTAACATATTAAGTTACCTGAAATGTAAAAACATGAATAGTAAAATACAGCAATAAGTGGCAAATATTATCAAAATAGACTGTTTTTAATTACCTTACAAGGAACTGCTTACAGAAAACATCAAACTAAATAGCATAGGTAAGTTGAAGTAAAAGAATGAAGAAAGATTTACCATGCAAACATTACAAAAGTACATGAGGTTAATGTATGATAGATTGCAGACAAAAGAAAATGACTAAAGACTAACAAGGCCATTTCATAATGATAAAAAAGCTCATTCCACTGGAAAAATATAATGATCTTAAATGTGTGGCCCCAAATAAACAACAGAGTCTCAAAATTCATGAATCAAAACATATAGAGTTATAACAAAAAAATGGAAGCATTCCAATTTTGTTAGGGACTTCTTCACTGCCACTCAGTGACTAATAAAACTGCTAGGCAGAAAATTAGCAAGAGTATATAAGATCTGAACCCAAATAACAGAACCTAAATCACAGCTCATAAAATGCATATAGAGAATTTTATTTTTATTTTATTTTATTTTATTTTTGAAGATTATTTATTTTAGAGAGAGAAGTAATGGAGGGGCAGAGACAGAGAATCTTCTTGATTGTTATTGACATAGGGACAGATACATATCAATAGAACAGTATGGAAAACTAAATAGACTCTCCACATATGAACAAATGATATTTGAACCAGGTGTGAAATAATTTAATAGTAGAAGTTATCCTTTCCAACACATAATTCTGTAGTATTTAACTTCTATAAGCCATAAAATAAACATTACCCTAAACTTCATACTATATACAAAAACCAAATATGGTTCACAGACTTCAATGCAAAATGCAAAACAGTAAACCCTTTAGAATATAGGGAGAATATTTTGTTCTAAAACTAGGAAAGAGTTCATAGACTTGACATCAAAAGCACAATCCATAAAAGAAAAGATTGATAAATTTGACCTCATTAAAACAGAGAATTTTTGCTCTGGAAAAGATCCTGTGAAGAAGATGAAAAGATAAAGTACAGACTGAGATAAAACATTTCCCAATCACATCTGACAAATGAATAATATTTAGAAAATATAAAGGACTTCAAACTCAATAATAAAGAAAAAATCATTTCAATTTAAAAAAGGGAAGAATATATAACATGCTGTACTGAGGATATACCATTGGTAAATAATAACATGAAAATAGGTACAGCATTTTCCATTATAGAAATGAAAGTTAAAACCACAAGGAAATAACACTGCACTTTTATTAGGTAGGAAAATAAAGAATAATGATGCTGAAAAATCTTGGTGAGGTCACCCAGAGACTAAATCATCAAGCAATGCTAATAAGAATATCTAATACTACTGTTACTCTGGAATCCTGTTTGGCATTTTTTTTAAAGATTTTATTTATTTGACAGACAGATCTCACAAGTAGGCAGAGAGGCAGGCAGAGAGAGAGGGGGAAGCAGGGTCCCCGCTGAGCAGAGAGCCCGATGTGGGGCTCGATCTCAGGACCCTGATATCATGACCTGAGCCGAAGGGAGAGGTTTTAACCCACTGAGCCACCCAGGTGCCCCTTGGCATTTTTTTTTAAACCTAAAGATAAAACTGCCATAGACCTAGAAACTTTACTCAATCTTGATATTATCCCAGAGAAATGGAAATTTACATTCACACAAAAACTTGGACATGAATGTTCACAACCACAAACTAGAAACAACACAGATGTCCCCCATGGGTGAATGATTAATGAAAATGTAGTACACTTTGCTTCTTTATATATCACAGAACATCACTCAGAAATTATAAGAACAAACTACCGATATAAACAAATACTTGAGGTGCCTCGTTAGTGCAGCAGGTAGAATGTCAGCCTCACAAACAAAAACTTGGATGAATCTCTAGGAATTTAACTGAGTTTAAAAAGTTAGTCCCCAAAAGGTACATATTAAAGGATTCTGTTTCTATAATATTTTTTAAAGATCAAAATCCTGAAGAGGATGATATCATTAGGGAGGTTAGGAGTTAAGGACAGGTCAGGGGAAGGTAGGTGGATGTGATTCTAATAAAACAGGAGGGATTTTCATGCTAATGACACTCTATCTTTCCTGTAGTCATAGATACATAAAACAGCAGTGTGACAAAATTGTGAAGAATTAAATACACACTAATAAACACAAGTAAAACTGAGGAAATATAAATTAAAAAAAAAAAGTTTTAAAAAATACAGAGATCCGGGACGCCTGGGTGGCTCAGTTGGTTAAGCGGCTGCCTTCGGCTCAGGTCATGATCCCAGTGTCCTGGGATCGAGTCCCACGTCGGGCTCCTTGCTCAGCAGGGAGCCTGCTTCTCCCTCTGCCTCTGCCTGCCATTCTGTCTGCCTGTGCTCTCTCTCTCCCCCGCCCTCTCTCTGATAAATAAATAAAATCTTAAAAAAAAAAATTTAAAAAAAAAAGAATGAGCTAAGAAGAAGATTGTAGCTCATTACTTCCACTACATTTAACTTGTGCCACAGAGTCTGTATTGCCCATAATGCAGATTTTAAACATAGCATATGAAGATACATTAATTACTGGGTGAATGAATGAATGAGTGAATGCATTTCTGATGGCATAAATAATATCAAATAAACTCTAATATATGAATGGTAATCTATGTTTCTTCATTGACTCTAATAATGATTGGAAATTTTAATATTACAAATTTGTGCATATTCTCTCTCTCCCTCTCTCTCCCTCTACTCTTTTCTCTCCCTAAAATAAATAGTAAAATCTGTAGGAAAAAAGAAATATGCGTCTTTAATATTTTTTTTAACATGTTATCGTACTTTTTTCTGAAATGTACTCTTTCTATCTAGGAAGATTCCCCCAGATTTCTTATATTTCAAAATAAGTTAAATCCCTATGTTATTAACATTTAGCACAGTATGAATTGTCTTTCTTTTCTTTATGATCAAAGATTGTATGCAGTAGAAAATGAATTAATGCTGTGCAAATAACAATGGCATTTGTCATATATATTCTAAATAGTGGCAAATAATTTGTCTTCTGTTATCAAAGCAGGAAAAATAAATAAATTATAACCATCAGAATGATAGTTATGCTGTAATAAAGAAAATAGAAAATAAATAGGAAATAGGAAAATTAACATCTTTGAAAAGATTTTTTTGTATTAAAAAGAATCTTACCTGAACAGAATGGTTGATAAAACTAAGCACATACTAACAACAATGTATGAGTAAAGGATACCTCATGTTAATGAAGTAGCATTCAAAGACTTATCAGCCTCCGAAAATAGTTGACCAAGAGTTTACAGGAATTTGTAGAACTTGAACACTGGTGAATTTTTACTTATTTGGAAATTTCAACAAGAAAAATGCACGACTTTATTTGAAATCACTTGTGAAAAGAGTCCATTTGTCACTGTGTTGAATTATTAGCTTTTCAAGTGGAGAAACTTTTTTGTATTACAGAGATTCTTCTTAAATGTTATGAGAAAAAAAGTCAGTGTGTTAAGCAAATGATGTTAGCACCCAACTCTTGCAGCAGTGATGTCTCTGCTAATGTTATGATTTATTCATGTGCACTTCTAAGCTAGCTAATAAATGATATCATCACATTAGAGGAAAATGATATCCCCATTTCTCCTCCACTCCATTCAAGAAAAACTCAAGGACAGAAGTGTCCATAAGTAAACTGGAACAGCGACAAATGTAGAGACCTGAAGAAGCAGAAATTAACTTAAAGCAAAAGAGATGACCACACAATCAGTATCACACAGAGGTTAGACCCCCTTTTCAATTTCTTTTTTCTTTTCTTTTGAGGGGGCTGGCCTTGGTCAATTCTTTTCTGGACTGGAGGATATTAGCCTATTCCAGTGCCAACAAGGAATTCAATGTGACAGATTGTGACTATATTGACTATCTCGTAAATATAAGACTGAAAGAAAATGTGACCTTATAAGTGAAAAAGATCAACTAATTAAGAGATTTCTATCTAATATGTCACCAGGGAAAAATAATTTGTGAAAATGCGTAAAACAATGTGTAAAAATGGAAGCATACACAACTACATTCTTTGTATCTAAAGCAAACACTGCAGTCAAGCGTTTTACTCTTCATCAGTATGAAATTGCTACTGAACTAAATGATTTGAAGTTATTATTATAAATCAATTTATACTGTATAATTACTTAGACAAGGAAGATATAGGATTAGTAAATGACTTTAAGCATATGAATGGAACAAACCCATACTTATAACCACAAAGTACATATGTGATTATATTTTTTCACAATGTCATATTACAGAAATTCAAAAATTGAGGTATCAAAACCAGCTGGCGAAATCCGGCAGTACTACATAATTTGTTCATTGTTCATATTTTGTAGTTCACACTCCCCTAAGTGTATATAATGGATTAGATAATTCAAAAATACTCAATTTTATCTATTTAATAACATTTAATGATTTGCATATTGCAAGACTACTACAAAGAATTTCCAAATAATATATAAAGTATCCAATTATGAATTTGCACAATCATTTTTCTCCGTAGCTAAGGGGAGAGATTCTTTTTAAATTAAAGCATAAAACTACAAAATGCAATATTTATTATCTAAAAATGCAAAGCATTGTATTCTAATAGAATAAATGAAAAATGACATCTTGAGGTTCATAAAAGCTTCCAAACAGTAGCAAGTCTCACAAGGATGCTTGGCCCATTGTCTTATGTGTTTGGGCAGGTTTTATGCTCAGCTTACTACATCCATTATTTATTACTGTTGTTATTGGCAAACTTGAGTAAATATATTTACTCCAACTTTAACTTTCTCTTGCCTGTAGAGACATAAATATTTAAAGTATAAAATATATAAACTCTAAGGCTGCCACAAGTCCAGAGCATAAATTACAAAATACTTTTCTGTCACCAAACACCTAGTTCTTTATGTCCATTAAAATTTACTGTTTATCTCAGACATATTTATTTATAATCTCTTGACTTAGGCAGAAATTATATTAAAGAAGAATGATAAAAAGGAATTCATATTAAAACTAAAATCTGAACAGATTTTATGTTTATTTTTTAAAAGGAAGAAAAAGAATATAAGTAAATCTGTAATCAATTGAACATCAGGGTAATATTCAGTGTGGTAACTCATACAGTATTCATGCTATGAAATTATACTTTTTTTTTTTTAAAGATTTTATTTATTTATTTGACAGAGATCACAAGCAGGCAGAGAGAAAGGCAGAGAGAGAGGAGGAAGCAGGCTCCCTGCTGAGCAGAGAGCCTGATGTGGGGCTCGATCCCAGGACCCTGGGATCATGACCTGAGCCGAAGGCAGCGGCTTAACCCACTGAGCCACCCAGGCGCCCCTGAAATTATACTTTTGAATAAGTATAATAGTTCTCAGGATAAAATGTGGATAAATATTTCTTGAAGAATTCCACTGATCTCTGCATTTTGAGATGACAGCTTGATGAAACATACATATATTATCATGTTCATATACATATTTATGTCTGTTACTGAACTTTTTATTCTCATTAATTTTATTTTCATATTTAGTGATTATATCTGGTTGGTTTTCCAAGTATATTTTTTTACTGAAATTGAGCAGATCTTGCTGGTGCCCTAAATTGTATTTCCTTCTATAGCATTGGTCTGCCCTTTTTTGCCAACAATGTGAGCAATTCTGTACATTTATCACAAGCTCCAGGAGGTACAAAGCTTACATGGACCACAGCATTCTTGAAAATGGAAACTTCTACTAGCTTTTCTTCTTTACTCATTCACCTTTCTCCAGTCCCCAACATTGTTTCCTGGAAGTACCTTCCGAATAAAATGGTTGGAACCAAGTCCTTGTCTTCAGCTCAATTTTGTGGGGAACCCTAAGCAAAACACTCATTTTGTCTCCTTATGGAAATGAACAAATTGACTGATTCAAGGCCTCGTTGAACATAATACCCTCACTTGTGTTTACAATTAATAGGTTTCTCTGTCTTCATTATCCTGGTCTCTGTATCACTAGCCACTCCTCAAAGTTCAACTTTGAGAGCTCCTTCCGATTTGTTTCCTTTCTCTATCCCTAATTGCTTTTTTCTTTCGTCTGTTACCGGAATGATCATTATTTATCAGTGCCCAGATTTCTTTTGCTAAAGTATCTGCTATAAGAATCTAATTTTATTTTTTGGAAAGGAGGGAGGAAAGGAAATTCTTAATGTGTCTGTTTTCATCTTTTCCCACAGCAACCAAAGTAAGTCACTTAAACTGTCATATACTTACATTGACCTCAAAATATTTATGTATTTTTCCACTATGCTGACTTCCTTATTTAGCTGTGGTCTCACAAAATACTATACTTCTTTTAAGTAGAATGTAAGATGATTTAAATCAAGGAGATTTGGCCAACTATGTGTTTAATAGTTCTTTCCCCTACTAAACAAGGTATTAGGGGGGAAAAAAAAAGTCTAAGCAAGTTAACAATGAGACAATCCCTGATTCCAAAGGCTAAACAGAAAAGGTCATTATAACACTTTGCATGGCACAAATCATTAAAAATGTTACACAAACACAATAAGGCATTTCTGGCAGTTTGCTGAATATCTTAAATCCTATTTAAATCTTACAATAAGGTTTTGAAATGTTCACTCAACTATAAACTCCAGCAGGCTAAGGTTTGTTCTCTTCTTTTATATTACAGCATCATCAGTCACAAGTTGAGAATAGGGACTCAATAAGTATTAGTTGGAAAAAAAAAAAACAAATAAGCTAGATAATGTATTACTATTAGGGTTGCCCGGAGAAAGACAAAAAAAAAAAAAAAAAAAAAACTCCAAAATTTAATTTGAATTGAGGTTAAGACTAATGATACCAAATACTCCAGGACGGCATGAATGGGCATCTTATTTACATAATAAGGCCTTCTGAGGGGAGAAAGTTGGAAATAATTTGAGGGAGGCAGAGCGAGGGGTTTGGGCCTCTAGAGTGGCTTCAGGGAGAAATAAAGAGAACTTAACACCTGCACCAAGAAGGGTGATCCCGTCTTCTGCAAGCTGGTTGTGAGTTGGGGAGAAGGGACTTGAAAGCTATCAGAATGCTTATTACAAAATGGAGTCAGACTCTTTATTAAATATCTTTTCTAATACTCTGTCACTATAATGTAAACAAATATTCTCCTTACCTTAAAAGAAAAAGAAATGCTTAGTTGCGGTAAGGTCAAGTAACGTGACTACAGTTATACTGCGGATAGGTAGGTTTGCAGGCATCGATTGATTCAGGTTCTCGAACTCTAAAGCTCATAGTTTTTAATAACAGTGCTATGCTGATAAGCAATTGAGATGGCATTATATTGTTCTTCACATTAAGTTAAATATATCCATTTTACATTTCAGAGAATTTTGAAGGATGGAAACAAATGAAGATGGTGACAAAAGAACACTAGGATAAAGAGAGAAGATATAAAGTAAAGTTGCAAATTAATCTCATAAAAAAAAAGTGTTGCAGAAGACAGTGTTTTCTGTTTAAAAAAGTAAGTTTTGCTTAAAAGAGGAAATAGAGTTTCTGTTTAATTCACTGTCTAAAACACACACATTTGCCACTGTTTCTTATTTGAAACTCTTCAGAATACCACAAAGCAGTACTAAAAGATATATCTATAAAATCAAAACTACAAAGAAGTATATAAAACAACAAAAATCTGGGAATCTGGAGAGGATATTATCTCCCTTAGTATGTCATGGACAATGGAAACAGCTTGCAGAGAAGGAATCGCCAAGCAAGTGAATTTCCCTGCAGACCCCCAGAAGCTTAGGAATGTGAGGCATCGGGTTTCTCTCAAGGAGTTTTCTTGGTTGGGGTGACAAAACAGGAGAAATGGTAAAAAATCTGACTCAGGATTTTTTACTCACCTCATCCCTTGATCAAATTTATTTGCCCAAAGGGCTCTCCGAATCACCTCACCAAACTCACTCCGTCTGTGTATACATGACTTTATCATGGCTTTCTGGAATTACTGAATCAGAACGTATCTGCATTCCAGGCAAACCACAAATCAAGGTGCTACTTTAAAAAAAAAAAAAAAAAAAAAGACAGATCATAAGAAACAATTTACCAAATGCTTTTCCTCTGATAATCTTTTGAGAACAGCCATAGCCAGGTTTCTTTTCTTACTATTTAAGAAGGAGTTTGAAAAAATTCCTCTTTGCTCTTGGAGAAAGTGGCCAGAACAGGAGAAATGACACCCAAATCCTAATAATTGGCCAGGCATGTCATCCTCAGAGTGAGATACACCCTTGGCAGCCATACTTCCTGTACACGAAGTTTCTAATCACCTGTTCACTCTCAAATACAAAGAAACTAAGACCTCAGACAATAACCACACATTTGGAGAATGCTTTGACTAAAAATTTGACTCAATTTAAAAATTAAAAAAAAAAAAAAAAACCTCAGGATATAAACAATTCAGGGAAAATAAAAATGTCAAAATTTAAAAACAAATTCTATTATTACTGTAAAGAGAGTAGAAAAATAAACAGTCTATTCATGAAATAATACTAGGACAAAAAGGGAAAGCAGTAAAACAGAAGCAAAGTAAAAACATACCATAGAATTTTGAAACATAAGAAAAAAGTTGAGCACCTCGCTGGCTCAGTTATTGAGGCATTGATCTGGACTCTTGATATCTCCGGTCATGAGTTGGAGACCCCTGTTGGGAGCAGAGACTACTTAAAAATAAAATCTCAGGGACGCCTGGGTAGCTAAGTGGTTAAGCATCTGCCTTCACCTCAAGTCATGATCCCAGGGTCCTGGGATAGATTCCTGCATTGGGCTCTCTGTTCAGCAAGGAGTAGGCTTCTCTCTCTCCCTCCCCCTGCTCATTCTCGTTCTCTCTCTCTCTCTCTCAAATAAATAAATAAAATCTTTTTAAAAATCTTAAAAAAAGGAAATAAAAATAATAGAACTACTGAAAGATTCAATTAATAACTGAAAGAAAGTAGAACAAACAGATAAAGAACCTCCAATTTTAGTTCCATATGTAAAGAGCTTGGAGACTTTCACCTCATTATAACAAGTAAAAAGCTAAAGAAACTGAAAAATCAACAGCTCTTCTTAAATCCATGAGAGGGAAGACATAGGGCAAACTCTACCTGCCCCCACTGCCTCCCCCCACCCAAAAGAGAGATCTAGGCAAACAGGGAGTCTTGGCCTACCTCAGTAGAGACTCAAAGACAGAAAACACCACAGATACCAGTGCAAGGATAGGAAAATGTGAACTGTAATTGATGAAATGAGAGTTTAAAGTTCCAAGGAGACCCAGTCATACGGGGACTCCACGATGTTGTGAGCTTTGTTTTTGCAATCTTGACCAGTTTCCCACATTAAATATCTGAGAAAGAAGGAAAACGATATAGGTCAGAAACCCAGGTCTAAAGAAATAAAGAAAAAGTATCAAAGGAGGAAAAAGTGAAGGTAAAATAAAAACTTTTATTTTTCTTATCATTAATAGATCTGACAGATAACAGTTTGTTGTTCAAAATTATAATATCAATGATGTATTTGATTATGTATACTTAGCATATATGTATGCTTATATATAAATGAAATAATGACAGCAATGATAAAGGGATGAAGGAAGAGATAAAGATTATTTGTTTTTTACAAAGTAGTCACATTACTCATAAAATGGTATAGTGTTATTTGAAAGTAGACTTAGACTAGTGAGAAACCCACCTTAAAAGCCTTCACACATACCTGTCAAATAAGATGTACCAATGGCAAATATATACACACACACAAAAATGCTAAATACAGCGTGTCATTGGGAAAATGCAAATTAAAATAATGAGACACGGGGCACCTGGGTGGCTCAGTGGGTTAAGCCTCTGCCTTCGGCTCAGGTCATGATCCCAGGGTCCTGGAATCGAGCCCCACATCGGGCTTTCTGCTCTGCAGGGAGCCTGCTTCCTCCTCTCTCTCTGCCTGCCTCTCTGCCTACTTGTGATCTCTGTCAGATAAATAAAGAAAAAATCTTAAAAAAAAATTAAATAAAATAAAATAATGAGACACCATTATTCACCTACTAAAATAACCAAAATGCAGAAGACTTCCAAATTCAAATGTTGGCAAGAATATAGAGCAACAGGAACTCTCATTCATTGTTAGAGGAAATGCAAAATTATACAGCTATTTTCAAGGCAGTATTTTGGTTTCTTACAAAATTAAACATGTTATACAGTCTAAAAATACCCTTCTTTGGTATTTACCCACCAGAGTAAAAAAACCGTGTCCACACAAATCCCTGCACCTTATTGTTTATAGTAGTTTATTCATAATTGCCAAAACTTGGAAGTAACCAAAACATCCTTTAGCAAGTGAATAAAAAACAAAACAAAACAAAACAAAACAAAGCAAAAACCAACCAAACAAACAAACAAAAACAAAAAAACTGTGGTACATTCAGACAATACAAGAATGCCACCGTGGGTGTATTTCATAATGATTACTTTCTTTCCCCACTGCTAGATTGAATCCAAGAACCTGATGGGTTTTCTGGAGGTAAAGTGGAAGCCTTCTCAAACTTTAACACCCTCAGGAAGTTTTTACTCTCTGATTGTCCCCGCTCAGCCCCTGATAATTCATCAAAATGGCCACCTAATTGTTTTAACTCCTTATGCCCCCAGGAGATTCTTTTCCTGGTCAACATATCTCAACTGTGTCTCTGGATGTGACCATTTTTTCAGACTGCAGAGTAGCAGTTTCTTCTCCAACTTCTGTTCTCTGATGAGTTCAAGAAAAGTCACTGATTCAGTTTGTCCATTTTTTGTGTGTATATGTTGTAAGATTGGGATACTGGCTTCTGTTAAAAAATAAAATGGTCTGCAATTAAATTTTCAAGAATTTATTTACGTTTACATTCATTTGAATTCGGTAGCTCCGAGTCTAAAATTGATAGATGCATTTCACTGACAAGAGCTAGAGAAGAGGCTTTTACAGAGGAGATACGGGAACAAAGGAAGGACTTTATTTGATTAGTTTTTCTTAAGTTTCATTTTCTCATCTTCAAGTGCATTGACTATGGCTTCGGTTTAGGTTGCTACAAGACTACCTTGTTTAATTACTTTAATACTCTAAGCATTTTAAGTATCAAAGATGAAACCAGAAGTCCTCTATATCGCTATTCAAAAAATATAGTTGAGTTTTATTAATAATATTTATATTTTTACTTAGCAACATACTAAACTTTTTAAGTAGACATTTTGTTAAGTATTCTTATATCGTGGATATTTATGCTTTATTTTCATACAGTATAACTATTTATGTAAAATAATAAATTAACTAAAAATCAATGTGCAAATGTAAGTGCCTCTATTATTTTATTATCATAATTTCCTTGTCAAAATTTATTGCCATAACAATATAAACTAGAAATAGGGAAAGGATTCTCTGAATCCCATAGGATGTCTACATGAATGGATAATGCAAGAACTATTCTTTTTTCTTAAAATGAAGGGAGTGCACATGTTAATTATGGCCAAAATTAAATCAGAACAGAATAATACCATTTTAAATGTTTTTATTTAACTTCATAAAATGTGAAGACAATCTAAAAAGCTGGAAGTAAAGCAAATCTAAATAATGAAGAACACTTATTCCCTGAACACTAAACATACTGTATTACAACAAGAAAGTCAGAATTATTTTTGCTACTAAATAACTAATGATGCTATCTAAAATAATAAATGCCCAAGAAAACTCATCTTCTCTTTTTCAAACTAAGCATCAAGGAAAATACAGTTAAATCAAAGCATTTCTTTCATTTGTTTAAACATTCATAATAAATCACAGATGGTTAAAAATACCAGATCATTTAAAATGTTATATTTTACCAATTAATAAAGAAAAGGCAAGAAAAAATTATATTATATTCAGTTAAAAGTAGATTCAGCCATTCATGAAATGTCAAAAAATCAACTTTGCAGAAATAAAAACTCAGGTTTGTTAATTTAGATGAGAACAATTAAATACTTTTTTTTTTTAAGATTTATTTTCTTTAGAGAGAGAGAGAGAGTGTGAGAATAGGAGCAAGGGTAGGGGCAGAAGGAGATAGTCTCAATCAGACTCCCCACTGAACACAGAGCCTGGATCCCATGACCCTGAGATCATGACCTGAGCCAAAAACAAGAGTTGAATACTCATCTCACTGACCCACCCAGGTGTCCCAAGAACAACTAAATATTTCTGATGATTATGTATTAACCATCCTTCCTTAAATATTAATTAATATATTTGATCAACAAGGCTTTATACAACTTTATTAAATGGAATTTTGCATATTTTGAGTATATGATAATTGGGGAAGAAGTTAAGGTCTAGGTTTTCATTGAATTATTTACGAAGAAAAATTTAAATGAATTACTGGGAATTATTGATATAGAAACTGAACAAAATGCTTCCATTATATCACATTCCACTTAAATAAAATGATTGATAGGTAAATAGAAATGATAGGAAATGAATAGCTCATTCTTTGCAAAACTAATCAGTAGATTTCAAGCTATGCAAAAACTATACCTATTTTTCTTTATTTTTTGCTTGTGGTTTGCTAGTCTTATAAATATTGTCTAGGAAGAACTACCATAGGTCTGCATAAGTGCATAAACATGGAGATGCTAATATATGCTAAAGGGCATTCACTGTTTACTCAAAAGATTAGATAGAAGAGGTAAAATATATATGAATAAATTAAAAAATGAGCAATCTTAAAAGTATGCATGAAGTTTGGTTTAAAAATAATATATAGGTATTATTAAAGTATAAATATAATTATATAAATACACTGTAAATTGTATTTGGTAACCCCAAAAATGTATATCTGAGTCTATAAAGTTTTCCTCACTTGACTTTAAGCTGCCTGTTGACAAATACAATTGTATCATTTTAGTAGAAATTTTGGAATTAAAGACATTTTAGTGCTTTTCAGACTTCACATAATCACATCCTTAAACTTTTAGAAGTCTTTCTGTCCTGCTGACATAAATTATTTTCAGAGAAGAGAGAATCAGGCAGTGAATCTGAACTTGTAGTGAAGACTCGGTTTTAGGATCACTTTTGAAAAGGAGCAACATTTTTTTCTACCCAGTCAAATCTTTTTCTTGACATAAATATACTTTTACTTTCATCTCAAGACCTCATCTCAAGTGTATCAACTAATCCTTAATATCCTTACCTCAAGTTCAGATATGAGGATCTTAACAGTCCAAAATATCCACATGTGGTTCCACATTATTTAGAGATCTATAAGTTAAAAAGACAAATATTCTGACTCCACTTCTCCATGCTTACCTTCCATGTAACCTCCCACCACAGCACACATGCGCATTCTATCAGCCAGGGATAGAACAAGGACAGAGAAATAACAACAAATATTTCTATTCAAAAAGAGGGAATAATGAGAGGCAATAGCAGACCCTGGTCCTATTTCTGCTACCTTGTGTGGCTCTCCAGCCCATTGTTCTTTTCCATCCTCCCATTGGCAACTGCTCAAATGAGTTGAGTATTGAAAATAAACCTTTCTTGGGGTGTATGGACACATACAACTAATACTTGATTTTTGCATGTAGCCACATATTCTTTTTTTGGGAGGGTGCCCACATATTCTTATATGTCAAGCAAATTCAGCCTCTTTTATAGGAGGGTGGCAGCACCTTTGCCAATACTGGACTCAGATGTTTATAGATTTTCTGTGTGGAGCTGTTTCCATTCAGTTTCATGTGCTGAAGCTCAGACATAAAAGCAACATTTCTATTTGAGTTGTCCCACCCTCTATGTTATTTAAAGAGCATTTGGGGTTCCACAGACTTCACTGAACTACATCTTTAATCTTTCAAAGGCCCTGCTGTCCAAAGGTAAGGATTTATAAGCTACTTTATTTTTTTTTTCACAGATCTTACTACAAGGCCTAGTGATCATACTTTGAGTTGGTCTTTTACCCTGAAGTGATGTTTTTAAAAGATTTATATTTGTTTGTTTGTTTATTTATTTGAGAGTGTGAATATAGGGGACAGGGAGAGGGAAAGAATCTCAAGCAGACTCCCCATTGAGCATGGAACTAGAGGTAGGACTTGATCTCATGACCCTGAGATTATGACCTGAGCCAAAATTAAGAGTGGGACACTTAATGACTGAACAGCCCGGACAACCATGAAACAATGTTTTATAGCAGGGCACAGGATATCATGGACTGTCTTTTAATGACTACACATTTGTCTGGGGAAATACAGTTTTACATCCTAAACCTGAAATCTCTGGGCTCCTTCCTCTGAAATGTAGGAAAATAGTCATTATGTTTCTGAGTCCATTTCTTCCTCATAGTATCTTTAAAAATCCTGTTAGCAGCAATAAACAATTTCTAGTAACAACTCATGATTTCAATATTTGAATCAAAATCTCCTCTCCCTATACTACAAGTTAAATATTCTTCCAAATTGCTTGTCTTTTCAGTTACCCCAGTGACAGTTCGCCAAATGCAAACTACGCATTTGTTTGTAATACAGGCAGTCATTTTCCAACCTCCAATAACAGTGTCCTCTCCACTCACTACCCATTTTAAAGCCTGCATTACATATTTTAGATTACTGGTACACTCTATACTTCTGATACAAAATTCTGTATCAGTTGGGGTTTGCTTTTAAACAATTACACAATCAGAATGGCATCCTTTGTAAATCTCTGCCATTTGACAGTTCTAATCTGAGCAACTTTAGGATAGGTAGGCTGTAAATCCTTGTTTGGATCTGATTTTTCTTTGTTCTCTGTTAAACAGCTAGTACCTGAAGACTTTCTTCTCATTTGGGGGAAGTCAGGAACCCAAGCTGCCCATGCCCTTGCTTGAATTAATAAAGATGGTAGGTCAGCAAGGTTACTCTTTGCTGAAAAGATTTAAATACATGTGAAAACTTAGAAAAAAGACATTAGGAACAATGGTATATCTATAAAATATAAGTGTATTAAAATTGATATCAAATTTGAGAATAGAACACTTTATTTCACTTATTGCTTCATGTTCAAAAAGTGTTTTGTTCATAAAATTATTTTCTTCCTTTAAAAAAGACTTATTTATTTATTTGAGAAAGAGAGAGAGAGAGAAGTGTGAGTTGGGGGAAGGGCAGAGGGAGAGGGAAAGAGAATCCTCAAGCAGACACCCTGCTGAGTGCAGAGTCTGTGGCGGGACTCATCCCAGGACACTGAGATCAGGATCTGAGACAAAATCAGGAGGCAGCTGCCTAGCAGACTGAATCATCAATGTGCCCCCATAAAATTGTTTTCTAATGTAAAATTACAAATCAATAAGACTTTATTGTACTTGAATGTAACATTCAGACAACTCAAAGAATCAATGATTAGAATAGGCCAGTGAATGGATTCCTGTAATTACTATTTAAAGGCTATGATTTTAACCTCAGTATGCATGTATCTTTGCTTATGCCCCGTCATTTCCTTACAGTCAACATTTTGTAGGGGAAGGTTGTAAAACTGCTGTTATAACTTTATCTTCTTTTAAACCAAGACTGTGTATAGACATCCTATATTTCACGCATTTCACATAGTATTACATGGAACTGGTACAGCATGGGTAAAATTCCTCCATTCAGCAGTCAGGAATTTTATATGGGAATGCAGTTAGTTATTCACTGATATCCCTTGATTATGGAACTAGAGGTCATTCTTTGTTTTTAGATTTTTATTTTGATTTCTTCCAGAGTTAGACAGCATAAATCCAATCAGCCTGTTTTGATCCTGAAATCAAATAATGAAATCCTATTTTGATCCTATGATGAGCCTGTCTGGATGGACACTTGTGGAAATTAAACCTATTTTAACTTCACATGATACTGTAGTTATTCTTATGAAACTACTTTCATATAGCATTAATTATTTTCACTGTAAATGATTTTTGGCTGTTTTAAATGAAGAATATGATTTTTAGGATAAGAAACACCAAAATTCAAATTTAAACACTTCAACTTCTTATAGACATTTCAGGGGATTTTATTGATAGGCAGTATTTAATAAATAACTCATGCGATGCTTGCTATCTGGTGGACATAATGTGAGTTAGCAATAAAGAATTTTCAAATATTTACTTAAATCAGTTTTTTTAAATTTATTTTTTATTTATTTTCAGCATAACAGTATTCATTATTTTGCACCACACCCAGTGCTCCATGTAATCCGTGCCCTCTCCAATACCCACCACCTGGTTCCCCCAACCTCCCACCCCCCGCTCCTTCAAAACCCTCAGATTGTTTTTCAGAGTCCATAGTCTCTCATGATTCACCTCCCCTTCCAATTTCCCCCAACTCCCTTCTCCTCTCTCACTCCCCTTGTCCTCCATGATATTTGTTATGCTCCACAAATAAGTGTAACCATATGATAATTGACTCTCTCTGCTTGACTTATTTCACTCAGCATCATCTCTTCCAGTCCCGTCCATGTTTACTCTTCATATTTTTCTTCCTTGTATGTACTTTAAAATATTGATAAGTAGTTTAAGCTGATAATATTTCTTATTTAAGTAAGTTATTAATTTTCAAAACATTTATTTCATATGTTTGTAACATTTTAAGAATTTATTTTGTTTTGGCTCCTCAGAAACTTCAACTGTCAAGATCTTCCTGGATGATTTGGGAGTCAAGTCCAAACAATTGCATTAGCTGAAAGCTTGAAGCCAAGGTGTCAAAGATAGGCTTGGTTTAAAATAAGACAATCTGTGACAGCACCTCTAGGAAATTTTTCTCATGAGATTATTAATTACAAGGAAATCACTGGGCAAAAGCAAAGTGGCATACCTACTGGGGTTAAAATCACAGTCTTTAAATAATAATTAATGTAATATATTCTCTTGCTTTGACTAATCTTTGACTCTGAGTTTTCTGAATGTTGTCCAAGTTGCAATAGGTGGTGATAACAAAACCAAATAAATATATTGTTATGATTAGGAATTACTTATTTTAATATTGTAAACGTTTTATTTTCTGGAGTTCTGCAGAAACTCAATTTTTACATGTGCATGCACTATAGGATGCATAATGATATTAAAAATACACCACATGCAAAAAAAGATTAAACAAAATAAACCATATGCACCTAATGTCAGAAAACCTGGCGTTAAAAAATCAACTTGGGGGGCGCCTGGGTGGCTCAGTGGGTTAAGCCGCTGCCTTTGGCTCAGGTCATGATCTCAGAGTCCTGGGATCGAGTCCCACATCGGGCTCTCTGCTCAGCAGGGAGCCGGCTTCCTCCTCTCTCTCTGCCTGCCTCTCTGCCTAACTTGTGATCTCTCTCTCTGTCAAATAAATAAATAAATAAATCTTTAAAAAAAAAAAATCAACTTGGGCACTGCTACTATAATCATGAAGCAATTTGCTTATCCTATATGAACCTCTCTCTCCTCATTGAAAAATTATGATAATAGTATAAACATTCTTATGGGGAGACCTTGAGAGATTCTATTAGAGATTGGTTATATGTAGTAATGTCCCTATATGGTACTTTGTTTGACACAGTTTTTTGTTTGTTTTTTTTTAAGTAGATCTCTATATTTTGCCTTTGATTTGAAAATTAAATTGAGGATTATAGAAATGGGTCAGAATATGCCATTTCTCAAAAAGGATTTGCAAGATGAATCTCCCACCTTATGCTGTTTAGAAATTCACAATATGTTCCTGCATCATAAAACACTCTAGTCTCTTTTAACATGACTTGGTCTGAACAATCATTATCAACTAAAGAGTTTCTTTTTCACCCAGACTAGCACCAAAAGTCACACAGTGCAAGTCAATCTAATTATAAAGCAACAGGCTTCCCAAGACAGTTCCAAATAATTACTGGAATAATGCCCCAAGAATTCCCTTGTTCTTTATTTCTAGGCTGATAATTTAAAACATTCTTCTACTTTCAAATTTTGAAGATTTTTTGGAAGAGGAGTGAAAAGATAATATTAAAACTACTGCTATCTTTCTTCTCCTATAGGTCTGTTTCACATCCCCACTAAGGGAAAGATAAAAAAGACCAGAGATATCTTAGACCAGAGATATCTTTCTTTTCTAAGGGAAAAATAAGATAAAAATATGCTAACATATTTTTCAAAGGATCATCATGGTCCTACTATCATTCTAACCTTTGTGCAAGTGTGTATGTAAATCTTTTAATAATTCAGTCCTAAGCAGAACTCCTGAGGCATTCAAAATATTTCTTTTGATTTCCCATATAGAATACATTCCCAAAGAATGCCCTGTAACTAAAAATTTTTGGAAGAATTTTCTCAAATACCATCAAATTTTTGAAGAAACAAACTAATGTCCTTGAAACCCAAATAAGTAAAAATTCACTTGTAATTTAACGTTAAACAACCTAGCTTAAATAATGTTGCCATCAGCATTGGTTTCTGGCTACTTCTACACCTTCCCTTTTACATTTCATACTCACAATGTGATGTCATCTATCTGAACATGGAAGTATACCTCCTCGTGTAAATGTTAAAATCATACCACCAGTCAGCTGTAATATACTGAAGCTTCCCCCTCAACAGTGGGAGTAGTTTGTGGCTAGAAACATAATCTTACAAATTGTTTCTCTCCTATTCTTAGCAATATTATGTTATCAGCCAAGGATAGCTCCATAATCCTCTCTCAGATGCAATAGTGTATTTAAAAAAAAAAGATCTAAGATCCCTCCAATATTTGGAAAGCAGGGAAGTTCATCTCTTATAAGTGTATAAAATTCACAAATTGTATTTTTCTACTTTGAATACTCAGGACCCAGCACTGTATTTGGTAGTTGTAGCCAATCACTATTTTTTTTAATGTTCTCTAATTTGAAACAAAAAGATCTTATATTTCAGCTTGTTTTTCCTATATCCCATTTTGTTTTTATAAATTATACATTTTAAGGAATTTATCATATAGTCATTTAATCCTTGTGGCTATATTTTTTTCATCATGAAAGGATTTCTTTTTTATCATTTTCAACTATTGACACTGAGTTTGATGACATTTTGTCATAATATTGTTATTCCTGACTTTTGTTCAATTTCCATTGTTTAATATATCTTTACACCTCCTGTACTTTTAAACATCACTTGATAATTTTAAAATGTGGTACAATGATATCACACAGTAGGTAAATAGTACTACATAATGTTTAAGAACCTGAGATTCAAACAGGAATCCAAACCAGACTGGCCTTTCCACTTACTAACAGTGTGATACATTTAACTAGTTATTTTCCAGTTTCTTTTTTTTTTTTTTTTAACAATTCAGTCCTAAGCAGATTTTATCTATTTATTAGATTTTATCTATTTATTAGAGAGATTGAGCACTTACTCCACACATGAGTGGAGTAAGGGACAGAGGGACAAGTAGATGCCCTGCTGAGTGGGGAGCTCAACACAAGGCTGGATCCCAGGACCCTGAGATCAATGATCTGAGCAGATTTCAGATACTTAACTGACTGAGCCACCCCGAGACCACATCTAGTTTCTTAAATGTAAATTGAGAATAATAGTGTTCCCTAACTCACTGGGATGTAGTGAGAATTAAATGGAACTGTAAATATTAGTCATTCAGAACAGCTAATATAGATTTTGTGTTATTTTAGAAAAAGTCTTTATCTTTATAGTTATGATTATATACAATTTGCATTTATTAATTGCATTCTCATTCAACAAATAGCCATTAAGTATTTATTTTATGCCAGGGAATTTTGTAGGCATTGAAAAAATTGATAAATTATTGAAGATGATGCCTCTTTTTTCTTTTTGATATTTTATAATTTTTTTATTTTTTATAAACATATATTTTTATCCCCAGGGGTACAGGTCTGTGAATCACCAGGTTTACACACTTCACAGCACTCACCAAAGCACATACCCTCCCCAATGTCCATAATCCCACCCCCTTCTCCCAAACCCCCTCCCCCCAGCAACCCTCAGTTTGTTTTGTGAGATTAAGAGTCACTTATGGTTTGTCACCCTCCCTATCCCATCTTGTTTAAATGCTCATCCTAAGTATCACAATCCTTTGAATGAATATCTACAATAAACATTTGATTAAATAATGAACAAGATAACTTCAGATCATAGTAAATGTTATGAATGACATGTAATGTATAATATCATTGTGAGGTAGAGTTCAAAGAAGTTATTGCGGAGAAGGTGTATTTTGAGCTGAGATCTGAAAAAACTGAAAATATCCAAACACTAAGCATACCAGGAAAACGAATTCCAGACACTGTCATCTGCAGCCTGTTTCCACACAGGAGCACAGAGCAAAGTCAGGGCTCATGTTATTTTTCTCCCTTCTCTCTGGGACCACCATCATATGTGTTGTGGAGTAGGGTAAACACAGGTTTGTAGTTTGATTTGTCGCTCAAGGTAGGAAAGTATATTAAGTCTCTTGGTTTCGAACCCTCATTTGCATGCAAAACGCTTTTTATTTTGAGATTTCAAACCTACAGAGGGATAAAAGTTCCCACATACTTTTCACCTAGAATTACCAAATAAAGAACCTCTTTTTGTGCTCTTGACCCAGAATCACTAACACTTTGTATCCTTTGTGTCTCTCTCTCTTTTTCTTTACACACAGACATATATTTGTCTGAAATATTTTCCATAGGCCTTTAATCCTAAATACTTCACAGCCTGTATTTCTAAAGGACAAAGATAATCTCATTCACAGCTCCAGAAATTTCAAATTCAGGAAATATCATATTGGTATAATGCTATTAACTATATAATATTATTTTCTGTAATCCACTATCCATTATAATATGATATAATCCATATTCTAATTTCACCAAATGTCCAGGAATGTATTTATGGATGTAGTTTCCTGATCCAGAATCCAATCCAGGATCACTTGTTACATTTAATTATCTTGTCACTTAAGTCTCTTTCTATTTGGAAAATTTTCTCAACCTTTCTTTTCCTTTCATGGTTAATATTTTCTAGAATAGTAAGCAACATGTTTGATAGTATGATCTTCCATTTAGATTTGCCTCTTATTTTTCATGATTAAATAGCA
This sequence comes from Mustela nigripes, assembly GCF_022355385.1. Classification (NCBI taxonomy): domain Eukaryota; kingdom Metazoa; phylum Chordata; class Mammalia; order Carnivora; family Mustelidae; genus Mustela; species Mustela nigripes. The sequence continues at coordinate 254,268,595 of NC_081557.1, read as the reverse complement.
GTCATCCATATGTGACAGAAATATACAATAAATAACAGTCTTTTTTTTCTCAATACTGATATTATTCTTTTGTTGTTAAGAATGTACTACAGGGGCGCCTGGGTGGCCCAGTGGGTTAAAGCCTCTGTCTTCGGCTCAGGTCATGATCTCAGGGTTCTGGGATGGAGCCCTGCATCAGGCTCTCTGCTCAGCAGGGAGCCTGCTTTCTCCTCTCTCTCTGCCTGCCTCTCTGTCTGCTTGTGATCTCTGTCTGTCAAATAAATAAATAAAATCTTTTAAAAAAATGCACTACATTTGGCTAGTTCTTTAAGATGTCTCTTTTTACTTTTTAATGTCCCATCATTTTTTAGCATTTCCTTATTTTATGACAAAAGACATTATAATTAGTTTCATTTTTTAATCTTTTTTTTTCTTATTCTATTCTTAGAATTGTCCCATTTTTCCAAAGCACTTGATTCTAATAAGTAGAATGGTATTTAGAAACCAAAGTCAGGATGCAAGGGATTCTTATGTCATTGTTTCTAGGTCAATTCAGTGGGAAGAAGAAACAAAAATGATTTCTTATGTCATGTGCTTGTTTTTCTTATTATTTTTGGAAGATATCTTAGGTTAGAGTTATACATTTTATTTATTATTATTATTTTAAAAAAAATTATTTTTATTTTTTTTTTTTTTTTTTTTTTTTTTTTTTTTTTTTT
>NC_081557.1:254263145-254267797 GCF_022355385.1 Mustela nigripes | reverse complement strand
GAAGGCAGCGGCTTAACCCACTGAGCCACCCAGGCGCCCAAAAAATTATTTTTATTTTTTATTTTTTTTCAGCATAACAGTAGTCATTGCTTTTGTACCACACCCAGTGTTCCATGCAATCCATGCCCTCCCTAATACCCTCCACCTGGTTACCCCAACCTCCCACCCCCCACCCCTTCAAAATAGTCAGGTTGTTTTTTCAGAGTCTATAGTCTCTCATGGTTCAACTCCCCTTCCAATTTCCCTCAACTCCCTTCTCTTCTCCATCTCCCCATGTCCTCCATGTTATTTATTTGACACAGAAAGAGAGATCACAAGTAGGCAGAGAGGCAGGCAGAGAGAGAAGGGGAAGCAGGCTCCCTGCTGAGCAGAGATCCAGATGTGGGGCTTGATCCCAGGATCCTGGGATCATGACCTGAGTGGAAGGCAGGGGCTTTAACCCACTAAGCCACCCAGGCACCCCTAGAGTTATATATTTTAGATTTGTTGGCATATGCATGATGTTTAAGTATGGTGTATTAGGTGAAATCACTTAGGGAATGCAAATAAGAGAATAAAAGGCATTTGATAGTCTAATAATTAGAAATCAGAGACTGCCCCTAACAACCTCATTGACATCATCTTCTATGCCTCCCCTCTCCACCAACTCTGATTAAACTGACATAATCCTGCCAAAGGGCTTTAATAATGGCAGAACTTCCTGTCTAATGATAGATATTTAAGCTGGATTTTCTCATAGTTTATTCCTTGTCAACTACACATATCTTTGAGCAAATGTTGTCTTCTTTCTGAAGACTTTTGTAACTTATTTAATGTGTCAATACATTTTCCTCCACATTTTTTATCATATTCGGATATATCAGGTAACTGACTTAATTATCCTCTTTATTTTCTGTCTCTTTTAAACACAAGCCAACAAGAATAGAGACATTATAGTGTTTTGTTTATTGTGCATCACCTGTGCCTAAAAACTTACCTGGCATACAATTAATGCCCAATAAATATTTGGATAAATGAAAGGGAGATTCCTGTGTTAATGAAAATTGTTTTAATTTTTCTTAGGAATAAAAGTATTTCCATTTAAAATCTGACTTATTCTTTGCTTGACTAATTTTCATTGGGGCTCATCCCTACAGACAGCAAAAGCATGCTATTCCTTTTTATAACACTTCACGATGTTAAATTCATTAATATTTCAATATTTATATTCAAATAATACACCAACATTTGATCATAAAATTTAATTATAAAAGTAAGCTAGAGATATAGCTTAAAACAAGATTCACTTTAAACCTACAACTTGTTCACATAGAGAACCATATGCTGTACTATATTGGAATTAACATTGAGAACATATTTAAGTTAAACAACAAACATTTACACACTAACCTCAATTCTTATAACCATATCAAAGGAAAATAAATTATCCAAATACAATTTAATTTACATGGTAATACATTACATTTCATATGTACAAAATGGTATAGTATGGAGTGGAAAAACATTGAAGTGCCATTTAAGAGACTAATTAGATGTTCCTTTGTCTAAATTATCAACTTCTCTAAAACCACTTTTATCCTTCTTACTGATTCTTCATTAGTGTCACATTTCTAAATAATATTTTAAATTATTTGAGATAAAAAATGAATAATTTAAAATATGTCCTAATTCTAAATCCTAAAATCAAACAATTCCAAGTAGTAATTCAAACATTAATTAATTAATTAATTATATTTATTTAAAGATTTTATTTATTTATTTGAGACAGAGAGAGAGAGAGAGAGCACACAAGCAGGGTGGAGGGGCAGAGAGCTTGCTGATGAAGAACTCAATCCTGGGACCCCAGGATCATGACCTGAATTGAAGGTAGATGCTTAACCAACTGAGCCACGCAGGTGCCCCTAATTTAAACATTTAGAACAGATTTAGAAAGACAATAATGGAGATCAATTGCAAATACGGAATGACCTACTTTTAATATTTAGCTTTTTATTTTACTTATCTTTCTTTGGTGGCTAGAGTAGAAATATGATGGAGACACTTCTTTCAAAAACTATATTAATTTAATAAAAATATTAAGACAAAATTATTTTTGCAAATATTGCCAATGCTTGGTATGAGGTGACCCCTAATGACATGAAACTTGAATGTGCATTATGACACAACATTTTCCTTATTTGGTACATTGAAACAAACATAATAAAAATTAGAACTTTCTAAGTAATGTCACTTGTGAATTAAAAGAAATTGAATTGTTAGAAAATTCCCCTAAGAAAAATTCTCTGGTAGTTAATATCCTAGAAATGATAGTAATTCATGACCATGAACTAATGATTTTATTTTTGTTCCAGAAAGTAATTATAAACATATTTACTGAAAGGCCATTTAAATGGCTTTAAGATTTGAAATTGAGGATGGACTGTATAGTAAGACCAATTGGAAATTAAAATACAGCATTTTTTATAACTCTGCTATTCATAAAAATGCTATATTATAGATATTTAATTTGAATTTTATGGCTTTCTGTATGGGATTTGCTTTGATCAAAAAAACATGAGGTAATGTAGACATGTTGAGTAGAAAGAAATTCAACAAAGTAATTTGGAAATATAACTCTTAGTTACAAAATCATTAGAAAGGCAGAGGAAGCAAAAGTCAATGAAATCTGACAGTAGCTTTGTGGAGATCAGAAATTTTCAGTTACCATAGGAAGTAACCATTGGTTTTCTCATATTTCTGCAATATCAGTGGGAGCATTTTAATATTGTTCACAAAGTACTGGGAAAACTATTTCTATAAGGTATGATGGCCCATGCACTTGCCTGTCAGATCTACATAAGCACAAAGGACATTTTGTTATAGTCTCCTCTCTAAAACGTTTGCTAATGTGTCTCATTAGTGGAATATAATCTGGAATCCTGCTGATCTTTTCAAAACTGAGCCATAACTAAAGACTAAATAATTACAGGCCTTATATCAAATTTTAATTAAAGAACCAGTGTTAGAATTCTTGAAAAAAAATCTGAAGATTATCTCTATTGAGATATTTTTACATATTCTGGCACTGATTTATACTACTGAGTATTTTTGTATGGATAATGGGTGGTAGTAGAGTTAGAGCTACAAGGATTTTTTTTTAATTTCAAGAAAAACTGTGTTTATATGGAATACATCAATTATACTTGTGAAATACTACCTATTTTGGTCTTATTTTATCTTTGCAATTTTGATAAGGTGCCTTATGTTACATGCACATGAATACACAAGGATATATAGGACTAGACATGTATGTACAAATGAGTATACATATGTGCATATGCATTGTGCATATAGCACATAAGTCTTAAATATATAAGTCTATTCTATTGCTTTTGTGTTTTTCCAAACACAGATAAGATTTTTTTAGCATATTCTGTATCTGTATTCATACTGTGTGTTCATGTAACTTGAAAACAGTTTCATTCTGATTAAAAGTGAAAGTCATAACCTTTGCAATAATATCTAAGAATGTTTATATAAAATTTTTACTCCTAATAAGGCATACCTTAAAAATAATTGCTTTTCTTGGTTAAAATATATAATTTTCTGTGTTGCTGGTAACTTGGAATTATAACAAAATAATAACATGCCTTGGAGTTGTAAATTTATTCAAATAACATACTCATTAATTTGAGCAGTTTTGCTTTCTGTGACTTTCACTGGAATACTTACATCTTAGACATTCTCATTTCCATACCTGGGGACAAGACTCTTATGATATAGTCCAGCTTTTGAAAAAAAATGTTTTACTTAAGTATTTGGTTGATTTTAGCTGCTTTGAATGACTTGCCTAGCAGTGGTATTGATTTGGATGGATGAGGCACTGTGGTAGATTATGGTATGCAGACTGAACTCCTTAAGTCTTGGATAATAAATAGCTCTGCTTCAATAGTGTTGGCTCTTATAGTTAAAGTGCTTCAAGTGATCAAGTTATTTAAGTGCTAGGGAAAAAGTCACCTTGATTCAATTAATCAAATAATGATGATGATGATGATGATGATGATGATGATAAACCCCTGGTAAAATGTGTAAGCTATTTTAACAAGCATGAGTCATCTCTACTTTTCATGGAGCATCTGTAGCCCATGAATCTATCCCTATTTGAATAGGGATAAAGAAGCCCTCAGCGATGTAAGAAAAATGTAAAAGGGCACAAGACATGAAGAGGTATTTTACTGGATCATAGCCAAGTCTTTGATATTTCAGGTATCTACTATTAACAGCCAGAAATAAAACACTTCTCAGGGTTAGAGGAAAGAAAGAGTGACAGATAGAGAAAGAGAAAGGGAGAGGAAGAAAGGAAGGAGGGTGGAGAGAGAGAGTAAGAAGAGAGGGAGCGCAGGAAGAAAAAAAAGAAGAGGACAATAACAAAGATGAGGTTATACGCTAAATATAGGCTAAATTTCTGTAAATACTTGTATAATTAAAATTTATTTATTATGGATAACATCAAAGAATCACTCTTTGATAAGATTATTTTTCTTCAGTGATATCTTCCTCATTGAAAGCCCAATATTCGATAATGTTCAATACCTTGGCTAATTATTAAAAAAGAAAGACAAAGTAAACACATATTTCTTTTCATTTCATCTTTTAAACAGGAGGATATTAAA
>NC_081557.1:254183522-254263135 GCF_022355385.1 Mustela nigripes | reverse complement strand
ATATATATATATATATATATATATATATATATATATATATATATATATATATATATATATAGACAACCCTGAGATACTGGATCACAGTTAAATTAAAAGTGGAAGTGGTGGAATTAATAAGAAATGCTCTGAACTTTTATAGATTCCATTTTCAATGTAAGAATGAATCAAGAGAAGAAATAATAAAGCAAAAAATAATAAGGCAGACTTTAAAAACAGTCCCTAATTTCATTCCAAGTGTAGAGGTTGTGCCCACCTTTTAAGAGATTTAGAAATTGGACCCAGCCCGTATAGCAGTTATCCAATTATCTGGAAATCTTTTTTTTTTTTTTTTTAAAGATTTTATTTATTTATTTGACAGACAGAGATCACAGGCAGGCAGAGAGGCAGGCAGAGAGAGGGGGAAGCAGGCTCCCCACTGAGCAGACAGCCCGATGAGGGACTCGATCCCAGAACCCTGGGATCATGACCTGAGCTGAAGGCAGAGGCTGTAACCCACTGAGCCACCCAGGCACCCCTGGAAATCTTTTGACTTAAAATATGAGGATTGATTTATTTTTCCCTTACGTAGAGTAGATCCAGGTGTAGGCAGCTTGGAAATAGTATGCAATGGCCTAAGCAATTTATTGCCTATTATTAGCTTGTGGCTCCAGGTTCAGTGAAGAACTAGCCATGCAGTGGCAAACATTGTATCTATATATTCAAATCTGATAAAGGACAAAAAAAGGAATAGTCTAAAAGGACGCATACCAGTGTTTTCAGGCAACTTTTAAGGCTTTTCCAGAAGAATCATGCATTTTCTATGTGTAAGGGAAATACTTAACACCAATCTGGCTTCCCCAGGTATGCCATGACAGATTATCAGTGTTATGGACTGAATTGTGTCCCCTCAAAATGCATACTGAGATCTTAATTACCTCTTTAAAAGCCCTATATCCAAATAAAGACATATTCTGAAATACTAGGCATTAAGGTTAAATCAGGTAATAAAAAAGGGACCTTAATCCAAGAAAAGGATGCACCAGTGATGTACATGCACAGAGAAAGGCCATGTAAGGACACAGCAAGGGTCCTCATCTACAAGGCAAAGGCAGAGGCCTCAAGAAAAACCAAACTTGCCAACATCTTGACTTGGGACTTTTAGCCTCCATAACTGTGACAAAATAATTTTTTGTTAAATCACAGAGTCCTAGGAAGTTAATACAACCCATGACATTATTTGCAGAAAATTATCATCTAACACTAAGTTTACACTAAAGGAAATGTTGGAGAGATCTCCAAATTCCACTTTTTCTCCCTCAGTTTGGAGGTCTGAAGTTATAGCCATAGTAGAATGCCAGACACTGAAATGAACAAAATTATGTGTGTGTGTATGTGTGTGTACCCACACACATATATGCATACACATATACACACATATGTACACATACACACACAGTCTCAATATTTTATTTACTTGAAGTTTTATAGAAATTACTCAGTGCTATTCTCCCTTTTCCCAGACATAGACATTTTTGGTTTTATTTATTTAATTTGCCAAAGTAAATGTAAATAACTATCGTGTAATTCCTGTTTATGGAAGTATATAAAAATATAAGTATTGATTATTTGTTGTATGGATGGGAGTTAAAGCATGTGCCATCCATTGCTATTCAAAGTCTTTTCAATATACTCATTTATTTACATATATTTGTATTGGATTTTATTTCAGAAGAAAGCAACACAAAATATGGAATAGGATAACTTCCTCAGTAGCATTATAATATGTACAGTTCTTGATTAGAGGAAGTGTCAGCAGCCCCACAGCTATGATTAGGACAGGAATTCCAGCACAAATACCTCAAGCACTAAATATCAGATTAATCTTTAATGAAATTCTGGACATTGCTCCTGAAAACTTATCCGGGACCTCTTCTTTTTAGCCTTTTCAAAAATGTTGTGAGTTCTGTTTCTTTATTGTTTGTTTCAGTTTCCTTTTAGAATATCTCTTCCTGTTTAAAATAGCTGGATTGAACTTTAGTATATGAAACTAATTGTTTCATATATATAAGCACATATATACAAGATAGGATAAGAGGAATGCATTCTTACAGTCCTTAACACATGACAGCTAAAGAGGCATTTCTTAAAATTTCGTGTTTTTAAATTTTCACAAAGGATCAACTATATCAATGGGTCTACTGAAGGCAAGGCAATTAATTTAGAAGAATGAATGTATGCTGTTATAAATTATGGTTATGATTATGAAATCTGTAAAACAGATGAGCTGGTTGATTACTTACAGCTCCTGTGAAAAGGTTAAAGAAGGAACTTTACAATTTTCATTCTTGTATAAAAGGAGATGAAAAAAAAAAAAACACAATCTCTACGACTGTCTGGAAGAATCCCATTTCTTTTGGAGCTATAAACAGATGTAGGAGAAAATAAGATTCTAGTTCTATGAGTACTAAATTACAAAAACTGTATGACATGCATGTGCACTTAGGCTACGTGTATGCACTCATCTAAAAAATCTGTATTTTTTATACACAACTTCTGCCAAATATATATATTTTTTAATTTTTAGAAGTTATTTATTTATTTATTTATCAGAGACAGAGAGAGCACAAGCAGGGGAGGCAGGCAGAGGGAGAAGCAGGCTTCCCATTGAGCAAGGATCCCAAAACAGGACTAGATACCAGGACCCTTGAATCATGACCTGAACAAAGGCAGACACCTAACTGACTGAGCCACCCAGCTGTCCCTAGACAATCTGTATTAAGCGTAGTAGATGAAACAGCTGGGAATGATAGTAATGGTTTCTTCAATTGGTAGACTCAAACTGGGACTCAATATTGGTTTATTCTAAAATAAGTTGAGATGTCATAAGCTATGTTGAATGATATAAAGAAGTGATCCAAATAACAACAGATGTGAAACTTGAAAAAATATATCATCTGAACCATTCTCTATTCTCTATTCCTAATTATATTTCTGGAGAGGTACCAGAGTCAAGGAAAATTATATCAGTTAGAAAAACTCCTAGAAAAGCCCTGTGCTGACTGTGCTCAGTAAGCTAGGCATGTAAATGGGAAATTCTGCCATTGAATTTGGCCCCCATTTATTGGGAAATGTCAGATAGAAACATTCAGTAATGAGATGTAAAATGGAACATTTGTCAGATTGGGTAGCTCATCAGAAGGGGTGAAAAATGTGGATTTATCATCAAGGCTCTCTGGTAGTAGTTCATTGTTTATTGCATCCCAAGAATGAGCTTACGATGACCTTAATACATCTTATAACCAGAAAAAAATAAAAGATAAAATGACTGTGGAGAACATAATCAGATTTACCCTCTTTTCCTTGCTTGTCCAGTGGGTTCATATAAAAATGTTTCCTTAGGGCCAAATACAGAATTTATGCAAGGGCTTGGTTACTTAAACTTTATTTCATGACAGTTGATCTGGCACATAGTTTGCAGAGGGCAAATTTCCCAGAAATTATAACCTATTCTAATATCCTGATAGAGTAACTGACACCTCTCATCTCTGAGCAGGCAGCAATTTGTCTTAATTGGAATAGATGTTTATTCTGGAAATGTATGCATCTTCTTCGTCCACCATGACTGAAGCGTAAGCTGGGGTTAAAGGGTATGAAAGACACTGTATAACCAATATTTTATTAAGATTAATTCCAGAAACAAACAAAAACAAAACCCTAAATATAGTTCATTTTTATATAAATATAGCTTCATACATTTTCTTCTACCCTTGCTGTTTCATGATTATATTTACATTTAAATTTCTCTCTCTCTCTCTCTCTCTCTCTCTCTTTTTTTTTAATTTTATCCCTTCCCTGTATAATATAGACAGTCTTAGTTGTGGCAGGTTCTGCTATTTATTCTATAGGTCACACAATATTATGAAAAGATTTTCTCTAACCAAGAAGAAAACAATCCAGATACACTGTATTTCCAAGTGGAAGTGATTGGCAAGATTTGGGGTCATTCTTATACCCAAGAATAAATGCATCCATAAATTTTCTGCCTTAGGCCCCTCTCTTAGGTCTTGCCATAGCCCAAGCACCAACTTGTATTCACTTTAGGGTGTGATATTTTTGTTCTTGATGTTTAAAAACATTTGAAAATGGAATTTATGGAGAACTTGTGTGGGCTCAGTCGGTTAAGCATTTAGCTGTTGATTTCACCTCAGGTCATGATGTCAGGGAGGTAAGATCAAGTCTCGCATAGGACTCTGAACTCAGCAGGGAGCTTGCTTGGGGTTTTCTCTCTCTCTGCCCTTCCCCCATTCTCTCTCTCTTTCTTTCAAATAAATAAATATATCTTAAAAAGCTGTTTAAGAAATAGAATTTATGTTCAAGTGTATGTTAACTTTTGTTAGCTAAGGAGTACAAATGAAGAGATTGCATTGTCAATTATATTGCCATTTTATCGTTAAGATAGGAAAACACATCAGTATATTTACTTAGACAAAGATTCAAGATTATCAAGTGCTAAAGTGCTAGTAAGATTTGAGTTTTTAACACCAAATCAGGTGAAAGCTATGGCAAGTCAAGTTAATAATAGTACAATATTTTACATTTTCCTATAACAAGTATAATAAGGTCTACCCCAAGCAAGAAAACTGCATTCAGACTTTATTAAAAAACAAACAAACAAATAAACAAACATAAACCATAAAATGTTTCTGGCTTCTATCCCTATGACATGAGGTAAGAAGAAAATTAAGTTTATTTTTACTAATAATTATACCTCATAAATTGTTTTTAGTTGCAAAACTTTTAAAGATCAAGTCCTCCTTCTCAGACAATATCCCATAAATAACAATCCCAACCCTCTGTTTTATTTTTTTCTTAAAATTTTATTTAAATTATATTTAGTTAACATACAATGTAATGGTTTCAAGAGTAGAATTTAGTGATTCATCACTTACATATAACACCCATTGCCGATCATAACAAGGGCCAGCCTTAATTATCCCTCACCCATTTAGCCCATCCTACACCCAACTCCCTCCATCCACCCTCAGTTTCTTCTCTTTCATTAAAAGTCTCTTATGCTTTGCTTCTCTCTCCCTCTCTCCTTTTTTTCCCCATTTATTCATCTATTTTCTTTCTTAAATTATACATATGAGTGGAATCATATGCTATTTGTCTTTCTCTGACTGAATTACTTCACTTAGCAGATTACATTCTAGCTCCATCCATATCGTTGCGAATGACAATTTCTTTTCGTTTTGATGGCTGAGTAATATTCCAATATATAAATAGATGATAGATAGGACCTTCCTTTTTATTCATTCATCAGTCCATGGGCATTTGGGCTCTTTCCATAGCCTAGCTATTGTTTATAATGCTGCTATAAACTTTGGGGTGCATGTACCTCTTCAAATCTGTGTTTTTGTATCCTTTGGATAAATACCTAGTAGTGCAATTGTTAGGTTATAAGGTTCTATTTTTAATTTTTTGAGGAACCACCACACTTTTTTCCACAGTGGCTACACCAGTTTGCATTCCCACCAATAGTGTAAGAGTGTTCACCTTTCTCCACATCCTCACCAGCACCTGTTGTTTCCTGAGTTGCTAAGTTAGCCATTTTGAGAGTCGCAAGGTGATATTTCATCATGATTTTCATTTGTAATCCCTAGATGATGAGTGATTTTGAGAATCTTTTCATCTGTCTGTTAGCCATCTGGATACCTTCTTTGGAAAAATGTCTATTCATGGCTTAACTGGATTATTTGTTTTTTGGGTGTTGAGTTTGATAGGTTCTTCATATATTTTGGATACTAACCCTGACATATCAGATACATCATTTACAAATAATTTTTGTCATTTACATATATTTTCTTCCTTGCCCAGGCTGCTTTTCAGTTTTATTGATCGTTTCCTTCAATGTGCAGAACCTTTTTATCTTGATAGAGTTCCAATAGTTTACCTTTGGTTTTGTTTTCCTTGTCTCTGGCAATATGTCTAGTAAGGAGTTGCTTTCTAGTAAGGAGTTGTATTCTTCAAGGATTTTTATGTTTTCCTGTGTCACATTTATGTTTTTCCTCTATTTTGGAATTTATTTTTCTGTATGATTGTAACTGCTTTCTAACCAGTGTACACTTTAATGGATCCCTTATGGATAATATCATATCAGATATTATTTTTCAGATTTACTGAGCTATAACTTACATATAACATTGTGTAAGTTTAAGGTATAAAACACAATGATTTGATATATGTGTACATTGCAAAAGGATTACCATAGTAGCTTTAATTAACACATCTATCATTTCACATAATTACATTTTTTTCTTTAGATGGTGAGAATGTCTTAAAATCTACTCTCTTAGGAACTTTCAAATATACCATACAATATAGTTAATTAGAATCATTATAGCATAGATTACATCCCCAGGACTTGTTTATCTTCTAACTGGAAGTCTGTACCCTTTGACCACCCCATCCATTTCCCCCACTCTCCACACAGATGTCTTTGACAACTTACCCTTAGCTCTCGCAGATATCTCCAGAAAAGGTAATATTTTCATGCCAGGCAACAGCCCAAGTTATTTTACACAGTATGGAGATACTTCACCCAACCTTAAAATTTCTCAACTGAGTCGTCTCTTCAAGATCATATTAAGTAGGTATCTAAAAAATCAAATACTCAAAATTCTGAATTTTTTTTCTTATAAGGAAAGATGTGTATATTAAAAGTAAATACAAATTTGCATCAATATCAATTTTATTACATAGACACAATTCTAGAAAAAAGCCTTTGTCAAAATATAATCCAAACTACAAGGTAGGTAGATATTCTCTTTCTCGACCTGACCCAGGCAATTGACATTACAGGATATAGATCCAGTTGCTGAATTTGATTATTTTTTCTGAATTTGATTTTATCCAAACTATATTGATCACAGCTTACATCTCATTCTAAAAAGATGTTCATATGTGAGAATCTTCTGTGTTATCTAAACGTATTGCTTTTAGGACAACAATAACAAACAACTTCTACACTGCATGGTACAAACATTCAGAGGGAAATATAGCCTAAGGTAAATGAATATCCACTGTGTGGTACAATGACTCATCCACTGCAGATTGGTGGAAAGATGAAGTCATTGTTTGATGTTCAATAAAAGAGTTCAAATGACTAGGGCACACAAATAGGCAGTATGCCCTTTCAAATACTATTAATACCATTATTATAGATATTAGATAACCGAACTTGCAGTGCCTTGCTACTTACCTAGTAAATAGTGGCTTCAAGGGTACCCTCATTACAGTTTCAAGTCTCACACTCACTTGAGCTTAACCATCCCAAATTCTCTTCTTTGTTTAAGTTATTTTTAACTAAATTTGCTTAACTTAGTTATTTTATTTTCTTTTCACATATATATAAGGGTTGTAAATTTTTAAAAATACCAAATCTTGTGTTGGTATCCAGTCCCTATCCTTAAAATTACATAGTAGCTTTTTGACCATTTTCTATTGTCAAAAGGATACTTCTTATGGTAATAAGTTGGAATCTTCTCATGGAAGTTTCAAAATTATTTGTGATATCTATTCACATTTTAAATCATATGTTGGAAATTCTTAATAAATGCCAAACAACATATATTTACAGATTAATACGTTTTCTATTAATGTGCATGTTTTAAAGTGTGTGTGTGCATATTTGTATAATCAAAACTTCTGCTTTTAATTCTTTTGAGTTCTTAATGTATCTTGTATAAAACAAGAATGTGACCTAAAATATCCTGCTTAACATAGTCCAACCTTCTTTTATTTGTCAAATTATTAATCATGGAAGAAAAACATAATTCCAAAAGGTACATATCCCATACATTGATTATCATTATTCCAGGGAAAATTAGGTGTTATAGTACAAAGTAGATAAAAGCAAAGTATAAATTTAGAATTTGCAAATATCTACACTAAAAGCACATAAAATTTTGATTTAAATTAATTATTAATTATAATGTTTAAAAAAAAAAAAACCTGAAACAGCAACACAAATCAAAACTCAGACTGGCAATAATTTGTTTGGGCATAGAATTAATTTGGGCATAGAATATTTTTCTAGATATGTTTCCTCAGGTAATAGAAACAAAAGCAAAACAACAACCAAAAAACAAAACCAAAAACCACCACCACCACCACCAACAACAACAACAAAAGACCAAAAAACCCCAGAAAAACAAACAAACAAACAAACAAACAAAAACAAAAATACTCTGGGACTACATAAAAAATTAAAAACAAACAAACAAACAAAATCTTTTACACAGTGAAGAAAACCATCATCAACAACAAAAAAGACAACCCACTGAATAAGAGAAAATATTTGCAAGTGATATATCCAATAAGTATTTTTAATATTCAAAATATATATAAAGAGTGTATACAACTCAACACTAAAGGGGTACCTGGATGTATGCATGCATATGCATGTATGAATATATACAACTCAACACTAAAAGGGCAACCTGGCTTGGTCAGTTAAACATCTGCCTTTGATTCAGGTCATCATCTCAGGGTCCTGGGATCAAGCCCCACATCAGGCCCCCTGCTCAAGGAGGAGCCTGCTTCTCTCTCTCCCTCTGCTCTTCCCTCTTCTTGCTCATGCTCTCTTGCTCTCTCTCACTCAAATAAATAAATAAATAGTTTTCAAGGGGGAAAAAGAAAATCAACACCAGATAATAATGAGATTAAAAATGGGCAGAGGAAATATCATGTTATACTTGTCAAAATGTCTAAAATTAAAGAGACAAGAAATAACAAGTGTTGGTAAGAATGTGAAGAAAATGGAACTTGTGAACATGGGAGAAGGTAAATTCGTACACCCATTATGGAAAATAATATTAAGGTTTCTCAAAAAATTAAAAAAATAGGATTACCATATGACCCAATAATCCCACTACTGAGTATTTACCACCCCCCCAAATGAGAACACTAATTTGAAAAGATATATCACTCTTATGTTTATTGCCTCGTTATTTACAATAGCCAAGTTTCGAAAGCAACCTAGATGTCCATCAATAGATGAATGGATAAAGAAGATGTCATATATATATATATACAATGCAATACTATGTAGCTATTAAAAAAAGAGAGATCTTGCCATTTGCAACAAAATTGATGACTTAGAGGGTATTAGGCTAAGTGAAATAAGACTGAGAGAAATAAATACCATACGACATCACTTGCATGAGGACTCTAAAAAACAAAACAAATGAATAAACAAAAAACAGAATCAGACCAATAAATACAGAGGACACACGGATGATAACCAGAGGAAAGGAGATGAGGGAATGCACAAAGTGGGTGATGGAGATTAGGAGTTACAGGCTTCCAGGCACAGAATGAATAAATCATCAGAATAAAAAGCACAACATAGGAAATACAGTTTGATATTGTAATTGCATTGCATACTGACAGATGATAGCTACACTAAGGTGAGCATAGACTAATGTATACAGTTGTGGAATCACTATGTTATATTTTCAAAACTAATATAATATTGTGGTCAACTACACTCAAATAAAAGAAAGAAATAAATTTTTAAAAAGAAACAAAACTTTTAGACTGGAAAGTTTACAATTCAAATCCAGTGTTCCAGATTCAGAACATATTGTAGAGTCTCAAAGTACATTTACTAGGAAAACAAATAATAAATAATGAAGTTCAGGGGAATAAAATAAAATATTTTCTTCTAGTCTATGGTAAAGAATTTGAGGAATTACAAATGCCCTTCATTTTAAACTGTTTGGAACTGGCTAGTTCCCTGACACTTCCTTGTTCTTCTTTATAAAACTTAGACACATAGGGCTCTGTTGTCCAACTGCCTTAAATCAAACCCAATTTACCTATCAAAAAAGTTGTATGACACAGGCTAAATTCCTCAAGTCTCTTAGTTTCTATTTCTATTCTTATAAAATAAATATAGTGATGCAAAGTATGTCAAAAATTAAAATGGTATTTCAATGAAATTATTTAAAAGTACTTAGCACATTTTCAAGCTTACAATAAACACTCACACAACTTAGTTAAGTATTTTTTGTAATTTTTTTTGCTAAGAAAATATCTGCCTCAACTAGTTGCATTATTTCACTTCTTTTAAGATGATATTGTTCTAGATATTATAGTTACAAATGTGTATTTAATCTATGCATTTAATAAAATTAGAGAAGCAAAATATCTGTATTTGCATAATGAAAACATAAGTAACAAAAAAAAAGTTAATTTACAAATAGCCAAAAAAAGACATTTTTAATAGAGGTTCAGAAGTATATGTTTATAATACTTAAATCTCCTTTTTTTTTTCATTTTTGTAAAGCAAACATTATATGTCACACAAACTTATCTCTTTTTTTACATTTTACATATTCCTGAGTTGGGAAAATACATATTTATACAAGGAATAATAAAAGCCAGTCATGTTGCATAATCTAGGGCAACTAGTCATAACCACATAAATGCTAAGCATTAAGTCAGAAATGATTTAATAATCAACATATTTATCACATCCATAAACCTCAGCTTGAATATGTTTTACATCATGGAGAGAAGAGTTCTTCATACATAAATGTCTGCAAAATAACAAGAAGCAGAAAAAACTAAAAACCCATAAAAATAATAACAATGGCTTATATGAAGAATTTTATTTCAAAAAATAAATTTCTGTAGTGATTTTTAAAATAAAATTCCTTTATTATAGTAAAAGAAGTTTCAGAAATCAAATCTACCTGTCTACCCACTCATCCACCCATCCATCCACCAATCCAGTTGTCCATTCACAGATGCATACAGACATGCATACATAAATACATGAAATCAGAGAACACATAGCTTTTCAAGCTCTTTACAGTTGCATGTCAAGTTCTCATAATTCTTTACTAACTATAAAAAAGAAAATATCTAAAAATATCAAATGATCAAATTGAGACACTAAATTCTTTAAGAATCTTAAAGAGATTTTATGGTATAAATACAAAATGATGCATAATTACTAAAAATATTTGGTATTAAAGATCAAAACACACTTAAAGATAATTGACTCCACTCACCTCAATGGATGATCAAATACTTTACACTTGTTAAGCTACCATACTTGCTCTCCTAAAGTGTGACATGTATCCAAATCTTGTTCTTATAGTCAATCTTTTCTTTGCAAAGTGATATTATTCATTGACATTCTAGGATTAATTTCTACATGGTATTTGGAAAACTAAAACATGTATACTAAGTTTTCAAAATTAAAAAAAAAATCGTCAATACATTTTTATATTGAGGTTTAACTGACCAGTTATTAAATTTTATCACCCTGGCTTTTATTTATAAAACGATTATTTGCTGACAAAATATCTGTTCAGTAAACTAATGGATGTAGAGAAAGATAGTTGATAGATACATGAAGATAGAAAACAGATAAATAATAGTTGAATGGTAAATGAAAAGTTAGATATCATTCATATAAAGGAAACATTGAGGGGTTCCTGGGTGCTTCTGTTGGTTAAGTAACTGCCTTTGGCTCAGGTCATGATATCAAAGTCCTGGGATGGAGCCTGCATCAGACTTCCTGCTCAGCGGGGTGTCTGCTTCTCCCTCCCCCTCTGCTGCTCCCACTGCTTGTGCTCACATGCTCTCTCATTCTATCAAATAAATAAAATCTTTAAAAATAAATAAAGGAAACACTGATATTATTAATAATTATTATAAGATAAATTTTATAAATGCTGATCCAAGAACAGATGTTTTATAATTAGACTACTTTTATTTTCTCTGTTCATTCTTCTTTGCTTATTAAATTCAAGTATTAAATAAATCCCTTACCTGTTCAAATATCTATAATTTTTCAAGATAGAGAATATTACTGATAAATCTTTTATTTATATTTCTTTAATATTACTTATATATCTTTTTTTTTCAAATTTTAGGAAACTTTGGAAAATACATTTCAAAATGCTGTGAAGGATTCCTCATCCTTTTAACTAAGAGTTGATGTGAGGAACTTCTCAGAAGTAGACTTTTTTGACTTTAAACTTTTTCAGTGCTTTATGCCACCCCAATTAAGCATCAGTCACTTTGATAGGTATATTGATACACTGAACAGGACAGATAAAAACATAGGGATATGGGGTTATTACATAGTAATAAGTCAACCTAAATTATTTATTTTTAATAAGAGAATGTGAAGTTTATCAGTAATATTTAGGTCCATAGCAAATGTAAAAGCCTGACTCATCAAGTCATCATATCACTCAGCCATTTCATAAGGAAAAATCTATGTGTACAATCCATTCCCACACACACCTCCATTAGCAGTATATCAGTGGAAAGACAACATCTGTCTATGCAGAGAATGTGAGAAATTCAGCAACTCAAGTGACATTTTTTTCATGTCTTTTTAGCTTCCTTAGCATCTAGGACTGCTAAGGACATTAATGATTACATTTTAAATTCTAAACCAGGTGCTTTGAATGGTTTCTTAATTCTGCTATATCCCAAAGAGATTTTTGTCATCATTAATAAAGAAAGAAAGAAAAGAAAAAATTGAAACCTAAAACAGCAAAACTTCTAGAAAAGCTTGGAAATGTATTTTTCTCAGTAACAATAACATTATACTAATTTTCATTCCCTGTTGGTTTTTTTTGCACAGAAAACAAAAACAAAAACAACAAAAAACATATATTTTTGGGGGCGCCTGGGTGGCTCAGTGGGTTAAGCCACTGCCTTCGGCTCAGGTCATGATCTCAGGGTCCTGGGATCGAGTCCCGCATCGGGCTCTCTGCTCAGCAGGGAGCCTGCTTCCTCCTCTCTCTCTCTCTGCCTGCCTCTCTGCCTACTTGTGATCTCTCTGTCAAATAAATAAATAAAATCTTTAAAAAAAAAACAACATATATTTTTCTTAAGAAAATTAAAAAAAGAAAGAAAAATGGGAAATACTATTATTCATACCAATATATGCATAATAGAAGTACCAGAAGGAGAAGGAAGAAAGGAACAGGAAAAAAATATTCAAAGAAATAATAGCTGAACATTTCCCAAATTTACTGCAAAACAATAATTTTATATTTGAGAAATTCAAAGAGACCCAAGCAGTATCAACATAAAGAGAGCAACAAACAAGAAACAACACAGTTAAAATCTTGAAATAAAGACGAAGATTGAATGTTGAAATTAGCAAGAGAAAAGGACTCCTTACTTAAAAAAGAATGCCAATGAGATTAACAGCTGAGTTTTCAACAGAGACTGTGGACACCAAAGGGCAGTAGAATAATATTTCCAAAGTGCTAAAGAATAAAACTGTCAATATAGAATGGCTGCCTTAGTTTGCTATGGCTACCATCTTGTAAGTTGAAGAGCATAAATTTATTTCTTTCTTCCAGTTCTGAAGGCTAGAAGTCTAAGATCAATGTGCCAACAGTTTTGGTTTCTTCAGAGTCTTCTCTCCTTAGCTTACAGGTGGCTGTCTTCTTACTCTTCTTACTCTTACATTGTCTTTTCTCCATGTGTGCACATCTCTAGTGTCTCTGTGTGTGTTCAAAATTCCCCTTCTTATAAGAAAACACACCAGGCTGCATGATGGCCCACCCCCAATTGTCCTATCTCTAAATATAGTCACATTTTAAGGTACTGGGTATTAGGGTTTCCACTTATGAATTATGGGGAAACACCACTTAGTTGCTAATAGCCCTATACTCAGTAAAGGGTATCTATCTCTCAAAGACAAAGGAAAATAATTTCTAAAGTCAAATTAATTTCTCAAATAAACAGAAATGGAGTTTGTCTCTGACAGATCAGCCTTACAAGAAATACTGAAGAAAATTCTACATGAAAGCAAATAATCCCAGATGCTATTCAAATTCATTCATAGAGAAAAGCACTACCAAAGCTAATTATGTAATTACAAAACACTAAAAATGAATGTTTTGGGGAGATGCTTGGGTGACTCAATCAATTAAGTGGCTGCCTTCAGCTCAGGTCACAAGCCCAGGGTCCTGAGATGGAGTTCCACATCAGGCTCCTCAATCCATGGGTATCCTGCTTCTCCTGCCTGTTCTGCCTACAGCTCCCCCTGCTTGTGCTCTCTTTCTCTCTCTGACAAAGAAATAAATAAATAAAATCTTTTAAAAATGCATGCATATTTTTTGTATTTTCATAACTAATTTAGAAAGCAAGACTGTAAACGTATATGCACATAACATATTGCTTTGACTGTAATATATAGAAACATAATATGTGTATGATATATTTGCCAGTAAAAGTACAAAACAGACGGGTGGGAACAAAGCTCATATTGAGCTAACGACATAGTTACAGATGGTAAAGAAATGAGTATAGCTTTGTATCGTTGCATTTATCATATTCATAGATGCAAAACATTCAATAATAACCCCATACATAGTTCAAAAACTGACTCAAATAATTATATATATATATATATATATATGTGTGTGTGTGTGTGTGTGTGTGTGTGTGTGTGTGTGTATATGTCAAATTCTAGAGAAACTACTAAACAACCCTTGAAATGTAGTATAAATCATTTAGGAAATTGACATGATTCATTAGGGAATATTCACTTAATGCAAAAGAAACTAGTAAAGGCGGGATATAAAGTAACAAAGACATGAGAAAAATAAAATGGAAAACATAAATCTAACCATATCCATGAAACATTAAATGAGGATAGATTAAATAACCTAATCGATACCAGAGATTGTCAAACTGGATAAAAAACATGATCCTACCATACAGTCTGTAGGTCTATAGGTGACATACTTCAGATCCAAAAATATAAATAGTTGGAACATAAAGGATGCAAAAAGATACATCAGGGACGCCTGGGTGGCTCAGTTGGCTAAGCAGCTGCCTTCGGCTCAGGTCATGATCCCACCGTCCTGGGATCGAGTCCCACATCGGGCTCCTTACTCCGCAGGGAGCTTGCTTCTCCCTCTGACTCTGCCTTCCACTCTGTCTGCCTGTGCTCGCTCTTGCTTGCTCTCTCTCTGACAAATAAATAAATAAAATCTTTAAAAAAAATACATCATATCCCAAAATATAAATAGTTGGAATGTAAAGGATGCATAAAGATATATCATAGAAATAGGCTACCACAAAAAAGCTGGAAAGCTGGAATTTCTATACTGATATCGTACAAAATAGATTTTAAAGCAAAAATGTTACTACTGATCTAAAATAGGAACAACTTACAATTATAAATTTGTCCTATCAGAAATATACAGAAACATACATGTATCTGTCAATAGTGTTTCAATAAACACAAAGAAAAAACTGAAATGAAAGGAGAAATAGATTATTCAACAATAATAGCTGGGAAAGTTATTCACCCCTCCTTTGATAATAGGTAGAATAGCTAAGCAGAAAACCAACAAGGGAATAAAATACCTGAACATCTCTATAAATCAACTAGACCTAACAGACATCTATACAACACTCTTCTCCATCTGTAGAACATTAGAATATACATTTTCTCAAGTGAACATGGAACTCTCCAGGACGGAGCATATGGTAGGTCCTAAAATAAACATAGTAAACTTAAAACAATAGATACAATACAAAACATATTCTTCAACCAGAATGGAATACAAGGTATGTTCTCTGAACAAAATGAAAATTAGAAATCAGTAACAGGTTGCACCTGGATGGTTCGACTGCCTTCACCTCAGGTCATGGTCCCACCATCCAGGGATTGAGCCCCACATCGGGGTCTCTGCTTAGTGGGAAGCCTGCTTCTCCCTCTCTCTCTGCTGCTCGGCCTGCTTGTGCTCTCTTGCTCTCTGTGTCAAAAAAATAAGTAAAACTCTTAAAAAAATATTTAAATAATCAATAACAGAAAAATGTGAGAAATTCACCAATATATGGTAATTAACACATTCTTAAACAATGTGTCAAAGAAGAAATGAAAAATAAAATAAAAAAACTACTTTGAGGGGCACCTGGGTGGCTCAGTGGGTTAAGCCTCTGCCTTCAGCTCAGGTCATGATCCCAGGGTGCTGGGATCGAGCCCCGCATCGGGCTCTCTGCTCAGCAGGGAGCCTCCTTCCTCCTCTCTCTCTGCCTGCCTCTCTGTCTACTTGTGATCTCTCTCTCTGTCCAATGAATGGATAAAATCTTTAAAAAAAAAAAAAAACTACTTTGAGATATATTTATTATTTATTAAATGCAGTTATATCAGTGCCTCAATAGAAGTTTGTAGTTATAAATGCCTGTATGAAGAAAAATAAGAGATCTCAAATTAATAACCTAAGATATCCTTAAGATATCATTAATATCCTTAAGATAATGGAAAAAAATCAAAGTAAACCTAAAGCAAGTAGAAAGAAGAAAATGATAAATATTAGAGAAGAAATCAATACAATAGAGTATAGAAATATAAATGTATGTCGAAGTAGGACAGGTGTTTTGGATTAGAATGTAATAGTAGAGTGTGGAGATAGAGTAATTTGAAATATATGCTGGAGGTAAATCAGTAGAGTTTTGTGATGGAATGGACTCTAGGTCAAATATTAGAAAATTTCAAGGCTAACTCCTAGCTTTCTGGCCTGAAAAATAGCAAGCTAAATAGAACACATATTTCACTAAAATCAGTAATGATAATGGAGGAAAGGAAACAGTATGGGAAACCTAGGCTAGGAAATAATATTTTCTGAATAACTGAAAGAAGACCAGAACAATGGAGGAGTAGTAGAAAAGGCTGTATTAGAGGAATTAAGTGGGGAGCAGAGAAGTCAGGGACTCATACAGGTCATGAATAAAATCAAACGGGGATCCCAAAGTTAGATTTTTTTAAAGATTTTATTTATTTATTTGACAGACAGACATCACAAGTAGGCAGAGAAACAGGCAGAGAGGAAAGGAAGCAGGCTCCCTGCTGAGCAGAGAGCCCGATGTGGGGCTCAATCCCAGGACCCTGGGATTGTGACCTGAGCTGAAGGCAGAGGCTTTAACCCACTGAGCCACTGAGCCACCCAGGTGCCTCTAAAAGTTAGATTTTAAATAGTGTAATATTATGACTGAATGACCAGTATTGCCATCTTATGCAGAACAGATGAGAAGGCAAGAGTGGAAAATGGTAGACCTTTTAGGAAATTATTTCATAGTGTTGGCAAATAAATTTGAGCTGAATGAAGACTTGTCAATGAGGATAATATGGTAGATTTAAGATATGTTTTGGAGTAACGAGGGACTTCCCAATATTTTGATGCACAGAGGCTGAAGGAATTGGAGCAGTCAAGGATAATACACAAAGATCTGTTTTCAAACATGGTGAGTCAGGAATCCATTTGTAAAACTGGAATATGGTAGGTTGACTAGACTGATTCAATATAAAACATGGAATATCTAAGTAACATTGCTCACATATAGAAAAAAATGACATTCAATATATTTGCAAATCTAAATCATAAAATATGAGCTACAGGATACAGACACTAATGTCACTTACAGCCATTAGCATAAAGCTTATACTCAAAGCTAAGGAATTTAAACTCACTTAGAGAGTGTTAAAAAATTGAATAAAAAATCCAGTATTGGGCATGTGAGCCACTATTATTTACTGTTTGAGAAGAGAAAAGGAAAGAAAAAATGGGATGAAAAAGTCCGTTTGAAAAACTAATGGAGAAGAAGATGAATAGATTTAATGGATGGATGCCAAAAGTCATATGTCATATTGTAATAAAGAAGTGATGGGAAGGAATAAGCTGAGATAGTTTGAGCTTAAAATTTTGGCTGTGAATTTTGGCTTTGAATTATTGAAGAGAGATTTACAGTAAAGGAAGAGTGTATTTTATTATGAAAGTTAATAAAATATCTTTATGTGACCCTTGTAATAACCCAGGATAATGGGCAAGATGGATAATGAAGAAAAGTTAGTAACCAAATGGTGATGTTTCCGTGAAGCTGGAGGCTGGGAATAGGGATACAACTAGAGAGATTGGCCTTGAGAGCAAGACAAACATTTCTTTCTTTTTAATAAGAAGGAAAGAAAAAATGGGACACCTGGGTGGCTCACCTGGCTAAGAGGCTGTCTTCAGCTCAGGTCATGATCACAGGGTCCTGGGATCAAGTTCCTCATTGGGCTCCTTGCTCTGCAGTAGCTTCTTCTTCCTCTGCCCTCCACTCTCTCTGTTTGTGTTCTCTCTCTCTCCTTCTCTCTCCCCCTCTGGCAAATAAATAAATAAGATCTTTAAAAAAAAAAAAAAAAAAAGAAGGAAAGAAAAGGATGTTGCAGGTGCAGTTAAGATATATGTGATAAATAATTATCTTTTGCCAACTATTCTCAGATAGTTGCAGAATACTTTAGGAAAAAGAAATAATATTTATTTGGATTTGAACTTGTGCCAAGGCTCTTGTTATATCCATTTAGACTAATTAAAAGATCCCATGAGGTAATAATTACTCTTCCCATTTTCATAAGCTGAGAAAGATTAGACACCTTTCCCAAGAGCATAGAATTAGGACAGAGGAAGGATGAATTCCAAGCCCAAGTTTTAGGTATTCATTATACTGGTTTTCTTGTGAGAATTATATTTAAGTTGATCATAAACCTAAGGGAGGTATATAATATAAAATTTAACTGACTTAGCTTAGTTCCAAGGAAAGCAAAAATATTAGCCTTTATAGTTGCAAGGAACTAACCAAGAAGTGCTGGCTATGAACAGTGTGTGTGCGTGCGTGTGTGCGTGTGTGTGTGTATGTGTGAGAGAGAGAGACAGAGACAGAGAGAGACAGAGAGAGAGATTATCCTGAATTTAACTGCTTTATATCATTTTATGTAGAAAAACCCATTTAAAAACATGAACTGAGCAGATTTGAAAAAGCACAAATTCAGAAAGATATTTAGAATTCCACATCTTGGAAGAATGAAATCTTAAGATTATAGTTATCAATGACTCTACCACATATCTATTCCAAACACCCATATCCAAGAAGTAGATCCCAGGAGACTCCATGGGCTGCCGCGCTAAGACAGAATCAAGCAAGGAAACCTGTCAAGATGTTATTACTCTTTACTTGTCTCATCATTAACTAAATCTTTCAAAGAAACCTAACCTACACAATCACATTTTAGAACAATATAAATATACTTTTATTTTTCAAACCAACAGATTTAGGTATATCATACCTAAATATAATATAATATTATGATTGATCTTCAAAAGTACAGTATCTCTGACATAAGAATACCCTATTTTTAAACTATTGCTCAAGATATGCATAACATAGTACTGTTGAGGTTTAGGATTAATTTTACATGTTAACACCATTCTTTGTCATTGTGTTTGGCTTGCCTTTAGTCTGAATAAGTAAAAGTTACTTGATCTAAAACAAACAGCATAGGCTTTAGCTCTTAGAAAGACATATGACCACACATTATGAGACTCTCAAGGGACTGAATGCTTTGTTTCTTTGTATTGGTTAGAATGTTCTTATTGAGTTCCCTTAAAGATTTTTTCAGAAAAGGAAGGACTCTTATTAATTTGGTTTTTGACTGAGTTAATTGGCAGTTGAATGTCACTGAGAATAAGAATAAGAACAGCAGAATGGGAAGAACTGAAGAACTCAAATTAATCTCAGTCAATACAAGATTCTTATTTTATTTATGTTGCCACAGAAGTTTATAAAATACAAATTCATTGCTTGAAGCATAGTCATTCTACAAAGATACTCCCTTTCTATTACAATAATGAGTGCTACTGGAAGCTTAAGTGCACACTGGGTAATTAACATAGTAAAGAGTTATTAATACATTAGGGACACATGTTTATTTTGTCTTGCTGGGCACCATTGATTTGAATAAAGTGTTTTATAATTTATTCAATATATACTTCTTATTTCCCACTGTTTGGTTTTGGCTTAAATCACTAGATTTAACATCAGTCATAGCTTTCATTTTTATACTATTATCATTAAAATTCAGTTTAATTAGAATGCACCATATTGGATTTGGAGTTGCTGATTTGGAGACTTGAAATATATTCAACCACACATGTCTGAAAAACAACAACAGTAACAAAAAGCCTTTGATGCCGACTAATTTGATGAAACACATTAAATACATTTCTTAAATTTAATCCCCTTATAAATCTTAAGTCATCTAAATACTTAAAAAATAAATCTCACTAAACTTTAGTTTCCCCTTTTATCCATCCATGTATTTATTACTAATGCCAACTTTGACAAGCTCTAAACAGTAAATTAGAAAACATAATATTTAATTATCACTACATGTTATTCAAATTATAAAATCTTGATTAAAAAAGAGGTTAATTTATGGATTTGAAAATAGAAAAGGAAATATTTTACATTTGATGATTCATGTTATCCATCAAAATCTTAAGTATCCACTGAAACATGTGGAAAAATACATCCATTCTTTGGTCAAGGTGTTCCGTCGGTGCAATGCTATTCAAATAGAAGATGAGGGAAGTTTTAAGTAGTTAATAAAATCCGTTGACCTTCTCTCACTATGAAGAATTTCATTTAGAAAAAGCAGAGCATACATACATAAAAGAACTGTGTGTTTCCCATTATTTGTTGTAGGTGGCTACCCCTTCTCTTGGGAATTAGGCTCACATTATATTTTCTCAATCTATATCTAGATTTTTGCTCATTAATTTTTTTTTTTTACTTCGGTTTTGAGAAAAGAGAAAAAATGCAAAAACGGAGGTCAGGTGGGCATGATGGTGGTACAATGTAGTCTAAAACTAACATTAAAATTTCATGAAAGCTATAAAAATTAAGGAGAAAGGGACAGAATCATGAGGGACTCTAACCAATGCACGCTGAGGATCATGCAATTCCATTTTTTCCCCAGTATTCACAGCCCTGGAAATAAGAGATTAGAATTTAGTCCTGCAGAATTGTACTAGGTGTTAGCTTTCCAAATCACAAATTGCTCTTTGCCCTTGCTATACATTAGGATCATCTGTAGACTCCTAAGAGTATGAAAATTGAATTCCAATACTGACTAGATATTCTGTATTAATTAAAATACTAATATTTCACCTATTAAATTGTCACTACTTTAAAGACTAATGCATGTGCTAGAAATGGGTAATGAACTTGTTGAGATATAAATAGTAAAATGCTGTCTCACAAACCAATGAGTAATGATACACTTAAATATTTACTTATAATTATGTAACTCTAATGATATGTAATAAACTCAGATACAGGTAAAAGTTTCAATGGTGACTTGGATCTGATTTTGAAATTATTCATGAGAAGATGCTATGAGATAAATAGAACATCGTTTTTTATACTTTTTTGTCTCTAGAGAGAAGGGTATTTGTAATTCAATAAATTAGTAATATAAAACATAACTAGAGTGTTTTGGAGTATTCATAATAACTTAAAAACAGAGTATCTATAGTACCTAAAAGTATCTATAACTTTCCCATTGAGAGAAAATCCTGATTTGTATGCTAGTGGCTGAAACCAAGACAAATTTCCTCAAAAGGATTTATTTGACCTTTCTTTAGGAGAAACTTCTTTTGTTAGGAGAAACATCTCCTAAAGAAAGCACGTGTAGGGGCACCTGGGTAGCTCAGTGGGTTAAAGCCTCTGCCTTTGGCTCAGGTCATAATCCCAGGGTCCATGGATTGAACCCCACATGGGGCTCTCTGCTCAGTGGGGAGCCTGCTTCCCCCTTTCTCTCTGCTTGCCTCTCTGCCTACTTGTGATGTCTGTCTGTCAAATAAATAAATAAAATCTTTAAAAAAAAAAAAAAAAGAAAGAAAGAAAGCACGTGTAATATGATGGGAAGGGTATGGTTTGTTTGTATCTATTTTATTCTATGTC
Organism: Mustela nigripes; assembly: GCF_022355385.1. Taxonomy (NCBI): domain Eukaryota; kingdom Metazoa; phylum Chordata; class Mammalia; order Carnivora; family Mustelidae; genus Mustela; species Mustela nigripes. The sequence continues at coordinate 254,241,313 of NC_081557.1, read as the reverse complement.
TTTAAAATTCAAGTCAAAGAAGTGATTCCAAGAAAGATTTTGAGACAGTATTGAGCAGTCATTAAAATAAGGAAAGATCTTGGATCCAGACTTGCTGGGCTAATATTCCAGCCATGCCATTCCTTTTTTTTTTTTTTTTTTTTTTTTTAAGGTTTTATTTATTTATTTGACAGAAAGAGAGAACACAAGTAGGCAGAGCAGGAAAGTAGAGCGAGAAGTACACTTTTCGCTGAGCAGGGAGTCTGACTCGGGACTCGATCCGATGACCTTGGATCATGACTTGAGCCAAAGGCAGACATTCAACCATCTGAGCCACCCAGGTGCCCCTAGCCATGGCATTCCTAAATTATAATGCAGGCAGGTCAGGTCTGAGAACCCAGGAGTATCCTGCAGGATTAGCCAAGAGGGTCCTTGGCTTTGTGGAGGATGGAAATCAAATGCTGGTCAGCATAAAGTGAGAGCAGAGTTTACTGAAGATGCAGATAAAGCAGGATAAAAACAGAACATCTGGGAGAATCTGAAAGGAAAGGAGCATGAGTCTCCTGTTTGCATGAGGTCTGGGGTTTTTACTGACAATTACGGTCTCGTTCTCATGTCCTCTCAGGAATCCAGGAACTGATCAGAACAAGGACAGTGCCCAGGTCTCTATCATAAACCACTCATTTTTGTGAGCCAGGGGTCTTGGTTTTGAGATGTCTAGCATCAGTGGTCTGGAATATGCACATGATGGCCTTGCCTGGTCATTCCCCATATATTATCTGTTGGGCTGGAAGTCTCCAAAGGGATTTGGAGTTAATGATAATTAACTCCATATCCCTTATAAGGAGGACTTACATTTAAGCATATGCAGGGTGGAAGTTCAGGTTCTAGCAAGAATGAAAGCTGGAAAAAAAGCAAAGGAAAAAAATAAACCAAAACAGCTTTTTCTTTCATGGGGTCCCTTTTGTTTCCCTGTCTCAATATGATCTTGGGCAGATTGCTTATTTCAGCAGAAGATAATTGTAAAGATGAACTGAATTTATACATATGAAGTTCTTAAAAATTTACTGGGCTCCCTGTAAACCCTATATAATTAATGCAACATCAGGCACAGATTTAATAGAGTCCCATTTTATTTGGATCAACTTAAGATGAACAAATAACAATATCTGTTCCCACAAACATAGAAAGGAAAGAACCAAATATTGATGGTGGTTACGTGACTGGATGCTGTTCAGTGACTACAGGATTCATCAGTGACCTCAGAAGACTAGAGCAGAACAAGATATTAGACATCAGATTTATCAGTCTCAGCCTACCGCTTTTTGATTTTAGAAGAATCAGCCTAAGTTAACAGCACTTTCACTCAAGTGAGTGTACTTTCCTGTAAAACTATACACATATTAGGCAATCACATTATATTTCAGCTTATTAGGTAAAAAATCGTTAACAGTACTAAAGTAATTCTGTTTGCAAGTGAAGCTTTGAATCTGATTTTGGTTCAATAAAACATATTTGGGTATAATCACACCACATTATAATTCAAAAATATGTATGTAAACATCTGTTTTGACTGGAATATAAATGATTTCTTTGTGGTGAAGTGCCATGCTAATGAGCTCTCAGCTAGCAGAAGTCTAAAGCTTGTTCAAATATTCCATTAGCTGAAGTTAAGCTAAGCAATATCAGTCTGGAGTTTGGAAATAAAAGTTGTTATATTTTCTATTTATTAATAAAAAATTTAGTGGTAGAAAAATCTGAAACAATTGAAAAATGTAAATAATCAGCAGCTCATTCTCACATTTAACAACTTGTTCTAGTATCAACAACATAGTCTAAATATTTGGATTCTCAGTTAAATATCAAAAGCCTTTTCCAAGTTTTGAATGAGCTTCGTATTTGCTTACAACCTTTAAATATTCTGATAAAAATGTCAATTCTAATAACACACTGTTTCATTGCTTTTTAATACATATGGTATCAAAAGATAGCAATTTTTCTCCAGTTCCGTTCAGCATTGGAATCCCCTGATACAGAAGACATTTTCATTTTTTTCCATTTCTTATTTTATTTTCTTATTACAAATCTTTTAATTTTTTAATTTTTTTGTGTGTTTGTTCGTCATCATACAGTACCTCGTTAGTTTTTGATGTAGTATTCCAGAGTATTCCAAGTATTGTTTGCATATAACACCCAGTGCTCCATGCAATCCGTGCCCTCCTTAATACCCACCACCAGGCTCACGTCTCCCCTCACCCCCCTCCCTTTTAAAATTCTCCATTTGTTTCCCTGGGTCCAAATTCTCTCACGGGTTGTCTTCCACTCCAATTTCTCTAACAAATCTTATAAGAACATTAGTCTGAATAAATCTTCAACTTATGAACGTTATCAAACCACAAAAAACAATGAAATGCATCTGCTAGACACTGTAGTCAATTGGTGATTTGGTAAATAAAGATATTAAAATGATTTAATCCCAAATTTTCATGTAACTATCAGCACATACATCTTAATTGCTGAAGGTTACTGTAAAATAACCCAATAGAATTTCAGTGTTGTGACGGAACTAATTTGTTTTCTTTTTCTATTTTTGAGTCAGGCAATGATTATGTTTTGCTGTCAAGTAATTGCAATATATATTACCTGCAGTTTGGGGAGTTTATTTTTTTAAAAAAACCTGTTTCTTCATCTAAAACAACTCTAAATACATATATAAATATGTAATAAAATATCGTGCAATTATTTGTATTTTTATTTTAATAAATATAGTGATATTGGTAATTTGTTTATTAAAAAATGCATAAACCAAAAATTAACTATAAAATATAAGAAGCACCAAATTTTATTTCTTGGAAGTTAAGAGTGCAAGTGGTAGTTGAGAAGGAAAAAAAGTTTATGATAGTAGAGAGGAAAAGAATAACAGATCAGAGAATCTAGTCTAGTGATTTTAACCTGAGCAGATTTATCCAAACATGAGTGATTCAATGCCAACAAAAAGAAGCCCCAGGGCACTGGGCAGGTTTTGCATTCAATAGTCACATGAGAGAAACAGGAAAATAGAGGAAAGCAAGACAGAAATTTGGAGCAAATTGTATAAAGCCTGTCAGTCTAGAGGGAGAGAGTGGATATTTTCCAAATGTTGGTTAGAAGTAATCAAATAACTTCAGTTCACACGGGAAACTTTCATGTTTAAACAGTATTTAAATAGAAAACAAAGGCACTGCCAGTTGCTTCTGTCAATGGAGATCTGAAAATATTGAAACTCCATTTTAATCACTGAGATCTCGTTATTTAAAAATGGTATTGCATCAAAATCTCTATTTTCTAATGTCCTCAAATTCAACTCAATTTCACTTGTATTCTTTTGATTCCCACCAAGCTTCCCAAAGTAACTTTACCCAAGTAAGTTCATTTGAATGGTACAGGATAAGATAAATCTCCCAGTCTGCAGAGCAAAAGGACAACAGTCCAACAGAACACTCATTCGGCCATTCGAACACTCATTCGGCCATTCGAACACTCACTCGAATCTGGAAATACCCAGTCTTTGGTACCACAGAACATGCATCTCAATGGTGTACGAGGATTAACAGAATATTGAGTCTCCATGAGCAAATTAAAAATGGTATAATTCGGTTATTCATGTCACTTGATATGTGCAAGCTGCTCTAGGTGTTGCTGATAGAGTGGTGAACAAAAAAGAGTCCCAGTCTTGTTTCATCATGCTTTCATTATAGGGGGAAGAAAGAAATTAAATCAACAATATGGTTTCAAGAAGGTACTCAAGAATAACAATAATAAGGTCAAATAAAGGGTTTCACAAGCAAAGAATCTTCATTTTACACAGAATGGTCTATGATATACTCCTGAGAAAGGTGAAACCTTATCAGGGAACTAAGAGAAAGCAGTCAAATGCTATGCAGACACGGGGCGCCTGGGTAGCTCAGTGCGTTAAAGCCTCTGCCTTCGGCTCAGGTCATGATCCCCGGGTCCTGAGATGGAGCCCTGCATCAGGCTCTCTGCTCAGCAGGTAGTCAGCTTCTCCCTCTCTTTCTGCCTGCTGCTCTGCCTACTTGTGATTTCTATCAAATAAATAAATAAAATCTAAAAAAAAAAAAAGAAAAAAGAAAAATCTATGCAGACAGATGGGACCTGGGACCGGGGTTAGAGTGCCCCCGTCAGAAGGCAAACCATCTATTCCTCACATAAAGCCCCCTACGTGTCTTTGAAAAGGAACGAGAGATGAGTGAGACTGGAAAAGCGTTTGGCTTTTCTTCTAAAACAAATCTATTAGGCAGGTATAGCACGGATTTCTCCTCTACTGAAGCACAGGGCACAGGATCATTTGGCACCTTCTGAACATTCATTGTGCCTGAATCTTGTCACATTTTCCTGGAAACCTTGCCTTTGCCATGAAAGTTTTTTGAACTGTGAAATCAGTTCAAAATAGTGAGTAGCTCTAAGGATCATTAGGAAAAATATGGATTTTCCATAAGATAGGTTAATCATACGGGAATTCTATTTTGGAAGTGTGGTCTTTTGAAACAAAGGTAATTATCATTTTGACTCGCTATAAACTAAATTCAGGCAAACGGTATTTAAGGCCTAATTATGTGGATTATCTTTATTATTCTGATAGCTTTATTTTCTAAAGGACCCAGTGAAGGGAGAGCTATAAAATTTAAAATATCAGATGTTTGTAAATGCTTAAAATACAGTGAAATAGTTCCATTTTAATCTAGTTTATTGTTGTTATCTAAATGTAGTCTAATTTGTCATGGTACTTGCTAAGTTGATTTTGCAGTTATTATAACATTGACTTCTGTGCAGTTCAGAGGCAGGAACATTGGACTGAGAGGTAAGTGACATGGATTCAAGGTCAAGTCAACTATTAAGTGGCTGTAGCCCTGCTGTAAATACCCTTTAAGCTACCATTTCTTCATTTATGTCAAAAAGGAATACCTGTTATCTGGTTCCTTACAGAGTTATTTTGAAGAATAGAAGGAATAATGTATGAAAGTGATCTTTGAAAATTGTAAAGCACTGTTCAAATGAAAGCTATTATTATACTAACAAATAGATGATTTAATACTGACATTTCTGCGTGATGATAGGAAGCCACTCTGTTAAGGAAATATCTCAATATGTCATTCCACTAGTATAACATTATTAAATTATCATTATTTTTAAGAGAAATGAAAGAACTGCTCTTTATAATAATGTCATACTGTCAATTTAAATTCTGCATGCTACTAGTTTTCATGAATAGATTATCCAATTATGATGCCCAACATCTCATGGCTTTGTGAAAAAAGGAATGTAGTCACCTAACTGTGAAGTTATATGTTTAGGTTTAACAGGTACTCTGTACCTAGTAAGAAAAGGCCAAAAAGCCAGATTTTTCTACTGATTTCTACTAAAAGAATATGTAAAATTTATAAAAATATCTAAGCAGATAAATTTACTGGCTTCTACAGGTCAGGCGAGTTCAAGAGTTAAGAGATACCAATCACCATAGTGGTTATCACCAAAATAAGTTGTAATGATCAGTTAGTAAAATCTGCTTAAACTCATTATATATGTATTGTATATTATATAATATGCATTAAGTTATATATCAGCCTTTAAAAAAGGAAATTCTGCAATCATGCTGAAATTGACAACATGGATAAATCTGGAGAATGTTATGCTAATTGAAATGAGCTTGTTGCAATAAATGGTTACTGTAGTTCCACTTAAATGAGATATCTAAAATAGCAAAACTCATAAAACATAGAAGAACTCAAGCAAAAATCATAGAATGATGGTTGTCAGTGGGGAGGAGAAAACTGGGAGTCAGTTAACAGATAACAACGTTTTAGTTACATAGGACAGGTTATGTTGTAGAGCTCTAATGTACAAATGTGATACCTATAGTTGACAATATTACATTGTTTACCTAAATATTTGTTGAGAGTAATTTCATATTAAATTTTCTTACCATAATCTAAACTATACATATGTATTTATCTGTCATTCTAAATTGGCTATTAAAGATAACTATATTGATTTATTCATAAGGGAATTTGTTTTCCTGTTATCATCATTTTTTGTCATATATTCACCAACATATCACTTATAGTGGACATATATGGCTCAGTTTTCCAAGTACATAATTTTGTAGATAAATGAAACTTCTATTCAAATCAGTTTATATATATAAGTGTGTGTGTGTGTGTGTGTGTGTGTAATCAAATTGTTTTGGTTACAGTAACAGAAAAGGAAACAGATTAATTTTGTTTTTCTTTTTATAATTTTGGGAAATGGTTCAGATATGATCTTCACATAAAAATATGTGTTGGCTTTTGGGATTATTGTAAAGTACATCTCTACTGTACTTGAAAGAATCAGAGATTAATGACATACCTTTACGCCCGCATGGGAGATGTAGGCAATGCAAAAAGAGAAGCGAGAGAAGTTTAACCTCATCCGTATGAAGTGATTCATATTTTAAGTGTATACAGGACACTCATAATATTATCTGTGGAAATTCTTTGAATTTTGATAATACCTCCTATGGTTATTGTCTCAGAACACATGTAATACAAAAATTAGCTTGGGCATGTTCCAACAACAACAACAAAAAATTCTCTAGGTGGTTTGCATATTTTAGGCCACCTTTTTGTTTTTGTCACCCAACTATTAGTCTTTAAACACCAGCAAATAAGCAAAACAACAACAAGGACAACAGCAACAAATCCTGCTCCTTCTTTGCTTCTTTATACTAATTTCCACTTCAGTTTAGGTTGTATCAATGTTGTTAATCTGAAGTTGTTAGAAGAATTTCTTGAGGTCAAGGTAAATATGTAAGAAAAACATTTTTTTTACATGTCTGGGAAAATTTAAGTACTTTAAAAACTCCTATTATTATATATATAGTTAAAAGACCAGGATTTATCATTAAACTTTTCACAATCCATTAAACACAAGATAAACAGATATATATTTCTATCTTGCTCAATATCACCAGTCTTATTTCTTTCTAGTTTTTAGATTTTCACTCTCAAAAAGAGAGTGTTAAAGTTTTGTTGAATTTTAAAGTAACTCATGTAAGATTAAAGAAAGTAAATAACATCTCTTAAACACAACTGTATTTGATCAAACGATGGACATACATACCCTTAAAACAGTTAGAGAAGTAGTTCTCACTTCACATTTCACTTTTATACACAGGAGGAATGTAGGATTCAGGAAGGTGAAGCAGAATGATGGAGCCTTTCAAATGTTTCTCAAAATTCTGAGAAATTGTGAGAAATTATAGTTTCAGCAGGATGTTGGTATTCTAAATTTACCTGCAACTTATTTGTACTTTCAACATCATAAAACCTTCAGACGTCTATGTATCTATGGTAGATATTGCATTGATTTCACTCTTGTGCACTCTCAATGTCTGATAACCTGACTCTTTATTTGGTGTCATCGACCTCCACCTTCTGTGTACCTTTGTTCATAAGCAACACTTGTTTGCTTTTATGTATCTTTTCAAGTTTAATGTATTTGAAGTTGTACTGAGGCTCCTCTAGTCTTATTTCTCCCTTGCAATGTGACTTATCATCACATCAGCTATCATCACATCGGCTATAAGATACAAGTAATTAAATAAAAAATATATTTTTTAGTAGACCCAAATCATTCTAAATATTTTGCAGTTAATTTTCACATTATGTTAAATTCATATCTTTCGAACTCTGCCTCGCACAGACACATTCACAATATGTGAAGATAGCAAGAAATGGTACATCTTTCAATTTTCAGGACAAGATTTTAAAAATCTATTCCAATTAATAATAACTAAAAATATTTGACATTTTACAGAAGGAATACTTTTTTGCAGATAGTACTTATTATTATCTAAATTTAATAATACTATTGGGCAACTGGGTGGCTCAGTCAGACAAGTGATTGACTCTAGATTTTGGATCAGATCAAGATCTCAGGGTTGTGAGATGGAGCCCCACATCAGGTTCCATGCCGGGTCTGGAGCCTGCTTAAGATTCTCTCCCTCCCAACTCCACATCGCTTGTGCTTGTGGACACTAACTTATTAAAAAAAACCTGCTAAAATTAACAATGTTATGATTAGACATATATCATCAAATATGGGGATACAGGAATATGAGTTATATATAAGTAAATTTTCAATTGGCAAGCAAAATATTCACAGTCACTAAATTTTCCATATTGGAAAGAGACTATTACACTTAAAAGTAATAAGATGAATTTACTAGAGAAATAGAATTAATAGAGAGACAGAATTAAAACTTTAGTAATATAGCAGTTTTCTTGGCTAAAATATGCTGGAATTGGAAACAGATTATTAATGTTAAGAATAAGAATATGTATTTTCTTTTATTTCCTTCTTTTTAAAAGATTTTATTTATTTGTCAGAAAGAGAGCGCAAGCAGGGTGAGCAGCAGGCAGAGGGAGAAGCAGTCTTTCCCACTGACAGAGAGCCCTATGTGGGGCTCGATCCCAGGACCCTGGGGTCATGACCTGAGCCGAAGGCAAAGCTTAACCGACTACGTCACCCAGGTGTACCTACATATGTATTTTCAACTGAAAAGTTAGTGTACTCTTCCTAAGTATAAGACCAAAAGGAAAGATGTATGCAGTCAAAGAGAAAGCGTTATAACATGTAATTTAAGGTATCAGAAAGCCAGATGGCAGGAATTTCCAACAACTATAATTCTCACCCTGTTTCCTCCCTGCAGAGCTAAAAAATACCACATATCTGGTAAATAGCATCCCCAGAAAGAAAAACAAGACTAACTCGAATAGAATTTTCTAACAGATTCAAAACCTACCTATTTCTTTTTCTCCAACTTAAACTACTAGGAATTTGTTATGGGGATCTTCCAAGTTCAAATATAATAGTAACTGAAATAGTTTCTCATTCAGGAGAAGACATAAGATTAAATAATAAATTTATGATAGCTAAAGATATTCTGATGTTTAAATAAAAAGATGTACAATTTAATTATATCTATATCTATACACACACAGCAAAACTGAATTTCTCTAAGTGATAAAAATAGAAATATTAAGTAACCTTTATTGGGTAAATACTATGCCAAAGCATTACCTTAAAGAAAAATAAAGTGCTTTGCTTAATATTTGGAGTAGAGTAAGCACTCGGTCATATTTAGGTAATATCATGTCCCTATTTTCCAGCTGTAGCAGAGTGTTTCACTCATGGGAATTTAGCTACATTTTGTGTGCCTTTCCTCTCAGCTTCTCAATGTCTGATAACCAATGTCTGATGACAATCTTCAGTTTGTATGGTCAGGAAACCCATATATGTAAAGGGATAGTAAACTATATGGTTATATAGTATACACAAAAGGTCAGGAAACTGTGGTAAAGGGACCATAACTAGTTAGGCATCTGCTTTGTTTTTTTGTTTGTTTTGTTTTTGTGTAAAGATTTTTTAAAAGTTGAAGTGATTTAAAAAGAATAACAGGGAAATAATATATCATATAAATAAGCTTTATAAGAAATTAAAATTCAAATTTCCAGAAAATTTTATTGAAACACAGGCACATTCATTCATTTATGTATTTAATGATTGTTTTAGTCCCATAATACTAGAGTTTAGTATGTGTGATAGAACTTGTGATAGTTCAGTGATGTGGTTATAACTCAATAGAATTCATATTTTATTTTTTTATTATCAGCCCATGCTGATCATGTCAAAATAAGAAAAGAAGATAAAAGTGGGCTTCAGTGTCACACTTTCAAAAGGAGAAAATGTTGACTATTTTGTTCAGTTTTTTTTTTTTTCAGCATAACAGCATTCATTATTTTTGTACCCCACCCAGTGCTCCATGCAATCCATGCCCTCTATAATACCCACCACCTGGTACCCCAACCCCCCATCCTCTGCCCCTTCAAAACCCTCAGATTGTTTTTCAGAGTCCATAGTCTCTCATGGTTCATCTCCCCTTCCAATTTACCCCAACTCCCTTCTCCTCTCCATCTCCCCATGTCCTCCATGCTGTTTGTTATGCTCCACAAATAAGTGAAACCAGATGATAATTAACTCTCTCTGTTTGTTATCAGTTTTGATGGCAGAATATTGTATTTATTATACAATGAAACTAGACATTATAGCACCATCACATTGTTCTCATATAATTGGAAAGCAGCAGTTAGAAAAGTTAGAAAGTTAAAATGGAATATTGCATCATATAAGAATTTCTTTACAAAAAAAAAAAAAAAAAAGAGAGAGAGAGAGAGAGAGAGAAAGAAAGAACCTACCTTGAACAAAACTAGTTTCTGCGCAAGTCATTTTTTGTTAAGCAAGGGAAGGTATTTGCTGATGATTTCTTTAAATGGATCTGATTGCAATAACTAGAGAAATGTATCCAGAAAAAGCTACTTGTTAATACCATTAGCCTTTTGGTGAGAACAGTGGTTTGAAGAGTTAAAGACATAAGATGCAGCATTAATATTCATTTGAAAACAAGGCAAGTAGTTTTCAGAAGTTTGTTTTTTCTTTTATTAAGCCGACACATGGTACCTATACTGGTGAAATGTTTATTTGAAGAGTCAGTGCAAAGTATATTCCTCATCGAACAGCTACATGTGAGAATATTTTCAAAGAAATTGAGATAACAGTAATATAGTACAAATTCATGTGGAACCTGCTGAAATGTGTTACAGCTGCTGGTAAGGAAAATATATGTGGAACAAAAAAAGACATATTTGGACAAATTCTCAAAGTTTCTGAAAATGGCAGGTGTTTATAGCATATGGTTTTCCACTGCATTATTCTTGAGTGATACTTTGTGAAAAATATGTAAATCTATCATGTGTTATTGAGCAAACAGTATCAGTGATGAGTTTCTCTTGTTTCTATGGACTTAAACTTCATTAATTCCATGAATTTTTTGTAGAAATAGAAGTTGGATATCCTTACTGGAGTTACCACATGGAAATCTTGTCTATGAAATCATGATGTTTCACTGTGAATGAGTTAGCTCAGGGTAGAGATGATTGAATGATTGATTGATTGATTTTCCCCCCTTAACCACCCTTAACCACCAGTGTCGTTTACTGAATGGCTTTGGAAATTAGCTTTTTTTTTTTAATATAATTTTTTATTTTTTATAAACATGTATTTTTATCCCCAGTGGTACAGGTCTGTGAATCACCAGGTTTACACACTTCACAGCACTCACCAAAGCACATACCCTCCCCAATGTCCATAATACCACCCCCTTCTCCCAAACCCCCTCCCCCCAGCAACCCTCAGTTTGTTTTGTGAGATTAAGAGTCACTTATGGTTTGTCTCGCTGCCAACCTGAGTTCATAGTAAATCTAAAAACAAGCACTTACAGATGAATCCTATACTATAGTAAAGTGATCTGGACAACTTTCATTTCCAGAATTACAGATAATACCAAGTTGCTTTATGACTTTACATGTAGTCAAAGTTTAAACAAAAAACAAGATCCTTATCCCCTAACAAATTTGATGCAGACATATTCTGTGACCTCACTATTGTTCTAGCAGAATTTTTTAGATCTTAGTACAAGTCCAAAGGAGATGTCCAGATTTCAAAATCCATTTCATGCAGTTGAGGAACTTTTATGAAACTTGCATTTGGAAGTGATTAATCTGCAATGTTGGGCACCTGGGTAACCCCATTAATGGTCTGCCTTTGGCTCAGGTAATGATCCCTGGATGCTGGGGTCAAGCCCTGCATCAGGCTGCCTGCTCAGCCAGGAGTCTGCCTCTCCCTCTCCTTCTGCCCCTCCTCCCTGCTCGTTCTCTCTCTCTTTCTCAAATAAATGAATCTTTAAAAAAAATTGCAAAGTTAAGATGTACTTAATGTTGTATTATATCACTTGAACACAGAGATTTCAAAAGAAGAACTTAACAACCCCCTATAAATGCCTTTCAACAAGTCATATGCACATGGATTGATAACAATAGTTAGAAGTTCCTACCTATGTAAAGATATTTCAAAGATGAAAATGTTAAATCTCATTAAACATCATTTTAACAGATTAGTATTTGCAGTCAAATTTGGTAATAGGAAATATTAGCTATGAATCACAATTAAGTGAAATAATTTCCCCTCCAAAAAATCTCTTATTATTTTTTAAGTAGGCTCCACACCCATTGTGGGGCTTGAACTCATGACCCTGAAATTAAGTGACACATTCACTACTGGCTGAACCAACCAGGCAACCCCCAAATCTACTGTGTTTATTAACATACTTGTATTATAGGGGCACCTAGGTGGCTCTGCCTTTGGCTCAGGTCATGATCCTAGGGTCCTGGGATCAAGCCCCACATCGGGCTCTCTGCTCAGCAGGGAACCTTCTTCTCTCTCTCTCTCTGCCTGCTTCTCTGCCTACTTGTGATCTCTGTCTGTCAAATAAATAAATAAAATCTTTAAAAAAATACTTGTATTATAAATATAAACTATTATTATTATTTAAATATGACAAAAATTATAGAAATATGTTTTATCACTGGTTATATTAGTACCTACATTATAGCCTCAATTTTGCCTTTTGGCTTGAAAAGCCTGAAATATTTACTAAGGGGAAGTTTATACAAAATAATTGTAAATGATATGATTTTGTTTAAGAAATATTCAATTCAGAACTATAAAAATGTGCTTATAGGTTTATATCAACAATTGTTTATGAAAATGATAATCTATGTTGTACAATTTTATATTGATAATAATAGCAACATTTAATTCTTTAGATCTATACCTAAACATGAAATTCATATACTCACATCCATACTTTTGAAATATTGTGCCAATGTTAGCAAATTAGCAAAAACCCTCAAAGTTGTGATTGTACTCTTTTGAATCATACAACTATTTCCCTAGATGATCCTTGGATATTGACAAAATTAAATTTTTCAAAACAGATATTTTGAAAAAAAGCATTATTACTTTCCCTTAGCTTTCTTTTTCTTTTTACCTTTTCCTTTACCTTCTTTTCCTTTCCCCCAACTTCTGTTAAATTGTCTTTCCTTTTTTCTCATTCCTCATTGTCTGGCATTGTCTGACACTCTGCTGTCTTTTCTTGTCTCCACTTCCTTAAAGCTATCAACACATATAAAACAAAACAAACAAAACGTTGTACAAGATCTTCTAATCAATAGCTGGTGAAATTATTAAGGTTTTATTTTCTATTTACTATAAATTTTTCCTCTTCATCTCATATTCATAATCTCTTTATTTTATTTTATTATTTTTAAAATCAATATTAATTTTAATCCTTGCATTTTTTAAAAGGCATTATTCCCTAAGAATTTTTCCTTTGAAATGTCTCACACTCACCCAAATTTTTTGACCTTATCCTTTGAGTGTGAATTAGCACCATAAATCTACTTATATCAACTTTTCTAGATAATCTAATATAACATTGGCTTCCATGGATGAGTCAATGATGTAGACATTGAGATGAAATTGCATAAAACTCTAGTAGCCTGTCATTTTGTCTTACCACAGTCCATATTGCATAGAGTTGCAAGTCCAATAATTCCAAATCACACATTTTCAGTCACAGTACCAGTTGGAAAACTATTGAATAGCACATTTTTGTACCAAACAAACAAACAAACAAACTCAGTCTGAAAACCATGTAACAGTGTTTTCCAAAAGTTATTTTGCAACTACCAGAAATTATAAGTGATATAGAAGAATTTTTTAAAGAAATTATGGTAATGGTCAGTTAAACTTGGGATACTCTGTATTTAACAAATTTAGCATATTTATTTCCTATGAAACTTTTTGAGGATTTTTATAGGGCATAGTATGTGTTCTGTTCTCAAAGTGGTTTATAAGATCCAACACCTTATTTTCTGAATTTATGTAATTAACTTAGTACTAATAATAAAAGCCTAATTTTGGTTAAGCAGAACTGGCTTTACCCCAACTTTAAACCATGTGCTTATGTAATGTTGAATTAGCCCTTGCTCTGTAAATGGACATATGTTTCAGATCTCATGTTCCTTTAGCCAGTTTTTTGATCAACATAATGCTATATGGGCTACTGAAGTTATTATGAACTAATATATGGATTTTTGCTGGGACAACTTGAGAATGATAATCTTTTCACTGGACTTGAAAATAGGAAGATGTATTTCTGGAACAACTGGAAGAGATTCTGTTGAATATAGAGACTGGAAATGGAACCAACGTGGAAGAGAAAAGAGACACTGATTTCTTGAAATATCATTTAGGACAACCACAAAAATAATTTTATGGTAGTCTGTTTTTATTTTTATTTACTTTCTTATAGATTTATTTATTTATTTTAGAGCAAGAATGCAGAGTGAGAGAGCATGAGGAGTGTGTAGAGGGGCAGAAGTGAAGCAGACTCAGCCTGCTATGGGGCTTAGTCCCAGGACCCTGGGATCATGGCCCAAGCCAAATGCCAACAGTTAACCACTGAGCCACCCAGGCACCCTGGCAGACTGTTTTTATATACCTTTTTAACTTAAGTCACTTTGGATTGAGCTGTCTGTTGCTTAAAAATTTGTCAGTCATTGGTAGTTGTTTACTATAAAATCCTCTAAATGTAAGTTATTTTGAAAAATTATCTCTGGTATACTGCAGAAACTACTTTTTGAAATGGATATCAAAAAAAAAAAAACTTTTGCAAACCCATTTTAAGAAATATATTAAGTGCTGTAACTCTAAAGTACACTTCGAGTCATCTTTATTTTTTCATTTTTTTTTTAAGATTTATTTGTTTTAGACAGTGAGAACATGAGCAGGAGGAGCAGAGGAAGAAGGAGAGAGAGTCTGGAGCCAACTCTGCACTGAGCTGAAGCCCGATTCATGACCATAAGATTCAGACCTGAGCTGAGACCCAGAGGTACACGCTTAACATAACCACGAATGTTACTCTCATTGGGTTGTAATTAGTAAAAATAAATGAGAAATAGAGATTGTAAATTCTTTCTTGGTTATATTCTTTCTGAGTAAAATTAAAATCTGATAGAATTTATAATACTTTGAAGCAAGTAGAATAGTAGATTATGCTCATGCTCACACCAAACAACCACAATTGAGAGTAAAGTTGAATTTTAGTTCTCAGTATATTTATAAGTAATTGATTGTTGTTTACTTATAAAATCAATCCTCTAAATGTAAATTATTTTGAAAGACTATTCCTGTCAATTCTTGCTCTCAGTATTCATCTGACTGCTTTAAGTGAAAATCTTTTGCAAATCAAAAACCATAAGAATTTTAGGTTTTATTCACAATGGCAGGTAAATACAAATTTAATTTTGTATTATATTTTAAAGTGTTTTCTGTTTACCTTTTCTTATAGCAATATTGTAATATTTACAAAATTAGAAAACATAATAAATAAAACTGAAACATAACATTTCAATGAACTAATCTAGTTCCTAAAGATTGGACAAAACCACGAGTCAAATCAAAAGAAGTAAAACAATGTAATTTATTGTTGCTTGGGTAAATGTAAATGTTAGAAAAAATAATATATTTTCTCCTGTATAAATACTTAGGCCAAAAATGAGTAATAATATTCTTGATAATAAAATTCATAAATGATGTGTAATTTACAATGAGTTTACTTTGAATGAGATCACAATTCAAATATACCTTGTATAACCACATTTAATATATAAATATAACATAGTACAAACATGTTTTTGTATATATCCATAAGTATACAAATATAAGTATACATTCATTATATATTCACATTTATACTTATAAATATATCTGAAACATGTAACATAACCCACATCCTCTCTTGTACTGAATGGACCTTTCTATTAAGATTAAATTAGCTTCTTTATTGAATGATACTGGAGAAAACTCATCAAATATTTAAAATTATTAACAAAAAGAATAAAAAGGAAAAAACACTTTTTGTTATCATATCTATCCTATCCTATATAATAGTCTTAAAATAGATCTTGAAATATTGTCATTGCTTGAGCTAATTTTGAGTTTTAAATTTTCCTGTAAAATGAAACATGACAAAATAACAGTAATAAGCTCTAAAACATTTTTCCTTATACTCATTTCTGTACTTGTGAATAATACATTTTATAGACTTATTTGCAAGTTTTCTTTTCTTAAAAATAATAAAACCTAAATTTATATAGTTGGCTTATATAGGGCACACAATTACTTCATCCTTAAACAAATCATCTCAGCCAGAATAACGGACATTCACACTTTGCTTCCTGTGGAACCCTGGTGTCAATTCCCATAAACTGTATATTGATCAATCACATAGGAAGCCAATTATCTTCATACTAAAAAAGAACACATACTTAATGTTTAAACTCAGTCATTACTATTTTTGCACTGGAGAATCAAGAGATTGTCTAAAGAAATTAATATACAATACACTCCATATTAATTTAACTAATTTTATGAAATTTTCATTCAGCTATAAGGAGAAAATTTTACTTATGTACAGACAGCATTTTGTTTATCAGGTATTTTAAGACTTCTAAAACAAAGAAAGAAACAAAAAAAGTATTTTAGGCTAGAATTATAGATGTATCTGTGAATGAAGAATCTGCACTAATCAGAAAATTGCACTGAATGTTGAACAATTGAGCTAACTTTTTAATCCCAAACCTTAATTTCATGCTTGATTTCAAAATTTCAGCTTAGGTCATTAAGAGCAATGAAGACAAATTTTCTTGGTATCATTACATTTTCATTTGAAAAATAATATATAAAACTAATATTGAAGTTTAAATATCTTTTTAAATTTTTTTAAGTATTTATTTATTTATTTGACAGACAGAGATCACAAGTAAGCAGAGAGGCAGGCAGAGAGAGAGAGAGGAGGAAGCAGGCTCCCTCACGTGGGGCTCTATCCCAGGACCCTGGGATCACAACCGGAGCCGAAGGCAGAGGCTTTAACCCACTGAGCCACCCAGGTGTCCCTAAATATATTTTTAAATATCTTGAATTCACATAGGAGCAGGCATTCCTTGCTACTTAAAAATATTCAAATGGTTTATAATTTTACAGAATAAAATGCATAGAGAACCTATCAATTTTTTCAGGAATATTTCAAAAATGATGTGTGCCAGAAAATTTTGACAACATTATTTTGCCAAGTTGATAGAGCATTATTAATAAAATTAAAGTTTTCCCTCTGTTAATTTTATAACCTCTCTCCATTAGATTATTACCTGCCCTTTGTCAATAGCTCTCACACAATGAACTTTTTTTTTTTTTTTTTCCGCTAGCAAAGGCAGTATTTATTAAATGACTTTCGTAAAGGTTGTCTGTTGTTATGCTGGGAATAGATAGCTATTTGTAATCCCAAAGCTCAGCAATAACATTAATTCTAAACTAAAGGTTGAAACCATAAATTTTTCCAACATCCCCTGCAGGATAAAAAACTTTGTAATCAACAAAATGAAAACAATGAAAACAATAATGCTATTTCATGACTTTTTATTTTATTATTGAAACATTCTAAGATAATATATGGCTCACACAAGAAGATAGGCTGTTGACTGTCAAATTTCTTTATAGCTCCATGTATAATCATTATTATAATGGTAAGATCCATGATTTTCACACATACATTCCAAAAGTTGATCATTCTGAATTGAGTAAATTATGTCACCATTCTCCTTTTGACATTTTGTTAATATTCTCTCATTTAACAGATGTGAATTTAAGCACCCCTTTGATGTAAATTAGTCTTCGAGAAACTTACCCTTTGATGTAAATTAGTCTTCGAGAAACTCACATAATACATAAACAGAAATCACTTTATAGTCATTACTACGGTCCAACCTTACAGGATTGTCTTAATTTTTATATTTTCCAGAATGTTATTAATGAATGTTTTCAGCTACTGAGAAATACTTATCTAAGTTAGGAGGAAACTCATTCATAAGCTCTGTGAC
Organism: Mustela nigripes; assembly: GCF_022355385.1. Lineage (NCBI taxonomy): Eukaryota > Metazoa > Chordata > Mammalia > Carnivora > Mustelidae > Mustela > Mustela nigripes. The sequence goes on along the minus strand of NC_081557.1, from coordinate 254,223,398 downwards.
TAATAACTATTTCATGACTTCTGCCAATTTTGTCAATATTAAGAGTAAAGTTAGGCAAGATTCTTGAACATCTCATTTAATTTCAGTTAACTATAATACCATGGAAATTATTATGGTTTTCTTGCATGTTTAGGATCATGTGGCATTGTAGTTTTCCAAGTTTGAAATACAGAATGTTACTGAATTTGCACTCTAAAATATTCTGCACAATTAGTATACAAATATTTTCCCCTCAGCTTACATATAATGTCTTTAGATAACACTTTAAATGTGACCACAAGGTGATCTTAAATACAGAGTCAAAAATTCTCTGTCACTTCATCTATCAAGAAGTGGGTTCTATATCCCTTCTCTTTACTTATAACTGCCTTCCCCAATAGTGTAAAAGTCTTACTTTGTGACTTCTGATACTGCATCAGAAATGCCCTGTAGCTTCTGTCTTGTTTTATTTTGTTCCCTTTTATCCTTGAGCCACCATGCTAGAAGCCCAAGTACTCCAAAGCTTACATGGTATGAAGTAGCCCAAACTACATGAATACATGAAGAGGTCATATGTAGTCACTAGTTAACACTTCCAGTTGAGTTCATCTTTTAATTCATCACAATTCAGGCTCCACACATAAGAGTTAAGAAATTGCCAAATGGTTTCAACCTCTGGCTATTCCAGTTATTCTCAAGTACCTAAGTCTTCTCAGCTGTGGCACCAAAACAGAAGACGACAAGTCAATTCTATCCAAATTCCTGACTCATGGAACCTATGAGCTCCTTAAAAATGGTTTGTCAGATATACCCATATAAATATCTGATAGTTGAAATACTTTAAATATTTTAATACTACTTAGATCTGTGGTAAACAATATTTATAATGTGATACAGAACAATCTATGTATAATTCTTAACTTTGGGTTAAAGTTTTCTACCCAAATGATAGAATATAACTTTCATTCTAGAGTGGAATAACTATGTTCTTACCTTTAGTGTAAAAGTAGAGAGGTTCAGATGGCATAGCCTGTGAAAACAGATAGTAAAGACACGGTTGTTAGAACTGGGAAGTCCAAACATCATTTCACAAAGTGCAAAGGCAAGAGATACCACATACACTTTCTAAACAAGAAAAGGAAGTTTGGAACATCGTTTGACACTGTAGTGTCAAGTGATAATAAAGGAGGCAAATGGAGGTAGGTACTGTTACTAGTAAGCCAGATCTCTATATATTGTGTTTCAGAAAAGAAAAAGAAGTATATCTAAAATTGATAAATCGATAGAGCTAGTAACATTTTTTAAAATAAATATAGTTTCTTTTAAATGATGGATTGGGATGGAGGGCTTGTTTTTGTTTCAGTTTTTAGCTTTTCTACATATGAATTTTTAAACATGGCATGCATTTTTTAAAATAAATATCTATAATTGGAAATCAAAAGAGATATACCAAATCCATTGATTGGAGGGATAAAGGAAGCCTGGTTAAAGTATGATAGTAAAAGTACAAGTACAGGGTAAAAAGAATTAGAAGAAAATAGTGGATATGGCAACCAACTATATAAATGCTGAAGTAGATGAAGGCTAAGAAATAGGAAACTGGGTTTTCTATATAAAGAATCATGCCATCTGCGAAAGGAGAGAGTTTGACTTCTTCATATTTCTCTTTGTTGTCTGATTCCTGTTGCTAGGACTTCTAATACTATGTTGAACAAGAGTGGTGAGAGTGGGCATCCTTGTCGTGTTCCTGATCTGAACCAGAAGGCTGCAAGCTTTTTCCCATTGAGGATACTTGCTGTGGGTCTTTTATAGATAGATTTGATGAAGTTCAGAAATGTTCCCTCTATCCCTATACTTTGAAGTGTTTTAATTAGGAACGGATGCTGAATTTTGTCAAATGCTTTCTCTGCATCAATTGAGAGGACCATGTGGTTCTTCTCTCTTCTCTTATTAATTTGTTCTATCACATTGATTGATTTGTGAATGTTGAACCATCCTTGTAGCCCAGGGATGAATCCCACCTGGTCATGGTGGATAATCTTTTTAATGTGCTGTTGGATCCTGCTTGCTAGGATCTTGTTGAGAATCTTAGCATCCATATTCATCAGTGATATTGGCCTGAAATTCTCCTTTTTGGTAGGGTCTTTGCCTGGTTTGGGGATCAGGGTAATGCTGGCTTCATAGAAAGAGTCTGGAATTTTCCTTCTGCTTCAATTTTTTGAAACAGCTTCAGGAGAATAGGTGTTATTTCTTCTTTGAAAGTTTGGTAGAATTCCCCAGGGAATCCGTCAGGTCCTGGGCTCTTGTTTTTTGGGAGTTTTTTGATCACTGCTTCACTCTTGTTACTAGATATCGGTCTATTCAGGTTGTCAATTTCTTCCTGGTTCAATTTTGGGAGCTTATAGTTTTCCAGGAATGCATCCTTTTCCTCTGGATTGCTTAGCTTATTGGCATATAACTGTTGATAATAACTTATGATGATTTTTCTACTTTCTTGGTGTTAGTTGTGATCTCTCCCTTTTCATTCATAATTTTATTAATTTGGGCTTTCTCTCTTTTCTTTTGGATTAGTGTGGCCAATGGTTTATCAATCTTATTGATTCTTTCAAAAAACCAGCTTCTAGTTTCATTGATACATTCTACTGTATCTCTGGTTTCTACCTCATTGATCTCTGCTCTAATCTTGATTATTTCCTTTCTTATGTGTGGAGTTGGTTTGATTTATTATTGATTCTCCAGTTCTTTAAGGTGTAGAGACAGCTGGTGTATTCTGGATTTTTCAATTTTTTTTGAAGGAGGTTTGGATGGCTATGTATTTTCCCCTTAGGACCGCCTTTGCTGTATCCAGTAGTTTTTGGACTAGAACTCATACAGCAATTCAGCAATGTGGCAGAATACAAAGTCAATGTAGAGAAATCAGTGGCTTTCTTACACACTAACAATGAAAATACATAAAGGGAAATTAGAGAATCAATTCCATTTACTATAGCACCAAGAACCATAAGATACCTGGGAATAAACCTAACCAAAGAGGTAAAGGAACTGTAATCGAGGAACTACAGAACACATATGAAAGAAATTGAAGAAGACACAAAAAGATGGAAGACCATTCCATGCTCTTGGATTGGAAGAATAAAGATTGTTAAAATATCTATACTGCCTAGAGCAATCTATACTTTTAATGCGATTCTGATAAAAATTCCATCGGTATTTTTCAAAGAGCTGGAGCAAACAATCCTAAAATTTGTATGGAATCAGAAGAGACCTTGAATCGCTAAGGAAATGTTGAAAAACAAAAATAAAATTGGCGGCACCACGTTACCTGATTTCAAGCTTTACTACAAAGCTGTGATCACCAAGACAGCATGGTACTGGCATAAAAACAGACACATAGACCAGTGGAACAGAGTAGAGAGCCCAGATATGTACTCTCAACTCTATGGGCAAATAATTTTCGACAAAACAGGAAAAAATATACAGTGGAAAAAAGACAGTCTCTTCAATAAATGGTGCTAGGAAAACTGGACAGCTATATGTAGAAGAATGAAACTCGACCATTCTCTTACACCGTACACAAAGATAAACTCAAAATGGATGAAAGACCTTAATGTGAGACAGGAATCCATCAGAATCCTACAGGAGAACATAGGCAGTAACCTCTTTGATATAAGACACAGCAACTTCTTTCAAGATAAGCCTCCAAAGGCAAAGGAAACAAAAGCGAAAATGAACTTTTGGGACTTCATCAAGATCAAAAGCTTCTGCACATCAAAGGAAACAGTTAACAAAACAAAGAGGCAGCCCATGGAATGGGAGAAGATATTTGCAAATGACAATACAGACAAAAGGTGGATATCCAGAATCTATAAAGAACTCCTGAAACTCAACACGCACAAAACAGACAATCATATCAAAAAATGGGCAGAAGATATGAACAGAGACTTCTCCAATGAAGACATACAAATGGCTATCAGACACATGAAAAAATGTTCATCATCACTAGCCATCAGGGAGATTCAAATTAAAACCACATTGAGATACCACCTTACACCAGTTAGAATGGCCAAAATTAGCAAGATAGGAAACTACATGTGTTGGAGAGGATGTGGAGAAAGGGGGACCCTCTTCCACTGTTGGTGGGAATGCAAATTGGGGCAGCCACTTTGGAAAACAGTGTGGAGACTCCTCAAGAAATTGAAAATAGAGCTTCCCTATAACCCTGCAATTGCACTATTGGGTATTTACCCCAAAGATACAGATGTCGTGAAAAGAAGGGCCCTCTGTACTCCAATGTTTATAGCAGCAATGGCTACGGTCACCCAACTGTGGAAAGAACCAAGATGCCCTTCAAGGATGAATGGATAAGAAAGATGTGGTCCATATACGTTATGGAGTATTATGCCTCCATCAAAAAGGATGAATACCCAACTTTTGTAACAACATGGATGGGACTGGAAGAGATTATGCTGAGTGAAATAAGTCAAGCAGAGAGAGTCAATTATCATATGGTTTCACTTATTTGTGGAGCATAACAAACAGCATGAAGGACAAGGTGAGATGGAGAGGAGAAGGGAGTTGAGGGAAACTGGAAGGGGAGGTGAACCATGAGAGACTATGGACTCTGAAAAACAATCTGAGGGTTTTGAAGGGGCGGGGGGTGGGAGGTTGGGGGAACCAGGTGGGTATTAGAGAGGTCAAGGATTGCATGGAGCACTGGGTGTGGTGCAAGCACAATGAATACTGTTACTCTGAAAAGAAATAAAGAATTAAAAAAAAAAAAAGAAAAGAAAACAAATAGGAAACTGGGATAAAGAGACCTGCTCACCTGAAATCCAAGGAAAGGCAAGGAAATTATAAGTTTAATAGAGGAATCAAATGAGAATATGCATTTGATTGCAAGAGTTTGAAGGAAGGGTGAACATTGCGTTTATTAACATGGCAGTTATCGATTTAGGAGTGATTGCTAACAAATGAGGTATGCTTTCTGAAGCAAAGAGAATAATATTTTTTTATTTCAAAATAGCATGATTGTATTCCTGGGAAAGCTGGAAGGAGAAATTAAAACTCATAAGAACTAATAAAAAGTTTGGTAAAGTGGCAAGCTCAAAAATACAATATTTCATTCTTTAGTATACTATAGAGTGACTCTGAAAATGATATATTCATGGAAAGGAACATTAAATCTATATACCAAATTATCAATAGCTGCTATTTCTGTGAATAGGAGTAGTGGGTAATGCGATTTTCCCTCATTTTTATTACATGCTTTCTATATTAAATAATTTCTTTTTAAAAATATTACTTTCATGATTTATGCATGATATTATATAGTGAAAAATATACAGTGGTATTACATACAAATAAAATATTGAGAAAGAAGTGGAGAATAATAAACTAGTGGCAGTTTGAAATATAACAATTTTAAAAAGAAGTATGTGGGTCAAAAAGGCATACTAAATTTATGAAAATATAGTAATCAAAAGCACAAAATGAGAACTCAAATCTAAACATCTAATTTTGGGGGCATTTGGGTGCCTCATTTGGTTAAGCATCCTCTTGATCTCAGCTCAAGTCTTGATCTCAGGGTTATAAACTTAAGCCCCAAGTTGGGTTTATGCTGGACATGGGGACTACTAAAAAAAAAAAAAAAAAAAAAAAAAAAAGAAGAAGAAAGAAGAAAAAGAAGAAAGATAAAAAGAAAATGCCTGTTTCTAGAAAATATATATGCTATGCTCATGGTACTGATTTTTTTTTCTGTAACAATAGGAAATAGCTGCAGAAACATTTAATAAACTATAGATTTTATTAATCACTAGGGTGTTCTTGTTACATACCATAAATAAAGACTTTTTTATTCCTGATGATTAAGAGGCTATTTTCCTGAATAAGTTATCTCAATTTATTTCTGTTTTAAAAACCATGGTATAAGGTAAAATACTTGTAATGTTGCAAATGGATTACATATAACCTAGATTATGCAAGTGCATTCTCCAAGAGGTGTAAAAAATTGCATAGTTTTAAAGCAATTAATTTGCAGAAATTCAAGATCTTTATGTACTATTTCTAAAATTTATCTTCCTGAGGCTGTGCTTTTATTGTTCTGGCTTTCTGACACCATTTCTAATTTTGCTTGCAATCTCCTTTCTCCCACTTTATAGAAGAAAGCATACCATTTACCTTTTCAAACATGATTACTCAGAGGTATAAAAACTACAGGAAAAATTGACAATTTGTACCTCTATTGTAAAAGTGAATGACTCTAAAAACGTTAAAAATAATTTTTGCACAAAATGTAGCCTGTAATTACCTGTTTTAATTAAAATTGCAGGAGACCCAAATTGAATTTTTTAGGTAATAGACAACTAAAATTAACTTTAGTGATGGGTACACAATTTATAAGGAGTTAAAAAATGAATTTCATTGCTGTAAAATATTTCTTCAAGTCCTACATAAGTATTTTTATAAAAAATTTCTTCAGCAGTTTATCTATGAAAAATTGAAGAACAGAAAAAAAATTAATGAAGTCTGTCCTCTTGTAACAGTGTAAGCAATATTCATCTATGGATGCAGAAAATAATTTTCAAAAAGTTACAGCAATCTAAGAGTTGTGAATCTAATTTAATATTGTAATTTACAAAACATAAAACAAGGTATCTTTTTAACATCTGGTTAAATTTTCAATACTAATAAGCTCAAACAAAAATATTTTATTATTTATTTATTTATTTACTTATTTATTATTGTTTTATATTAGTTACCATACAGTACATCATTAGTTTTTGATGTAGTGTCCCAAGTTCATTGTTTATATATAACATCCAGTGCTCCATGCAATATGTACCTTCCTTAATACCCACCACTAGGCTCATCCATCTCTCCACAGCCCTCCCCTCTAAAACCCTTAGTTTGTTTCTCAGAGTTCATCTCCTCCTCCAATTTCTCCATTTTAGCATGGAAAATTCTTTTTAAACTTTACATATATCTAAAATTTACATAAGTAGAGTAATACAAATATGAAAGAATGTACAATGAATGATCTTCAACATTTAAGTATGCTATTATTACATATCCCATTAATAAAGTTTAATGGAAATTAAAGTAAAGCTTGTTTGTGAATTTTATTTTAATTGGATGATATACATTACCATGGCGTTTAGTTATAATTGGACTCACTGAATAATGGTGTAGTGTTTTATATCAAAATTTTATTATTAAAATAAAAATTTTCAAACATTAAAATATATAAAGCAAAATTAAATCCATTTAAAATCCTTTAAATTAATAAATGATTTTTCGAAAGAATTTTGATTCTTTTGAAATTTGATTTTTCAGACATTTTTCAAAATTTGATTTTTCAGAATCTCTTAGGAAGTATACAAGTAAGAAATTTTGAAGACAACAGTGCACAGAGACATGGAACTATAGAGACTGGACAAGCTGAAGTCAATAGGTCTGTTTATAGGACCGATTAAAGAATGGTGCTGAACTACAGGTGTTCATTAGAATCATTCAGTGATCTTTAAAGAAGTGATCACACCCAAGGTCCATTCCAGACCAATTTGGGATTTCAGAGCCAAACAATATAAATCCCTCATAGCCAATAATCATATTTAATCAAAGTCTCTACACACGGAGACCAGTCATTAGTGTTTCATTATTTTATTTATTATTTAGAAATAACCATCAAGTTTTTCTGGTGTTAAATAAGAACTGTCCCTAAGGTTAATCCATGAAAAAAGAGAGGAGATGAGAAATAATATGGATTAAGTAGAATCTTTTTTCTCTTTGGTGCTGATATCTGTGAATGTTTTTCAAATCTCCTTTCTTCTACTTTTTTTTTTCCTTCCTCTCCTTCTTCATGTAAAGTGTTAAAAAGATAATGAGGGATGCCTGGGTGACTCAGTTGGTTAAGTGTCTTCCTTAGGCTCAGGTCCTGATTCCAAGGTCCTGGGCTCAAGTCCTACAAGAGCTCCTTTGCTCAGTGGGGAGCCTGGTTCTCCCTCTGTTTGCCTCTCGCCTTGCTTGTGCTCTCTCTCTCTCTCTTTCTGTCTGACAAATAATTCTTAAAAAAAATAAAAATAAAGAGATAATGAGTTTTCAACAACATAGCTTCCCATATGTTAGGAAGAAATGATTAAAAAACAGAAGACAATAAGGGCAAGACGAAAAGAAAAGATGCTCAAGTGGAGTAAGATAATAATAATTATTATTTTTTTATTTTAGTTAATTTTCTTTTTGTTACATGTTTGTTTTTCTGCTGACTCCAAACCTTAAACCAGAGGAGGAATCTACGATAAAAAGTTCCATTTTCTGAGTAAATCCAGGAAGGATGAACGCAAAAACAACACTGGAAGATCTTCTGTTAGGCAAATGAGATCTGCTCCTCAAATCACTTAGGAATTCACTGACTGTGGTCAGTATCTCCCATTCTAATTAATATAAAAATGTAATTGAGGGTCCTGATGCTCAAACGTCTCAACATATGCTTTTGCTATTAATCATTTTATATTTTAAAGAGAATTTAAAAAGGGCTATTGACATAATGAAATATCTTATGACATACATGGAGAAATCATGAAAACCTGTAAAAATTCTACTATTATTTTAATGTACTTATTTTAAGAAACTTCTGTTTATAAGAATATTGCAACAATTGCAATATCATATTATATTTTAGAAAATATTTTAGAAAAAAGAAAATATTTTATATACAGCATTTTAAAAGAGTGTGTTGATTGATGTTTCTGGCACAGCTCTCTTCACTAAAGTTTTTCCAAATGCATTTTAAAAACCATGAGGCAAAATTTGCCTGTAGTAAACTAAATATAATCTCCAACTCAAAAACAATTCCACATACAATAATAAAAAGAGCTTTATATATATAGTATGATTTTTTTCTGAAAATGATATTCAGATTACCTTGCAACCCTATGTATTATAACATTAAATTTATGTTTGTAGACAAATATAATCCATTCATCAGATCAGTTCATTTTGTTTTCCAGTTGTTTACACTCTTTCTCTAGAATTGGGTTTCAATATTCTCATTATGTTAAAAGCAGAGTTTAAATCAAATTCCACACAAATTTCACATATTTAATTACCTAAATACTAAGACATCAGCACTAAGGTATGCTGCACTGTGGGATTGTTCTACTTTCTGTCATATCCAAAATTAATATTTCTGCAATCCTTACAAATTGGTTTCTATGGATGGTCAATTCCCTCTCTGGGGCTCATTGTAAAGCATAGAGATTCTGTACATGTAATGTAACAGCTTATTTTAACTTACTTCTAATTGGTCACATTGAATATATGAAAATCAATCTGAAAGGAAAATCAAAATATTTCCATTATATCTATCATAATTTGTCTCATTAAGACCATGAACTAGTCACAGCATTTTATGCTTGCACAATGTTTCATAATTTGGGATTTCAGAGCCAAACAATATAAAACCCTCATGGTCAATAATCATATTTAATAAATATACACTTTATTTTCTTTGTTTTTAATTGTATTCCTCAAATTATACTGCCACATTATGATATCTAAAACCTTAAAATTTTTAAAATATAATACTTGATTTAGTATCATGGTTTGTAAATCACTTATGAAATATTCTTTCTGAAATATTTTAATATATATTTTCTAATTGATAAGATATAAGATTATTAAAATATTCTCTTTTTAATTCTAAATAGTTATATGTTAATATTAAAGAAATTATGATGAATAATAAGAGCTATAATAATTGTATTCCACATTTAATAGAAAAGCTATATTTCACAAATTTAAATACATCTATTTATGCACTTACTTGGAATTAAATCTCACAATATTTACTCTTTATTAGATAACAGAATATAACTGGGGCATATATCATATATATATTTAAAAATTATATATATATATATATATACAAATACATTCCAATATGCATTTGTTTACATTTATATGTATATATATATATAGATCTATTTATACATTTATGTTTAATATATTTATTTACATGTATATTTTTGAATAAATTTTGTTTAAAGATACTTACATTTTCCATTATTATAAATTTTTATTTTGCAGATGATTTTCTTAAGTTATCTTTCATATTTTTCTCATTTGAGACTTCAGTTTTTTGAGCATTGTTATAGATTTAAAATATAATTTTAATCATGGCTAATGCTTATGTAACTGTGCTAGCAATAATAGTTAATCCCCTGAAATACCTATTATCTAACTGTAAATCCTCTGTCTCTATGTTATTTCTTTGTGGAAAATTTTCTTTTGATGACAGGTGGAGAGGCTAGAAAATTCCTTTCAATTCATTAAATACTTGTTGAGATGTTTGCATTGTTTTGTTAAGCTTAGTGCTGGTTGAATGAAATACAGGAAATGGAGATGTGAGTTCATCAATGTATCAAACCTTGAGAAAGTGGTTAGTAAAAATATCTCTTATTCTAGTTGAATAAATGAATAAAACAATAAAAACATCATGTGACAGTAACTGTGATGCAGAGAATTAAGAAAGGATAGGGTTTAATAGGAAATTTGCAACATAATATATCAAAAGCAAGGGTGGCTAATTGAGTTTTTAGAGTTCTCTTGAGAAGGTAATATTTAAGACCTGACCAGCCTAAAGGAAATGAAAACTCTTTGGGAAAGACTAAGATGAGAAAGTGTTAGGGAACTAGTTTTGCAAATTTGGGGAAAAAAATTAAGACCTGGATATTTGTGATGATTAAATAAACACACACACACACACACACACACACACACACAAAAACAAAGGTACACATAAAGATATAAGATAAACTTTAAGGATATCAATATCAGCATATTGCAAGCTTTAACCAGGCAGTATAGATTGTCTTGCACCTTTGTATTTTCTATTTTTTTTTCCAATAAACACAATTTGTGATACGTAATCAGGTTCAAAGAAATTCTTAATGGGCTCTTTTTGCCACGCTCTACAGTGGATGATGTAGAATAAAAATAAATGTAAGCATAAAAGGCAGGAAGTAATTTTACTCAACGTTACACTCTGAAATTAAATATGTATATATGCTTTATATTTCTATTCATATATTAAATAGCTTAGCAAATTAGTGTGTCTATGGTTTTCCTTAGAGAAATATTTAAAATTTATATTTATCAGTACAAAAACCTGATAAATTCACCAGTTATGGGATCAACTAAAATTATTGCAATGTTCTCTCTTATAATTTAAATTAATCGCTTTCCTCTCGCTTTTAAAATGTTTGTTAGTATTTAGCCTAATTAAGTACAGTGGAACAGAGTCTTATATGCTTTTTTAAATTTCTTTTATTTCTAGGAGTACTTCAAAATTTCTTTTATCAAAGCATTAATTGAACATAATTATTAATAATAAAAAAGAACATTTTGGTTTTATTTACAGACTAATGAAGACACTCATACAAGTGAAGACATGCATCTATGAAGGGTCAAAACTACCACTAGTCTATACATATTCTGACATATAATGGACCATTCATATATTAACATCTGGATTTTTTTAAGGTATTATTTATTAGAGAGAGAGAGAGAGCGAGAGAACATGAAGGGGGGAGGGGCAGAAGGCAAAGGAGAAGCAAACTCCCCACTGAGCAGGGAGCCAGACCTGGGGCTTGATCCCAGGACCCCAAGATCATGACCTGAGCCAGAGGCAGTTGCTCAATAGACTGAGCGACCCAAGTACTATTAACATCTGGATTTTGATCGCATTATTAAATAGAAGTTGTGTCTTATATTTTGATAAACACCTTATCATTTTTAATGTTCCAAGTTTTGAAATGACTAAAATTTTCATTAAGAGTATTTCAGAAACTAATGATATACCATATGTTGGCTAACTGAACATAATAAAAAAGAGTATTTCCTGTGTAAGAAATATAATGTATCATTTTGAAGTCTACATTGATAGAGTAAAAAGCATATTTGCTTCTATCATTTTATAAGCCACTGATACAAGTGTATGTATGTGTGGTATGTGTGCATACTTAAAAAGTTCTTAGAGTGTAGGGGAGCCTGGATGGCTCAGTTGGTTAAACATCTGCCTTCGACTCAGGTCATGATCCCAGGTTCCTTGGATTGAGCCCAACAACAGGGCTCCCTGCTCAGCAGAGAGCCTGCTTCTCCCTCCCCCTCAATCTCTCCCTGCTGCTCTGCCTACTTGTATTCCATCCCTGTGCCAAATAAATAAAAACTTAAAAAAAAAATCTTAGAGTGTAAACACAGAAAAAAGCATAGAAAGAGAGTACATAGTGCTCTAAAGGAGCTCTAAATCAATATGGGGGAGAAATGTAACAAAAAATAGTAAATGTGAAAAAAATTATGAAAACACAAATATACTTATTAGTAAATTCTGATAGTCTGATATTACAAATTTATCACATTTTAAAAGCTTGGATTAATGATGGTTTGAGAGTCTGTGAAATCCTGTATTCCCTTTTGAACTATTTTACTGGATAAAATTTAGCTTTCTTTTTAATTAGGTATCTTTATATTTGAATGATTGAAATGCAATTTAAATAGACATAAGCCATATGTTTATAAAAATAAAAAATTAAAAAAAAAATAGACATAAGCCAAAATTAACTATTACGAAAAAGGTGCAGAAGTTTTACACCAAACACAAGGTTGGAAATGTGGCTGGATCTCAGTAACAACTAGCACTGGTGATTTGCATGTCCCAAGGACCTTTTCTCCACTTTTTTCCCTTCACGAATGCGCTTCTTTCTTTATCCATTTATAGATGTTCTTCTTTTCTACTTTGATACACAATGCAAGAAATATGGATTCTAGCAACTCTGTAATTTTATCATTCTTCTTAGCCATGACAATAATCCAGGCCATAGTTTTTCTTCTAATTCATATTAATAAAGAGACACAGGATTAATTTGTAAATTTTTTTAGGGTACTTTATGCCAGACCCAAATCTCTGGCCTGGAAGCAATTTATGTAATAAAACCTTCTTGCTGAGAGCCACTAGAAGAGGGAATAGGATGTGGGTCATAGGACTGGTTCTTAGAAAAAACTATATGCCAAGAGGAAATCCTATTTATTTCATTACAGTCTACATGAATTTTATTATATATTTCTCAATTGTATTATTACTTTCTGAGAATCAATCATCTAATCAAAATATTTTATGATCCAGGATGCTTTATCTCTCACCATTATATCTAAAAATGATTTCATCTTATGTGTGAGGTGAGCACTAAAAGAAGTTTCTTAATATTTCCATGTTGCAAACAATATTGGAAGTTTGCAACAAAAAGTTTTTTGAAAGGTTTTTCTTACTTTTTCATCTGTATGTATACATTTACACTGAAATTTTAAGGTCCTGTGCTCTTTATAGTTGGTCAACTGCATTGATCTCAAAACAGCTATTTAGTAGGATATAAATTTCTCTCCCCTTTTCATCAATATTTGAATTTTTCTAATTGAAAAATAATTAATCAATATATAAGAAATATCACATACTATATTAAACAAACTAGAGATAATATATCTTAGATTGCTTTTATATATATATATCCTGTCCATTATTTCAATGACAAACTAAACCACAGTTTGTGGATTTATTCTTCCTGGAATCTTTCAACATTAGTTCTGATGGAGATTGACAGACTGATGAAATAATGATCTATAAAAATTATGACAACTATACAAAAGTGTGGCGTGAATCATACGTTCTCTCCTTTGAATTTAAGAGTAAGGTTGCATGATTGATCTTGGATTCTGATTGGCCATTTTTTTTGCATGCTGAAAAACACGATCAATTAAATTAACAAAATAAACACTGAAATTCATTTAATGCATACTAAATTGCATCAGCCATAAAATCATGATTTTCTTGAATGGGGTGCTTAAATCACTTTAAATGCTAATTAAATTACTATAAAAATTAATTTATATTTCCCATATTTGTAGTTTGTCCTAAAATAGGCATTTTATAAATACTAGTATTTGAATATTTTTGGAAGTTTAATATGGTAGAAAATAATTAAACTTACCATCAAATAAGTAGGCCAAAATTAAACTCATTTGATTGCTGTGCACAAAAATACAATATTTTTGTACCTTTTTGAAATGCATTTTGAAATATACTACTCATTATTTTACCTAGCAAGAATATCAAGGATATGGATACTGAGATTTAGAAAGCAAAACAAAATATTTTTGAGGGGAATAAAATTATGTTGACTTTGTACTTTTTACATTTCTTAAAAAATTTAGGTGAAATTTTAATTAGACCTTTGGATTATATTTCAAGGAAGCTTATTATATATATTAGCACAAGTGATTATTTAGTACTTTGAGTATAGTATTCATTTTTTTATATGTGTGTTACAATAAAAGTAAAAATAGTAAATATGAGAACTTTAAAAATAAAGATATAGTTCATATACAGCAGGAAAAGTATAGAATCTTATTTAGGATATAGAATCTCAGGTTACCATTAAATATTAATTCAATGAATAAAAAGATAGTATAATAAAACATAAAGTATAATCATAAGAATGTAGCATTTTGGAAACCAAATTATAAACCACAAGATGGAGCTGGAATTACATTTTTGATAAAATGTGAGTGAAAATTGACTTGTCATGTGTACAAAATGTACACATTCTGTGCTGTGTGTATATATATATATACATATATATGTATATATATACATACATATATATACGTATATATACATGTATACAATGTATATATATACATGTATGCATACATGTATATATATACGTATATATATGATTTTTAAAATCCCATAAAAGATTGTGTGTATATAATTATTCATACATTTTCATTAATGAAATTATTATTGTTTAAAATACGACTTTATAATGTATATGTAAAACTTATGAAATTACGAGAAACAGTTATGTTTAAGTTTTCATTGTACATCTGCCTCATAAGAAGAAGAAAAGAAAGAAGGAAACAAACAGACTTTTAAATACAGAGAACAAACTGATGGTTGCCAGAAGGAGATGGGTGAGGAGATGGGATAAATAGATAAAGAGAATTAAGGGGTACGGATTTCCAGTAATACAATAAATAAGTCATGGAGATGAAAAGTACAACATAAGGAATATAGTGAGTAATGTAAAACATTATATAGTGACAGATGGTGACTATACTCATTGAGGTGAACACTGAGTAACGTATAGAATTACTGAATCAATATGCTGCACACCTGAAACTAATATAACATTGTATGCTAATTATACTTCAATTAAAAATAAATGTAATTAATAAAGGCAGAAAATGTAATGAGCCAAGCTGAATGGAATTTGTGGAAATGACTACTGAGTTGTTTCCTATATTATTTATCAAATAATAAAATAATATTCACTTTAGAAAGAGGATTTTATTTATTTTTTTAAAGATTTTTTTAAATTTAAATTCAAATAGCCCAACATATAGTACATCATTAGTTCCTGACATAGTGTTCTTTGATTCATCAGTTGCGTATAAGATCCAGGGCTGTATTTTTAAGTAATCTCTACACCCAGTATGCTACAAAGTTACACCCTAAGATTGTGTGCAATCTCTACACCTCAGGGTGTAACACAGTTACACCCTGAGATTGAGAGTCATATCATCTATGACTAAGCCAATCAAGTGCCCATAGAAAGAGGATTTTAATTATGACACTAGGGATGATTATTTATACTTGATCATTTTACTTGTGCATTTTATACATGTGTAAAAGATATATATGAGCATATTATATATAATCATATATGTAATTTATCATATATATTTGTTATTTATGAAAAAACAGAATTTAGTCACATTTCTTTCACTGTATTAATTTTTTTTTTGTCTTTGATATCCTTATGCACTGAAACAAAATTCATCTTCTGCAACTTCCACTTGGAAAATTCTCCTCAGATTCCTGTCTTGACCTCCATGCTTGCATGAATGTACAGGAGAGTCATCTTAACCATAGCAAGCCCTCAAAAACACTGCTAAAATAACAATAGGTTTTCTAAGTAATGGAAATTTATATAGCTGGGATCGTTTTTCAGTGTTTTTTGATAAGACACTGAATAGAGATAGCCAGGAAACAACAAAAACTCCTTTCATTTTATTTATTTTATTAAAAAATATATATATTTATTTATTTACTTACTTACCTACTTACTTAATTCTTCTGTGTAGGGCCCATGCTGGCCATGGGTTCAATGCAGGGCTTAAACTCATGACCCTGAGATCAAGACCTGACTTGAGATCAAGAGTCAGACATTTAGCTGACTGAGCCACCTAGGCACCCCTATTTTCATTTGAAATTATTAAATTGAGTAAAGATCATGCCTTCTGTTTAAATTAAGATCATTTAGTATTCAAAAGGAATATAAAATGCCAGAGATATAATACTTTATTGCTAAAGAGAACTTAGCACTTCTGATATATGCAGTAGTCTACTACTATAAGGATACTTAAGATATCTCTAGATCAGTTTAAAAGTGGAATATAGACTCCAAAGTTTCTCCCTAATGCACATATGATATATTAAAACAAAGATGAAAACATTTGAAAAAAATACATGAGTTTAGAAAATTTAACAAATACCTCTAAGAAGTATAATCAAGCCAGGATTTAGAATCATTCAGGGATGCTGAGAAAATTCTAAGAAACTTCTTTGTCCAGTGCGCCTGGATAGCTCGGTCATTAAGCATCTGCCCTGGGTCGGGTCATGATCTCAGGATCCTGGGACTGAGCCCCATACTGGGCTCCCTGTTCTGCAGGAGGCCTGCTTCTCCCTTTCCCACTCTTCCTGCTGTGTTCCTTCTCTCACTGTGTCTCTGTCTGTCAAATAAATAAATAAAATATTTTTTAAAAATTAAAAAAAAACTTCATTATTCATGTTTTTCTAGTCCCTCCTATGTTATCTCAGTTGCATTCTTTTCCCTAACTGTAATAACTCGTCTTGGTCTGATCCTCTATCAGGAAATTACTTCAACATAAAAAAAGGAAAAAACAAACAAACAAACAAACAAAAAGAACTAAAAGATTTGGTGGTAATTTTAAATATGTTTACATAGTGAAATGGTTAGTCTGTTATGAAGAAACATCTCCTGGAAGGTAAGAGGGGAGTGTATTGCTATTGTATTGAATGGTACCTTTTGATAATCCAGTCTTGAGGAAGAGAAGGTTAATGGAGGAGCTGCTCAACACTGGTTATACTGAAGAGAAGAAAAAAAGAAAAATTTGCACCTTAAATGATCATGTAGTTTCTTTTGAATGAAAAGATCGTTTTGAAACTATATTTAAAAATTCATTATCTTGCCAAGAAATTTAAGATAGTTTAAGGATAAGTTCTAATAGTGATAGTTTATAAAATGTGTCTCAACCTGAAAGATCTAAATCCAGGCCACTGGATCTAAATCCAGGTCAATGTTTCACCCTTCCAAGATAGAATCTATATAAGAAGGGAAGAAGTTCTAAAGTATTAACAGAGACTAAAGGCCATTGATAAATGAAAAGGCAACCTACTGAGTCGGAAAAGATATTTGCAAATCACACATCTAATATGGAGTTAATATCCAAAATATACAATAAAGAAAAAGAACCTGGTTTTTAAAAATTGGCAGAAGATTTGATTAGATTTTTTTTCCAAAGAAGACATACTGATATCCAAGGTACACATGAAAAGATATTCAACATCACTAATCATCAAGGAAATGCAAATCAAAACCACAATGAAGGTATCACCACAGGTTGTTATTATTAAAAAGACAAAAAATGACAAGTGTTGATAGGATGTGGAGAATGGGAATCTTTGTATACTGTTAGTAGAAATTTAAATTGCTGCAGTCACTATTAAAACAAAACAAAACTGTAAAGAGGTAACTCAAAAAAATTAAAAATGGAACTACCATATGATCTAGCAACTCTATTTTTGGGTAGTTATCTGAAGCAAAGAAAAACACCAAGTTGAAAGACACATGCACACTTATGTTCACTGCAACATTATTTACAATAGCCATGATACGGATACAACTTAAGTATCCAGATAGATGAATGGATAAAAAAGGCACACACACACACACACACACACACACACACACAAACAATCAGTGGAATATTACTCAGCCATAAAAAAAGAATGGAATTTTGCCATATGTGACAGCATGCATGGACTTAGATGGTATTAAGCTAAGTGAAACAAGTCACAGAGAAAGATAAATACCATATGATTCCACTTATTGTAGAATCTAAAACCAAAACAAATAAATGGTGGTGCCTGGGTGGCTTAGTTATTTAAGTGTCTGACTCTTGATTTCAGCTCAAGTCATGATCTCAGGTTCATGAGGTTAACCCCATGCCAGGCTTTGCACCTGGCATGGAGCCTCCTTAAGATTCTCACTCTTCCTCTGCCTCTCCCTGCTTGTTCACTCTCTCTCTCTCTCTCACTGTGTCTCTCTCTCTCTCAAAGAAAAATAAATAAAAACAAAATAAAATAAAACAGAAATGGGCTCATAAATACAGAGAACAAACTAGTTGCCAGAGGAAAGAAGCTTGAGAAGATGGGTAAAACAATTGAAGGGAATTAAGAGACACAAATGCCCATTTATAAAATAAATAAGTCATGGTAATATACAGCATATGGGATATACTCAGTAAAATTGGAGTAATTTTTATGGTAATAAATGGTAACTGGACTTATCGTGGGGAACATTTAATAACATACTAAAATAATGAATTGCTCTGATGAAATCTAAAACTCATAGGATATTGTATGTCAATTATACTTTGATTTAAAAAAGAATAAGAAATCCTAGAATATTACAGATGATCTTAGGAATAACCTCAACTTACATTTTAAGTAGGTTCATTGCCTGAGACACTTAGAGTTAGTTGTGGTGACTGAAGGAAATGCTGTGGAGATTGAGACAAATCCAGATTTAACTATAAGGAATGTTTTACTGTATAAATAAATACATTATTAGTTAAAGGAGTTGTTGCACAACCTGCAGTAATCTAAAACCATAACCCTATTTAAAGATTTATACAATTTTAAATAATATTGATATCACTTAGAGCCAAACCTATAAAGGTACAGATTCTATATTTAGTACTTTTCTTACATCGCTACTCTAGAAATATTAAAAATAGAATATAGTTTAGTAATTTCAAAAGGTAAATGGAGGCACATTACAATTTTGAGGAGTTTGAAGGAGAAAGCACAGGGGCAAACTGTTTGACGTTAGACTTGGCAATGTTTTTTTTTTTTTTTTTAACTTGACATGAAAAGTAAAGGCAACAAAAATAAAAGTAAATTGGTGGAACTACATCAAACCACAAAGCTTCTGCAGAGCAAAAGGCAGGGGTGCCTGGGTGGCTCAGTCGGTTAAGTGATTGCCTTTGGCTCAGGTCATGATCTGGGGTCCTGGGATTAAGCCTCGAGTGGGTTCCCTGCTCAGCAAGGAGCCTGCTTCTCCCTTTCCCTCTGTCTGCTGCTTGTGCTCTCTTTCTTTCTCAAATAAGTACAGTATTTTCTAAAAAATAAAAAAGCAACCTATGGAATGGAAGAAAATATTTATAAGTCATATAATAAGGGGTTAATAAACAATATATACAAGACATTCATACAACACAACAGCAAACAAATAAGCAAAGAAAAACCAGTGACTCAATTAAAAAAAAAAAAAAAAAGGAATGCCAAGAATCCCAGTAGACATTTTCCCAAAGAAAACATACAAATGGCCAACAGTTATATGAAAAGGTGCTCAACACCTCTAATCATCAGGGAAATGCAAATCAAAACCACAATGAGATATTCCCCCACCCCTGTTAGAATGTCTATTATCAAAAAGACAAGAGACAACAAATGCTGTCAAGAAGATGGTGAAAAGGGGCCACTTGAACATTCCTGATAGAAATGTAAACTGATAACATCCAGTAAGGAAAATGGAGGAGATGGCAAGTAATATACCATGACTACTCAAGCAAATACTATTACTTCCCTATTTTGCGGGACATTTGGTAGCTCATTGTCACCTGACATTTTTTCTGTAAATGGAATTGCACAAATAAATCTTACCATAATGCAGAAATAAGTCACCTGTTACGTGGGTGATAAAAGTCAACAAGTCTAATATGCGGCTGGTTTTGCACTAAGCTGGTCCCCTGTCATTTCTTTTGAAAATTAATTGTTCTGAGGTGCCTGGGTGACTCAGTGGGTTAAAGTGTCTGCCTTCAGTTCAGGTCATGATCCCAGGGTCCTGGGATGGAGCCCCGCATCGGGCTCTATGCTCCATGGGGAGCCTACTTCCTCCTCCTCCTCTCTCTCTCTCTCTGCCTGCTTCTCTGCCTATTAGTGATCTCTGTCAAATAAATAAATAATAATAATAAAACTTAAAAAAAAGAAAATTAATTGATCTCATTTTTAAAAATAGGTGTGGTAAAGATGCTGAACAGGATTACGAAAACAGGGAAACTCTACATAGAGAATTTACAGAGGGATTTACATATTTTGCTCGAAGTGTTACTTGTTTCTAAATTTCAGAAACACATACACTCAAATCAAAGGGTGTATGTATTTCAGGTCATGCACAGTTAGCTATACTTTCTCCTGATTCTGTGGAAATGTGTAAACTGACCACATGCATGTAGCATTTGTTAGTGTCAGTTCCCCATTCAGTAATGCATTTTATCTACCCTAAAGGAACAGCCAACACAGTTCGAGTATTAAATCTACTATTTACAAACTGGTTTAATGGCATCATAAAAGCATGCACAAAATAGCATTAAAGGTCAGCAATAAACTGGCTAAATCTTCTTGCCTTTTAAATATATGGGTGACCAGCATATCCCCAAAAGCTCTGAGTTTGAAAATTAGCTGCTGAGCATGCACTGCAGTTAATTTTTATTGCTGTTTAAATATGATGCATCAGCAACATAATAAACCATACCCTGCATAATAAACCCTACTTTGATGCAAATCAATATGCAGTAATGCTGTATAAAAAGAAGCTAAATACATGGTAACTATATTACACCTATGAATAGAGCATACAAACAGCGCAAAGATAACTAAACCATTTCTGATATGAATGTTGGGCCAAACTAGTAATAGCCAACTGGATTACAAAGTATAAAACAAATATAAGACAATCAGGTAGGATTTAGGTAATAGGTGTCCAACTCTGTCACATGGTCGTTTCCTAGGTAACCAGACAATAGAATAGGAACATCTCAAATCATCAAAACTGCAAACACTGTAACATTAAAAATTCTTTTGTACTTAAATTTTTACTGATCCACAAGAATAAAATTCCATGTAAATAAACTCCAGGGATAATTTTTAAAACATGATAAGAAAAAAGAAAAAAAAGAGAGAGAGAGAGTGGTCACATATTGGTACCATCTACATAATTCCAGAATAGTAGGTATTGCCTGTTGGCATCTTTAGATCAGATAATCTGATAAAGTTGCCTTAACACACATTCATCTTCTAGTTTGGTAAAACTGAATTGGAAAGGTAATATCATAAAAGCAAAGCTATCACTAATTTTTACTACATCCTTCTTAAAAGATTCAGTCTTCTGAGAGGCTTTAATATTAAATTAAACGATCCCTGAAATGTTGGATATGGCATGGAAATAGTTGCTGCTTTTAACTACATATATTTTTAAGAAGTCTGAATGACTTTTTTTTTTTTTTTTTTTTGACCATTATCTGAAAGGTAAGGAATTTTAAGGAAGACCTTAAATAAAAACTGTGCGGAATGAAGCACCAAATTACTGAAAATCCAATCACAAGAGTGTGACATTTTGTTTTAAAATGACCATATTTAGGGGAGCATGGGTGGCTCAGTTGGTTAAGCGTCTGCCTTTGGCTCAGGTCATGATCCCAGGGTCCTGGGATCAAGCCCCACATGATCTCTGCTCAGTGGGGAATCTGCTTCTCCCTCTCCCCCTGTTTGTGCTCCCATGTTCTTTCTCTCACTCTCTGTCAAAAAATCAATAAAATTGTAAACAATAAATTTTTTAAAAATAAATAAATAATGGCCATATTTATTGCTATATATATATAAAGCAATATATATATAAAGCAATGTATATATTGCTTTATATTTATAGTAAAACATTTGATTTTCCAGTCCTTCCATTTCCTCAGTGTTAACATAACAGTCTTCAATATCTAGACCAATATCAATATCTAGACCAAATTGTTCTATTCTGTACACAGGAAAAAAAAAAGAAAATTAACAGGGATGATGTTATTCTAAACTTTAAATTCTGTTTCACTTTGTGCTGTGTTGTGTTTAAGATACGGATAGGTAGAATCCCAAGAGACACACCTATTTTATGTCCTGGAAGTAACTGGTCCAGATACATTCTTTCATTGATATTTTTTTTCATTGATATTTTATTGATACTTTAAAGTTATTCATATTACAGGACATTACAGGACAAGTGTACTTACATAAGCTATTAAGCTGAATTCTAACAATGTATAATGGGTGATAATATAATACTACTCCTCCAATAAAGCACAACTGAATTTTTTATTCATTCTTTCATTCATTCATTCATTCATTCATTCATTTCCCAGACGTTAATTGATTACTTAGTCAATGGAAGGTACTGTGTAAGATGTTGAGGGGAAAAACTGACATGACAAAGTGAATCCTGTTAAGTAGTCTTATCTTATGGAAGTTTGTACTATTTAACAGCAACTATGCATAGGTTATTTCTATTTCTCTCATACCAACACTTTGGCATAAATGTTATCTTCGTATTGGAACTGAGAAGGCAGAGAATTAAATAAGTTAGTAATTGTTCATGTGGAAAGTAAACAAATAAATCAAACAAATACTTCTTTCATGGCTCTATACATAAAGGAAAAACTAAACAAAATAAAAACATATAATCAAATAAGAATAAAACAAAACAAAACTCAAACATAACATATAGATAGAACCTTAGGGGAAATACCTGATTCAGTAAGTAGTTGTAGACTTAATTACCTACCCTATGAGAGATCAAGGTTTTGAACAAGAAGATAATTATTTTTTCTGATCTTAGAATTTCAGATAAAGCCACAGAATTTTGAGAAATAGGCAATTAGCATCTCCATATTCTAAAGAGAGTGCTAAAGAACTACAATGCCTCACCCTTGTGTTTATAAAATGACCAAACTAAAAATCTTCAACTCTCAGCTCACTATTAGAATCAGCCCCACACAAAGAAAAATCTGAAAATTCAGAAGAACGTTCTATATTTTGTAAGTTGGTCTGCACTTCTGCTCTTTCCTCTACACTGATCCAAGTGAACATGACTCAGTGATATCTGTTTTCGGAGAATTTTCACAGAACAGGAATTTGCCATCCCTTTCATCTCAGATTATGAGAGAAACCAAAGAAATCTACGGTGCAGAAGAGTAGTCGACAAAAAGAGTTTTTAGGAGAGTTTGAAATGTTCTCCTTAGAATAAGGAGACAGAGAAAGGCTTCCGATTTTCACATGAGGAATCCAGAGCATAAAAACATGGCTGATTCAGCCTCCCATGAAGAAAGGGAGCAAAGAAAAAGCAGTGGCAGAACTAAATTTCCAAGGATTTGTCATGGCAAGGACTGAGTCCCCTGTGGGACTTCTCTGTGTTGACACATGATCCTGGACACTTCTGCATCCCCCACGCCACCCCTCATTTCTACTTCCCTGACTTTTTAGACCTCCTCCTATTCCAGAAATTGAAGGAGCAGTAAGTTGTTGCTTTTTCCTGCACAAGTATTATGAAACAAAAATAAAAATTTTCCTGATTTCACTGCCTGACACAGCCCATGTGTATACTGGAAACGAGCCAGCAGAAATAAAGGGTCATCTATTGCTGAAACTCTTAAATAGTTAGACTTCTTCTTTTTCTCTTTTTCTTCTTTTTTTAATATCTTCATTTTTAAAAAAAAGATTTTATTTATTTATTTATCTTTTATTGCACATAACTTTGTATTTTAATTCTTAGCTGGATCTAGACCCAGTCAAAATTTTCACTCTTGCAAATACTGTGAATATTTGAATTAGTTTTATCCTTTCATTTGTGCTTTGAAACCGGTTCCTTTCAGAACTCATCTTCTATAGGAACATCTTGGCAAGTACAACCAATAATGATCCAAACACACTCTGAACTTTAATGTTTCACTCCCTTCTTGTATATCTACCATTTGAGTGTGTATGTGATCTGCTTCCTGGGTTAGAGGAGATGAGAGTGGGGTTTTACCCCAAATATGACTACTATATAAGAGGCACTGCCATCATCCTATACAGCAAAATGTACTTTGCTTCTAGCTTTCTGAATATTAAACTACCATATATTTTAGTCTTTGTAAAAGAAGTAGTATAATTTAAGGTAAAAAATAACATAACAACACAAAATTTTGGTGGCTCACCAAAATTAACTGTCATCTTATATATACGCAGTTAAATGGGGAATTGCCCAGCACCTTTATATGGAGACTTAGGGATTCTGGTGTCCTCCATCTTGTGGCATCTCTATTTTCCCAGGTCACTTCCAGTCATATACAGGATACACTGCTTTGGTCTGGTCTATGAACAAGGAGAGGAAAAAAAGGAAGATGGCTTGGCCTAGTCCGAGGTGATATATACCTCTCCTACTGAAGTTTATTGGAGAGAACTTGCTTATCATCATGGAAACTGATGTTCTGCCTACAGTTAGAAAACAGGATTTCTGAACATCTTGTGGATCTTGGTCACCTTCTGCATTGTAAGAATATACATTAACATACAACAGAAAATATCATCTCCGTGTTTCCTCCTCACTTAATGAGTTATTTTATTAACTCTGAAGGAGTATTTTCATGATCTGGATTATGCCTCCCCACCACCAAATTCTTACATTGGGATCTAACCCTGAATGTGACTATTTTGGAGATAGAGCCTTTAAAGAAGTAATTAAGGTTGAATGAGGTCATGGGGTGGGGGAGGCCCTCATCTAAGATGACTGATGTTCTTATGAGAAAATGATACCAGGGATCTGTCTTGCCCTTGCAAGTCAGGGAGAGAGGCCTTAGAACAAATCAATTCTGATAGCAACTGATCTTGAACCCCTAGACTCTAGTACAGTGAATAATAAATTTCTGTCATTAAGTCACCCAGACTATGGTATTTTGTTATGGCAGTCCTAGCCAACTAACACAAATGTCACAATTTTCGTTTGTGTAAATGTTTTAAGCAGTCCTCTGAATTTCAGCATAAAAGTATTTGAGTGTGGTAAAAATATATCAAGTACTCATCTTTCAAGATTTTATGGTCATCTTTGGGTTCCCTTTGTTATTTTTGTATTATTAATAAAAAATAAATAAATATACTATGCTAGGTATAATATATTTTTTTAAAATTCCAGGGGGAAATATAGATTGATAGAAGAAAGGGACTTCTTAGCAGTCTCTCACTTATGAAGTAGAGCAAAAGTCATGAGAGCAAGGGAATTGTTATAATGAGAATGTCTGACTTCTAAAATTTGTGAGATGAACATGTAGAGGGGTTACACAAGACATCAAACTAAAATATAAACAAAATCTAAAAGTAGATCATATCATTTCATCCAGGTTTTGTTTAAGGAGCACATATTTGTTTAGAGGCTTGTGAACTTCTATTCATGTAAAATCCCTCAGAAGCCAGTGGTAGATGAGATACTACACACAGACGGGTGATACATTCAAGTTTCTATCTTAATATCTTTCTCCTTACAAATGGGTTTCTATAACAAATTGCTTGTTTGGAAAATAAAAACTGATGTTTAATGAATATATAAACATGAGTTTATTTGATTTCCATCAGTCAAACAAATGCAGTGCCTGCCATTAACATTTTATGAAAACTGGGACTCCATCTAGGTAGATGAATTTTTAGGAAGAAAATTCACCCTCCTCTATGATGTGTATTGATAGAAAATCACATTATGAGGTGGAAACTGCATCATGTTAAGAAAAGAAAATTAAAAGTTATAAATGGTATCTTGCAACTTACAAATTAATTTATCATGTGCAAACTTTGTGAACAGTTTAGTATAATAAAAATAGCAAGCACCAAGTTGTGCGAATAAAAACGCAAAATGGGAACTAGAAAATGAAACAGTATTCTTACATAGAAAATTATCTTAATCAACATGACTGGAAAGACTAAATAATGTAAGCAATATGAGCTTATTTAAAAATGAGTTTGAAAAATGATATACAAACACAGTTGAATGATGGCACTAGTTAAAAAAAAAATCAAAGAAATTTCTCATTTTTGTGTGTCAGGACACTAATACCAAGTCTTAGATTATTTTCAATAATATAGTGAATCATGATTTGTGACCTTTCAGTAAATTTATAAATAAATATTTTGTTAATTCCATTATAAATAAAACCACCAAGTTTCAAGTTATTAAATGTTAACAATTCTATCTTTAATGCCTAGAAGAGTTCCTGACATCCTGACATTAATATGCTCTTAGTAAATATTGTTGAATGCATTCTATAGTGATCAAAAAGTACTTTAAGATTGAATTATTCAGTCTACCCAGAATTTTTTTTTTTAAAGATTTTATTTATTTATTTGAGAGAGAGAGACAGTGAGAGAGAGCATGAGCGAGGAGAAGGTCAGAGGGAGAAGCAGACTCCCCATGGAGCTGGGAGCCTGATGTGGGATTTGATCCTGCGATTCCGTGATCATGACCTGAGCCGAAGGCAGTCGTCCAACCAACTGAGCCACCCAGGCATCCCTCTACCCAGAATTTGAATCTTTGGCTTACAGTAAAGAAAGAGAGCATGCTTGAGGAAAAATGGTAAATATGAAAATACGTGATTACAGGCATACATCGTTAAAAACCATGAAAATGAAGAGATCAAAATACTTCAAAATTATTAAAATATTTTATGCTTTGCTAAGTTTTATATTAACATAAATACATATTATCAATGAGAAGACTGACAAGAAAACACATACTTCATGGAAAAAATAATAAAAATATAACCATTTAATACTGAAGACAAAAAAGCGAAAAATTACTTCTGTACATCTTTATTGCATATAAAATTTGAAATGGAAATAAAAGTAGAAAATATGAGACTTACATATATCTTTAACAACTGAATAGAATCTCAAGTTATTGGAGATTCCGATGGACATCAAAAGACATAACTTAAGCTTCAAGATGGTTAAAGCACACTAATTAAATAAGTTAATTCAATTTAATGGAGATAACAAATTAATATCTCCATTGTATTAAAGTAACTTTAGAAATAAATGGTTTACTTAATACTAAAGTTATCAAATTTTATAATCATTGTGAAAAGTAGTGCTAAATCTTTGTGTAATATCTTATAAAAAATGAATGTAATGTAGAATTTTTATTTTAAAAATTAAAAACCAAGGGTGCCTGGGTGGCTCAGTCATTAAGAGTCTGCCTTAGGCTCAGGTCATGATCCCAGAGTCCTGGGATTGAGCCCCACAGGAAGCCTACTTCCTCTCCCACACCCTCTGCTTGTTTTCTTTCTCTCATTGTCTCTCTCTCTCTCTGTCAAAAAAATAAATAAATAACCTTAAAAAAATTAAAAACCAAATTAAAATCGATTGACCTTTGTAATTAGAATTTACACCAGTTATCATGCAGTAACTCAAAATAAGGTATCCAGGTATCTATATATTTTTTATATATTTTTGTATTTATATGAGAATGCTTACTTGATGTAACTATTTATTTTATATTTCCTAATTTTCCAAGTAAGGGAATGGTTTTAGAAACTAAAAATTAATGTCATCACGATAATTAGGGTATATTAAGTCAAGAACTGGCTATAGGTTCAAGTGAACCAGCATATTTGGTCAAATATGTTGAGGTTTCAAATATCAGAGCAATGTAGTGTAACATTTAAATAATATAAGGTAAGAATTACAAAAATCATGCAGGAATATTTGAATAATGAATGATTAAATCATAATTACTTCTAGAATTTCTTATAAAAATAATCAAATCATGTATAAAAATGACAATATTAAAATATCACATTTTTAAAAAGATTTTATTTATTTTTTAAAATTTATTTTATTTTATTTTTTATTTGACACTGAGAGAGAGATCATGAGTAGGCAGAGAGGCAGGCAGAGAGAGATGGAAGCAGGCGCCCTGCTGAGCAGAGAGCCCAGTGCAGAGTTTGATCCCAGGACCCTGAGATCACGTCCTGAGCTGAAAGCAGAGGCTTAACCCACTGAGCCATCCAGGCACCCAAGATTTTATTTATTTATTGGACACAGAGAGAGAGAGCACAAGAGAGAGAGAAGCAGGCTACCCACCAAGCAGGAAGCTCTACATGGGGTTCGATTCCAGGACCCTGGGATCATGACCTGAGCCGAAGGCAGACACTTAGCCATCTCAACCACCCCAGGTGCCCCAAAATATCACATTTATTTGAATTACCTATATTTTTATTTGCATCTAATCTCTACTTTCTTATTTACCTGATTATTTGTAATGAAAACTGATATATCATTAATAAATTATAATTAAGAGTTCAATTCAGAACAAATAAGAATATTTTGGGCACTGCAATTTTCCTATTTGTCCTCTTATTGAAAATAATGTGTAAAAGTAAGAGAAGTTTCAGAAACACTGGTTGAAGCAAAAAGGGCAAAATAAAAAGATTAGGCTATAACATTAAAAGTTAAAATAATAAGATTCAAATTATAAATTAAAAGTTAAAGAGTAAAATGAGAAACTTACCAAGAAATGAGAAAATCGAAATACTTAGTCTTGGAATAAACCATTATTAATAAACCAGTACTTAAAGTCAGCAATGCTTCTAATACAACTGAATGTACAGTCATACGGTGATTAAACTTCTAAAAACGGCATCATTACTATTTCATAATGCAGAATCATTTCAATAGAAATAATGAAAATATTTTGCTAACTTCCTGCATAACCAGAATAATTCATAATTTGAAAATATATCTTTTGCTGATTAACAAAACATGTCAATTTCAAGGATCAAGTAGACATAATTGTGATTTAAACTTAATACTTGGGCGCCTGGGTGGCTCAGTGGGTTAAAGCCTCTGCCTTCGGCTCAGGTCATGATCCCACGATCCTGGAATCAAGGCCAGCATCAGGCTTTCTGCTCAACGGGGAGGGGAGCCTGCTTCCCTTCCTCTCTCTCTGCCTGCCTCTCTGCCTATTTAAACATAATACTTAAATTAACTGAAAAATGGGCATGCCACTATAAGAAATTCTGTATTTTGACATATGTTCCTTTTCATTTTTTTCAAGAAATAGGAAAGGAAAATAATTGATTCAACGAGTGAGTTTGAAATGTGTTTGAAGTATTTGAAATGTGTTGTCCAGGTAAGCACAAGGTGAACTCTCCTTCCAGGGCCTTCTAATAGTATCAGAAACGCTAGTTCAAAACTAGGGATACAGAATAGAAGAAAATTATCCCAAGAAATGACTGATTTTGTTTGGCCAATATTGGTTATGATGACCAAGGTTTTGTTGCTTTATATACTATGTCATAATTTGACATGAGAAATATAATAAGACTATACTTCTTAAACTAGGTGAAATCTTAATAGAAATGGTTAGTCTACTCTTACAAGTTCCTGATTCCAATATCAGAACAGCAATAAAACAGCTAGAATGGTCTCAAGGTTTTAGTTCATTACCTTAAATAGTTCCCCTTGCTGTTATGTTTCTCCTGATCTTTTACTTTTCTTGCTACCATGGATTTTAACTCAGTCTATTATTTAAATTAGAGAGAAAATTATATTGCACCAAAAATTCTGTACTTTAGTGCTCTAATCCAAGCAAAAAAGTTCTTCAAACAAACCATCCAACTGTAACACTTGGTATATTGCACTTTTGGATGAAAACCTAATAGCAATAAACTTTTATTAAGTTGGAGCCTCTAATTATGGAACATGGCTAGGAGAAGCCAAGTCTTGCAAAATCCTATCATGTACTTTTAATACATGTCTTCTAACCCAAACAGTACAGAGGGATATTTTAAAATTAAAACTGTTAAAACAGCAAATTTCAAAACCACGGAAATTTGAAATCTGAATAAAACTATTATTTATACTTTTATTAATAACAGTATCATTTATACTTTTATTTATACCTTTATTTATAAAGGAATTATTAACTTCCTTAGGCAAATATCTCATATGTTACGGAAAGACAGTTCATCCAATTGTAGAGATATATGTCCACTAATGTTAGTTTTTTAATTATGAATGATTTGTTGCAATCACTTATTAGTTACTACTAATAAGCACAGTGTGTAGGTATAGGTCTGCTGAGACATGCAGTTGGCATTCACACCCAGATCTATCCTCAGAGCCAGTGCCCTCAACCACTACATTAAAGTGAATTGAAATATGAAGGTAAACACATGATTTCTAGGACTGGTATGCTGTAATTTTCAGACAAATTAGCCTAACTATTAACAGAAAGCATGTTGTGCCGGCTACGGGCTACTGGAAAGATGCCTTGTTTTCTTTTTGTCAGGTTAATTCTGCACGCTCTGTGTCCAAGGCCAAGTTCTCTGGAAACAAATTCAGAAAAAGAGATTTGCATATACAATGTTTAGTGGAGAGTACTTACACGGAGTACTCAGCACCAGTACTTAGGAAGGAGTGAAGGAAGCAGGATGTGGCAGACAAGTTGACCTCTGAGGTACATAACTACACATTGTAGAGCATGGACAGATCTTAAAAACAAACAAACAAACAAAAATGTTATGTTAAGGGAAAGATACCAAACACAAAAGGCCCATTATTGGATGATTCCATTTATATGAAATGTCCAGAATAGAAAAGTCCATAAAGACAGAAAGTAAATTAGTAATTTCCAGGGCCTGGGCATAAGAGAAAATGAGAAAATACTGCAAATCAGTATGGGATTTCCTTTATGGGTGCTAATTTCCCAAAATGGTGATGGTTGCAAGAGTCTGAATATATTTTAAAGACTATATACATGAATGATGAATATATTTAAAAGACTGAATTTTACAATTTAAAAGGATAGACTTATGGCATGGTAATTATCATCTCATTACCTATCATAAACAAACAAACAAACAAACCTGCAACTCAAAAAGTAATGCAAAATATCTCCAAGAGCTCTAACCATCCATATTATATAACAAATTCATCTTTTTTAATCAGAGATTTCAAAATCCACTAATACTTTCTGATTTCAGGGTGCCTGTGTAGCTCAGTTGGTTGAGCGACTGCCTTTGGCTCAGGTCATGATCCTAAGGTCCTAGGATGGACCCCTATGTCGGGCTCCCTGCCCAGTGGAGCCCTGCTTCTCCCTCTACCTGCTGCTCTGCCTACTTGTGATCTCTCTCTCTGTCTCTCTGTCAAATAAATAAATATAATCTTAAAAAAAAAAAAAAAGACTTTCTGGTTTCTAATTAAGG
The DNA here is from genome assembly GCF_022355385.1 of Mustela nigripes. Lineage (NCBI taxonomy): Eukaryota > Metazoa > Chordata > Mammalia > Carnivora > Mustelidae > Mustela > Mustela nigripes. The sequence continues at coordinate 254,191,958 of NC_081557.1, read as the reverse complement.
TAAATCACCAATTCTCATTAATTTTAGCTTGGCTATACTTTTTGTGGGTGGATTAACTAACATTATTTACCTGAGAATATACATCTAGTATGTCATATATCATCATCAAGATACTTTTTTAGAACCACAACAAAAAATCCAAAAGTGAAATTATAAGGAAACTTTACTTCTTTTAGTATTTTTTTTTAATAAAAGGAGATGGATCCTTGGGCCCCTGGGTGGCTCAATGGTTTAAAGCCTCTGCCTTCGGCTCAGGTCATGATCTCAGGGTCCTGGGATCAAGGCCCGCATCGGGCTTTCTGCTCAGAAGGGAGCCTGCTTCCCCCTCTCTCTCTGCCTGCCTCTCTGCCTACTTGTGATTTCTGTCAAAAAAAAAAAAAAAAACTTAAAAAAAAAAAAAAAAAAAAAAGGAGATGGATCCCAAAGAGATAAAATGTAATTAGTCTCTACTACTTATTTTTTTTAAAGATTTTATTTATTTATTTGACAGAGATCACAAGTAGGCAGAGAGGCAGGCAGAGAGAGAGGGGGAAGCAGGCTCCCCCTCCAATGTGGGGCTCAATCCCAGGACCCTGAGATCATGGCCTGAGCCTAAGCCAAAGGCTTTAACCCACTGAGCCACCCAGGTGCCCCAGACTCTACTACTTACGATCATAACTTGACTTTACTATGATGGACAGATATTCTACCCTTCTTAGAGCTCTTACACTATAATATTATACAAGATTTTCATGTTTAATTTTAAAGGCCCTTTAGTGTGTGTGTATTTCTTGCTTACTTCTATTGTTAGGTCAAATTATGAATTAAATGTCAAAATGCTTCTTAAAATACTTCGCTATAATTAATAAACAATGTTTCTACTAGTTCTGTTTTTAAATTGATACACATTACGATGTCTTACTAGAAAACATGTAATCTTGATCATGATACATTGCATGCTTTATCATTTCAAGGTTTATTGAAAGAAAATCTGATGAAAAAAGTGCTTGTATTTTGGGCACTTGGGTGGCTCAGTCCATTAAGCATCTTCCTTTAGCTCAAGTCTTGATCCCAGGGTCTTGGGATCCAGTCTCACATCCAGCTCCCTGCTCAGCGGGGAGCCTGCTTCTCCCTCTGCCTCTGTCTGCCTGCCTGCCTGTGCTCGCTCTCTCTGACAAACAAACAAACACCAAAAAACTAACTTTAAAAAAGAAACAGTGTCAAAATCATGATTATTTGTCTATTATTCATGGCCCTTTAATAATATTGTAACTATGGAAGGCAATAATTTACCTTATAAACAGACACAAAATTTTTAGTGGTGGAGATAAAGTGTTTAGATACAGTTTTAAAGGGGAGAAAAAATTGTTTAAACTACTTCCAAAAAATTATCTATGCCCACCACAATAACTTACACTAAATGCTTTTTAAATGTTTCTAATTCTATTAACTAATTCCCTAGCTTATTTAAGTCTCATTAACTAAGGATTTTAATTCAGTATCCAGGTATTTTCATTTGACTTTGTAGGTCAAGTCACATTTAAAGTCTGACTAGTAAGTTTTATAGATGCAAACTTTTAAAACAAGAAGCCTAAAATTATTTAAATATTTTTTCTTAAGACTTTATTTATTTGATGGAGAGAGAGAGACACAGCGAGAGAGGGAACACAAGCAGGGGAGTGGAAGAGAGAAAAGCAGGCTTCCCGCCAAGCAGGAGCCTGATGCGGGGCTCAATCTCAGCATCCTGGGATCATGCCCTGAGCTGAAGGCAGTCACCCAACCAACTGAGCCACCCCAAATATTTTAATATTTTAGTATAAATTATGGATTCACTAGGTAATAATAATATTTGGCATTATGAGTGCTAAAAGACTCAGTGTAGTTCAGAATTTATATGACAAAATTTTCATTTGAATATTGAATTATGACATTATTATGGAATAATGGAATGTTACCAGCTATTTTTTTATTTTGTACACACATACATATAATCTATCGTGTGCCAACAATATGTGTAAGCACTCTGAAATACATACAAGTAGATCTACTTACAAATGCATGTATATAGCACCCACTTTTTTCAAATTAGACTTATATTTTAATAATAAACTTATTTTGCTACTATAACTTCACCTGCACAACATGGCCAAGATACTTTATAGAACATATATATGCATTTCTATTGTATAAGATAATACAATGAAGTATGAAATAATACATAAGAAACAATGCTAATGCCCCTTTTCTCATAGCCTCTTTATTGGCATTTACTATCATATATTTTCATAACTTCCATGTGTACTAATATTCTAACTTTTGATGGTTTTAAGTTGAAAATCTGTGTATAGAATAAAATCCCACGGAGATGTATAAAGTGTTGTATTAATGCAGTATTGAACGTTCCTCACTGAAAATATATTATGCATTCTTAAAAAACACTTGAATGCATTTGCATTATGTATAATTTTAAAATTTTCTTTTATGTTCCACTTATGTAAAATAAACACATTAACATTCAAACATTTAGACATGTATAGACACCTACTTACATATTTGTCTTAGTTTCTTGGGTTTCCATAAAAATACCACAGACAGATTAAACAACTGAATTTTTAAACAATTGAATTTTATTTTCTCTCAGTTCTAGTGTTCAAATGTCTAAGATAAAGGTCCCAGGAATGTCTGTATCTAGTAAGGGCTCTCTCTTTGGGCTGCCTTCTCCTAGTATTCTCAAATAACTTCCTTTGTGTTTAGGGATTCAACATATAAATTTTGGGGAGACAAAACATTCAGTCTATAACTGCTATTTTTTAGGACACTTTTTATAAGTTTATATTTGTTTCTATTTGAAACCATTTCAATTTTTAATCATAGTAATATAATTTATGCAATAAAAATAACAGAAATAGATATTAATCTATAAACAATAAGGTAGTTGTAGTTTGGTCTACAAGCAAAGACTATCACAGAAAAAAAGTTATTTACTTCATTAAATGTAACACAAATTTTTGAGAGGCAATGGTCATTCATTCTATCTTAGCTTGATCCCACCTTGGTTTAACAACAATTACTACATCACTGTTATGCAGGCAGATACATGTGATATATGTATATTATTATATATGATGTAAGAAGATGGTGATAGTATTACATATACATCATACAGTTGAAAATGTTAGCTTTGTAAATATCTAAACTTATTATGTTGGACTTTTAGGGCAACTAAGAGACTTGTTAATCCTTAATGACAGATTTTCAGAGCATCAGAACCTCATCGTTCCCAGGAAGCATACCTTTTCACACAGCCAAGTATGTTTCCTTTCAGGAGGTGGAAAAACTGTGTAAAGTTGGGATATTACACATTTCTTATATTTATTAAATAGTTGTTTACAAAGCATATGTAAAACAGTAGAGCACTTGATATTCTGAACATTTTTTTTTTTAAATTTCAAGATTTTATTTAAATTCTAGTTAGTTACTACATATGGTAAAGTTAGTTTCAGGTGTAGAATTTAGTGATTCTATGCTACTTACACGTGGTGTCCAGGGCTCATCACAATAGGTACCCTCTAATTTTTATTATTATCCATACAATATTTCATTAGCTTTTATAATTTCTATAATAGTTTGGACACCTTAACAATTCCAAATACTTAACCTCCCTGTATTCACAACATTTTCTTTATAATTTTGTGTGGCCATCTTGATACTGAGCTCATCCATTTGACTTGACTTTGCCAATATTATTTTAACAAGTGTTATATAAGCCCTTGATAATGAATTTTGTAGTTAAACAGCCCCTTTCTTGACCTCAAATACTCTCATAAGACTATGCCCAAGTTAGCCTACAGGCAGTTGAAAAACATATATGATAGAGTCAAATATCCTAAATCTCTCAAGTCATTCTAAATCAACTCAAAGTCAACCTAGCACTAGATGTAAATGAGCCTAGTCAAGATCAGCAGAGCCAAGTAAATGACCTACAGTGATCGTACAGTCATATGAGTGAGCTTAGTTGAAATAAGCTGAGTCCAGTCCATTAACCCTGAAACCTGATGACTCATGAGTTAAATGGATATTTATTGTTCGTCACCAAGTTTGGTGGCTGCTTGTTATCATGGCAAGAGATAACTGTTGCACCTTAAAAAGTCATTTATTTTACCTAAAATAATAGCAACATCTAGTAAACTTATATATTTATTATACTTTTAAATTCTTCTGATAAATCTATCAGAAGATTTGGGCACTTGGGTGGCTCAGTCCGTTAAGTGTCTCCCTTTGGCTTGGGTCATGATCTCAGGGTCCTTGGATCCAGCCCTGCATCAGGCTCCTTGCTCAGTGGTGAGTCTGCTTCTCCCTCTACCCTTCCTCCCGCTGCTCATGCTCTCTCACTCATGCTCTCTTGCTCATGCTCTCTTTCTCAAATAAATAAATAAAAAAAGTCTTTTTAAAAAATCTTCTGATAAGTCTAACATATGTGTTCTGATAGTTTATGCCTCCATAAAAAATAGAAAATCTGAGCCCCACTCTTCTTTAAGAAGTGACTTAGACATGCCATGTCTTCGCTTCCTCTCTGATAAAATGTGGAAACCATACCTCTTTCATAGATCTATTGCAGATATTAAACCAGTTAATTTATATTAATTATATTAACAACTTAAAAGAGTGTCTTATACTAGCATTAATTAAGGAGTTTATTACTATTACCACTATTTTTGCTAAGAAGATTTATAAGGCATGGGAGGGAGAATAATGGACCCACAAAGTCCACAACCTTGGGACTGCGAATATGTTAGAGTCCATGGACAAAAGGAATTAAGTTTCCAGATGAAGCTAAGGTCATTAATCAAATGATCTTAAAATAGGAAGAAATAGGGAGACTCCCCTGGATTGTCTGAGTGGGTTCAATGTAATTAAAAGGGTCCTTAAAAGTGCAAAACATGAGAAGAAGAGGACAGTCAGAAAAATAGGTATAACCACAGTTCAGGATCAGAGAGGTAATGTTCCCTGCTTTGAAGACTGAGGAAGGGATGTCATGAGTCAAGAATGCAGACACTATCCAGAAGCTAGGAAAGGCAAGAAAATGGATATCCGCCTAGAGCGTCTGGAAAAGAACTTAGCCCTGACAACTCACTGATTTCAGCCCAAAACAAGCTGTCAGATTTCTCACCTAGACAACTGGAGAATAATAAATTTGTGTTCTTTAAGCCATTAGCTTTATGGTAAATTGTTATAGCAGTAATAGGAAACTAACACAAAATGATAGAAATTTCAGCAAAGAAAATAAAATTGGATACAATATATATTTGATCTTCTATTCCCAATTCCCAATTCTTTCCATTAGAATCCAACACGTATTTATACAACTTTTTATCTTCTTCACCACAACAGAAATGTACCTTGTCTTCACCTAAGAGAGAATTCTAAAGTTTAGAAGTCCCATCTCTTGCTCACATCTATATTTGAAGTCCTTATTCCCAAGATGCTTGAGAACAGAAATGCCACTTTCACCCAGAGGATGACCTTAACCTATGGCCTCCAAGACAAATCCATTAAAATTATAGTATAAAAAATAAAATTGTGCCAAAAATGTTAGCACACTAACTGAGACTTTTATCATTAGAACGACCTTCTTACAAGGGGTGGGAACTTGCCACACAAACTGTTCCTTAACTGATAAGGGCGGTTAACTGTGCCTAGACCGTGCATACAAATAATGTGTTCTATCCTTAGTTCTTGGTTTCCTTATGAAAGTCTGAATTTCTGTATGTGCTATATTACTGAAGGTAGTCTACATAACCAGTACCCTTACAAAGAACTCTGGGGTTATATCATTAATGGGACTTCTGGAATAGAAAACTTGTACATGTTATATCTTTTTTATTGCTGGAGAAATGAGCACATTCAGAGTATCTATTCACAGGAGAAAGGGAGTAGAAGATAACCTGTGCATGTGTGCATGGATTTCTCCAGATTCTGCCTGTGCCATTGATGAGGGAGCAGGAGGCTGGCTGAGGACAGAGCAAAAGCTGGCACCTTGCACCCCCTCTCCACCCTCTCCCCTCTGTAATACGTGTCACATTCCTCAGGCACCCCTAACTGCCCTAAAAGAAAAACAAATAGTTAACTTGCAGAGATCACAGTCCTGCAAGGCAGGAGTCTCCCTTGGTTTACAAATGTCTTTGAGATTTACAACAAAGAAGTTACCTTCAATTTCCAAAGGCACATAACTCAGTTCCTCAAGCCCTAATGTCACCCTCCCCTCCATAAAAACTGAAGGAGGCTGAGGCAGAAGGGAAAGTAAATAAAGTTGAATTTCTTCTAAACCCAAATCTCACTATCAAGGACACTTGATAGGAGAAATGTGAAACTTTAGATCTCCAAGATAGTGTCGAGAATCATTCCCAACATATGGTCCACTGATATACATCTAAAGAGTCTCACAAGAAGATTTTTACTACTAGTAATGAATAACCTTTCTCCCAACAATAGCTAGCCTCTCAAGGTCCTGGAGACCTTGCTTCCAAAATTCCTTAGAGACTAACATCACCCCCTTAACCTCACCTTTCCCCAACCGCAGGGTACATAACCTGCCATCCCTCACAACCCAGTGCAGCATCTCCGACGGGTCCTGTCCCTGTGCTCTAACAAACCAAACCACCTTTTTGCACCAAAGACGTCTTACGAATTCTTTCTTAGCCGTTGGCTCCAAACCTCACCCCACCGAACCTCACCTAGGTTCAAGAACTTCATCACCATCTTTTATTTCCAATCCTGTCATGTATCTCTGCAGATTAATAAGCCTTAGCCGCAAATACAACTACATGCTGAGTTCTATAAGTTGGTTCAGTAAGTTATTGGTTATTGAAGACCACCAATATAGAAATATTAATAGCTTCCCATTAATAGATAATTACTCAGTCTGACCTGACACAAGAGTTGAGAACTTTAATGGAAGATTCCACACTGAATCTTAGAAATCAAGGATTTTTTTTTCTTTTTTCTTTCATCAGTTGAGGTAAAGATCGAGCTAAATTCACCTCTGCTCTTCCTACAGTTATCTGTTGTTAGTCTACTTCAGGAAAGGGCAACACAAATCTGGTTCAAGTACCTAGTTATTTTCTTCTTTACCAGAATGATCGATGACCCTCTATTTTAATCACTTCCTAATTAAGATTTTCCCTGGAATTTATAGGCAAATAATAAAAGTGTACAACAGAAACATTTTCATTCCAAGGTAAGTACAACTTATTCAAAACATATTCATACTCTGGTATGGTACAAAAAGTAATAGTAGTCATTGTCAATTTCCAATGTGCCATGTTATCATTTGTATTTTAGTGTAACAACAGGATTTTATGTCTCCTTCAACATACTTTAAAAATTTAAAAAGTTAGTAAAAAATAATGAAAAGTGCTATATCTGGGGCCAGACCATCTAGGCTTTGAGTCATGCTTCTATCATTTTCAAATTGTGTAATCTTGGGGAAATCACATTAGCTCCTCCTGACTCCTATTCCTCATCTGTTAACTAGAATTGATAATCTGATAATACTACTGATACCCAAATGGAGTTTCTGTAAGACTTAAGTAAATTAATACATGCTAAGTGCTTAAATCTGAACCAGGCATCTGGAGTATTTATTTTAAAGATTTTATTTATTTATTTGACAAACAAACGGAGTACAGGCAGGGGGAGTGGCAATAGAACAAGAGGGAGAAGAAGGCTCCCTGCTAAGCAGGGAACCCGATGCTACGCTCAGTCCCAGGACGCTGGGATCATGACCTGAGCAGAAGGCAAACACTTAACCTAATGAACCACCCAGGAGCCCCTGGAATTTTTTTAAATATTAGTTATTATTATGATTTTAAGCTTTTGGTATATGCTGATGCCAAGTTTTAACCTTGCTAGTGTTTTGGAGAGAAACATGCAGAAGGAGGAAGTGGTAAGGTTTTTTTTGTTTTTTTTTTTTTTTGTTTTTTTCCAAAGATTTTATTTATTTATTTGACAGAGAGAAATCACAAGTAGACGGAGAGGCAGGCAGAGAGAGAGGAAGGGAAGCAGGCTCCCTGCTGAGCAGAGAGCCCGATGGGGGACTCGATCCCAGGACCCTGAGATCATGACCTGAGCCGAAGGCAGCGGCTTAACTCACTGAGCCACCCAGGCGCCCCGGAAGTGGTAAGTTTTAATATAAGCAATTGAAAATATGTTTAAGACCATCACCGGAGCTACTGTGATTTTCCAAAAAAAAACAAAAAAGGTCCAACTTTTCCTTTAACAAAATAATAGTTCAAACTTTCTGAATGTAAATAAAGGAAAATAAATAAAAATCACATGCATTAACATTTAGTCTATCAGTAGTTAACAAATCCATTAACGTTTATAAGGCTTTCCTAGAGTGCACAATGGTCTGATTTTGTATGTTAATATGTGTAGATACCTAAAGTAGATATAATA
>NC_081557.1:253858265-253883512 GCF_022355385.1 Mustela nigripes | reverse complement strand
AAAGAAAGAAAGAAAGAAAGAAAGAAAGAAAGAAAGAAAGAAAGAAAGAAAGAACGAACACTGTATGAGATGGCAAAGCCCAAAAGAATTCCACAATAAAATGAAAATGGTTTATACAGGTTCATATTGCCTGAGAATTGCAAGAAGGTACTCACAAGCAGGGAGCCTTTTTTTCCTGGAATGGACATTGGAGCTGCCTGAGGAGCTGCAGAATTCTATCCTAATGTACCTAACGTAGTGCCCTGTGATCAGCTCTCAAACCGACTGGCAAAGAGCTGCTTGGTTTGTGGATGGCAATCACAAGGTAAATGGACAACATCCTGTTTGGAAGGGTGTCTCTCTGATCAAAGAAGGAAAAGGAAATCAGCGTGGTGGGCTGAATTGCATGCTGTTATCCTAGCAGTGATGGATGAATTGAACAGTAATAAAATCCCCTATATTGGGGGTTTTACTGACTTACGGGCAGTGGCCAATGGCCTGTCCGTATGGTCAGGCAGAGGGAAATGGGAACCTCGAATGTTAAAGGGAAGACCATATGAGGCATAGGCATAAGGAAATTTAAGGGGATATGTTGATACTGAAAGAACTCCGTTCCAGGTCCAGAAAGTGATTGCAGTTGAGAAACCAGTATCTCCATGTGCTCACTTAAAGTGTCCCCCTGGCTCCATGAAATGCCTGGGCCTGGGGACACTGCAGCAATGCAGAAAACAGCAGAAACTTGACACACTGGTCTTGTATTTTCTGAGGCAAAAATGCCAAGAAGAACTGTTCTGGGGGTGCCTGGGTAGCTCAGTTGGTTAAGTGTCTGCCTTCGGCTCAGGTCATGATCTCAGGGTCCCGGGATTGAGCCCCATGTCGGGCTCTCTGCTCAGTGGAGAGTCTGCGTCCCACTCTTCCTCCTTCTACTCTCCCTCTATCTCTCGCAAATCAATAAATGAATAAAATTTTTAGTAATGAAAAGAAGAAGAAGACAAAGATGAAGATGGAGACAGAGAAGGAGGAGAAGAAGGGGAGGAACCGTTCTGTCTTTCTACAAGAAAAGACACAGGCTGCAGGTGGCTATGTGACAGATGCCTTCATGGAAGGTCTTGATCGTAACTGGCAAGTGAGATTGACGTTGGTAGCCCTGGGGAACTCCTAGTGACTGGAACTGACTGATTCTAGACAGGGCTTTGCTTACTCGGTAGTAGATACAAGTGTTCAGAGTACTACAAAAAAACTGGTGGAGAACATATTGCACCAATTTGGATAACCAGCCATCATTCATTCAAACCAAGGAGGGCACTTTGTAGCCCATAATGTCCATCCGCAGGCAGGAATAGCTCCTCCTGAAAGTAATAGTTGGATAGAGAATTGGAATGTGTAATTGAAATATTGGTTGTCTAAATCATGCTTTCATGAGGGTGTACTTACCCTCAACAAGAGGGGCAGTCAGCGGCGTGGTCACTACGGGATAGATTTTTCAGTTTTTGTGATGGATCTGAAAAGGAAGTGGAGGAAGAGCTGGTACTTTCACTCTCTTAGTGATGTTTGCCAAGGATAGGTGCATGCTGGTATAAAGACTATACTTTTTTTCCCACATTGCCTCAACATTTTTGTTGTTGTTGTTTTCTTACTTGTTACAGAAGTCATAGGATAGGACTACAACTACTAGTGCTGGAAGCAGCAAAAATTTCTAAGCAAGAAACTAACTGTATATTTTTAACTTAATGTCAATGTTCCTAAAGGCCTTGTGGAGTGACTTTACCCCATTTAACAAAAATGGAGTTAAGAGTGAGTTCAGCATTATCACCTAGTAGTGAAGACCAGCCCACTAGTTCTGCATCTCTGTAATCTTGCTTTATGTGAATGAGAGCGGACCGAGGTGGGGAGGGGTACTGAGTAGGTTAGTATCACCACCTGCAATGCAGAAGAACACAGTGGCTGAACAAAATGCCCCTTAAAAAAGAGGAGAAAGTTTGGGCATGAATGGAGAGGAGAAATAGTAATTGTGGATAAAGGAATGAATAAATAGGTTATGCAGTGAGGGAAATCCAATATTACATTAATATCTCTAAAGAGGCTCAGAGAGTGAGATAATATTATCTCTGAGATTAATTATATCAGATAACTCAAGGGGTAAAGCCATATATTGCTTAAACCATTTCTGCTTTTAGAACCTGATGAAATTAAATGGAAGCTTCAGTGGCCTTGTCCTGAGGACTTTTTGTATAATATGATACCGAACTGGACTAATTATTGACCGATACTCCAGTAATGTGCCAGTATCTTTTGACTGTTACAATCGTTTGGCTGTAAGGAGTCGATAGCCAGAGACGAGGAGTTGGACTCTGACAGTAAGAAATAGGTATGTGGTTTCTGACCCTGCTTCATGAGACAGAGCTCCTAAAACCCTTGTTATTTCCCACTTGATGGGGTTCTAGGAGCATATTTTGTTTACTATTTAGTCTTTGACCCTGGTTCCAGTCACAGAGCTTCTTAAAAACTTGTACCTTCTTGGGTGATAGGGTTGCTAAGAATATCTTTTGTTCTAATATTTGGTTCTTGATCCTAGTTTCTAACACAGAATTCCTAAGTCACTTGGTAATTCCTGGTCATAATAGTGTCATTTGTTCTAAGAAGGCAACTCTTGGTAGAGAAATGGATAGCTTCAGGAAGGGGGACCCGTCACCAGAAAGACCAAGCCATGATGAAAAGCTTCGAATTTTCAGCTCCACCCCTCATCCTCTGGAGAAGTGAGTGGGGCTGGAAATTGAGCTAATAACCAGTCATGTCTCCATGGTAAAGCCTCTATAAAAATCCTGAACTACTGGGTGTAGAGGACTTCTGGGTTAGTGACCACATGCATGTGCTAGGAGAGTGTATGATCCCAACTTCATGGGGATAGATGCTGTCAGACATGAAAAACATTTCATTTGGCTGTGCCAGAAAGATGTGAATACAGATTTCTAGTAGATAGATAACAGTTTCTGGCACTATTGTTTATGCTTATGCTATATTTAGATTAAACACAAGCAAAATTGTTGACTTGTAAGTTGTAGGTGGCAGAAATTCTGTCTAATGAGAAGGTTTTTTTCATTGTTATTCAGGTAATAATTTCATGTTACTTACCCATTAATCTTTTTAAAAATTCCCAGTTAAAGCATATACAAATCAATTACTTTCTAAGTTTCTCCATTAGAAACTTCCTCAAATCAATTACTGTAACTAGAAAGCTTTTCATCACAGCCAATAGGAAACTAAAGAGAATTACTGATCACGTGTAATGTCATGTTGTGGATGGGATCCTCCAGCAGAAGTGAGGATATTAGGCAAAAAAAATATGAAAGTCTGAAAAAAGTATAGATTAATCAATAATAATGTATTAGTATTTTCTCATTAATGAGACAAGTCCATATAAATATAATATGTTAGCAATAAGAGGAACAGGATGTGTGCTATGTGAGACACTGTATTCTAGCTGCAATTTATTCTGTAAATTTAAAACTATTCCAGAACTTAAAAGTAGATTAAACAGAAAGAAAATCTGCAATCTTTCAAAGAGAAATATTACATGAAATGAACAAATACACTCAATTCCCTTGAAGTGTATTCTTAAATTTAATATTTTTGGAAACATAAAAGAAAGTTGTCAAATGAATTATTTTAGTTCATAGTATCAGCAATATAAGGAAAGTCTTCTTGTTTATTTATTATAATCCCCCAATTTTTCTAAAACAAATTATTTAATTTGTATTTTTACTTAATAGATTAGAATGCATAAGCTTAAGATGTCAAAAAAATGCTCAAAAAAAATCTGAGCATCTGATAGGAACTATTTTTGCCTTGCTCATTTTCACAGGATATCTGTTCTTCCCTCTGGTAATTTCATTGTGTAAGTTGCAATGATCAACATCAAGTATTAATATGGAACTATATTTCTTGACAGATGGCATTTAGATGCATAAAAAATCCATTCATCTCAGAATAGGTCTCACATTTGTAGTTTTCTGTAACTAATTCTGTATTTTTACCTTTGTTAAATAAAATATTTGTAATTTATAGAATTTAAATTAGTCATTGATCTCAAAAGAATCTCTTTCTACATTTAAATATTAATAGACTAAAATAAGACTGGACTAGAAAAGGAAATAAAAGAAATATACTGGTTGGCATAAATTATTTAAATAACCATTAGAAGCACTACTAGCAGAGAAAGTCTAGAAGGATTAATAAGGTATCTTGTACAAGATCCATTTATCCAGTAACCAACAAATTACTTTGAGTTCCTTAAGAAAAAAAAGTCTATGAAAATGAAAGTATCTAAATGTCAAGTTCTGTGTTTCACACAGATTTTTCTTAACCTCTTACTGTGACAGCTTCCTACATTGTTGAATTGTTTTCAGAAAGGAAAAGAGGATACCTTCATCAAAATACTTCCTCGATAATTAGAATTTGTTTCCTTTATAACACAATAGAAACCTTACTGCAATCTTCTCAGATACTATCTTTTTAGGGTTTCTTTGTTTCTGCTCTTGTAAGAACAGCTTTGTGTCCTCCATCATATTTATCAATAAGGGAAAAACTTCACTTATATATGTCATGAAATATGTTTCTTTTACCTAATTCATTATTATTTTGCAAAGATAACCTTTCATCTCCTATAAAGAGTAGGGAGTCAAATATTTCCTTGTACAAGCTAACATGAAATATAATTTACCATGGTTCATTTTTCTTTGAACTGCTGTGAAAGTAGTGTTTTGTGAATTACCAGCATTGATCTAATTTTATAGCAGAAATATACTTCCACTTTGGTTACGTGTCTTCTATTCTTTCAGAGCTCAATGCTTTATAGCTTTTACCATGGTATATTCAGTACTTAGAACTGTGTCATATGGTAAATATTCAACAAATATTTGTTGAATTTATGTAGCACGTAGAAAAGAAGACATATCACTCTTTTAACTTTAAAATTCCTTCCAGACCCTAACCTCTTTGCTACATAATTTTTGAGCTAGTTGGAAAGTAGAGGGGAGGAGGAATGAATTTGTAAATAAAACAAAATTGGTATTCAGATGGTATGCTTAAGTACCTGTGGGGTTTTCCATTTGAATAAAGGATGAGTTGAACTTAAATGTTTTGGTTAATAAAAAGCACTTTGTATCTTTTCTAAGAGAAAGAGGAAAGAAAGGGGAGACATATTGTTGGAAATATAAAACTTTGGACAAGAAATTGTTTTAAGCTCCTCTTTTGTTCATAATGTGAATCCCCTTCCCTATTTCCCTTGCAATCTTAACTAGGGAATTTATTTAACTTTGTTAAATATACATATAACATTTATCTATATACTTACATAAAACCATTATATATTTGTTATTTATATCATATATAGTATTCATATATATGATGTAAATGTATAACGTGTGTATATATTATATATAATACAAACATATCTATTTCTGAGGATGCTTTAAAAGCTTAATCTTACTTTGGGCTGCCTGGGTGGCTCAGCCAGTTAAGCATCTGCCTTAGGCTCAAGTCATAGTCTTGAAATCCTGGGATGGAGTCCTGCATCGGGCTCTCTGTTCAGCAAAGAGCCTGTTTTCCTCTCTCTCTCTGCCTGCCTCTCCGCCTACTTGTGATCTCTGTCTGTCAAATAAATCAATTAAAAAAATCTTAAAAAAAAAGCTTAATCTTACTTAAATGTGAATATAAAGTGAGAGCATTGGTTAATCAAGAAAAAATAAAATCCCATCTTTCCTATATTAGTCTTAATAATTTAAAAAATAATAAACTGAATTGCTAATAAGATTTAACAACATATTTGGAATAGGATGAATTTTAAAAATATATAATTACAATAAACAATAATGATCTAAGCTCCAAGTTAGGGAGACTGCACAGCAATAACTGAAGGACCATTTGTATAAGTACTATTCGACATAAGACAATGCAAATTTTTGTAATCTTTAAATATTATTAGTAGATTTTTAAAAAATTTTATTTATTTATTTGACAGAGAGAGAGAGTATAAGCATGAGGAGCAACAGGGAGAGGGAGAAGCAGGCTTCTTTTGAGCAGAAAGCCAGATGTAAGGCTCAATTCCAGGATCCCGGGATCATGACCAGAGCTGAAGGCAGATGCTTAACCCACTGAGCCACCGAGGTGCCCCTAATAGATCTTATTTTGTAGTTTTAGGTTTAAGAGAAATTAGTGGAAAACATAGAGAATTCTTGGATACCTGTCTCCCATACCAGGTCTTTAATATTAGGGAGTGATCTATATTAGATCTTAATACATAAAAAAATTCACTTCTTGCAGTCTCATGATTAGAGTAATACCTTCGTTATGCAACACCTCTTAAAATTGTTTTTGTCTGTATAATCTTCACTACAATCTTGTCAAATTAGACTTCCTTAACTACTATTTGTATATAGTAGCACAGTATGCTTCAGATTTAAAAGTGTAAGGATCCTCTATTTCTTTTTTTTTAATTTTATTTTTTTCAGTGTCCCCAAATTCTTTATTTATGTACCACACCCAGTGCTCCCTGCAATACATGCCCTCCATGTTACCCATCACAAGGCTCACCCCACCTACCACTGTCTCCCTCCAAAACCCTCAGTTTGTTTCTCAGAGTCCACAGTCTATCATGGTTTCTCTCCCCCTCCGGATCATCTGTTTCTTGAGAAGAGGTTAAAACTGCCTTTTTGGCATTTCTGTATACCTGAAGTTTAAATACAACCAGTCTTCCCATATGTACCATACTGATTTCCTATATATGTTTTTTGTATTTTCCAACAGTTAGGTGGTTGAAAGTTGTGGGTAAATTGGTTGGGTTTGAATCTAGGTTTACTTTCTAGATTTTGCTCAGGTAAGTTATTTAGTCTCTATTGATGCGAATGTATTCATCCATAAAATGAAGCTAACAATATACAATGTCTTGACTAAGTAAGTTAATACCTCAAGAGCATGTAGACATGTGGCTAGGATATTTAATTCTGAAACCACTCTTATGTGCATACAGCCAATATTTTTGGACAATAGTTATTTTTTTCTTAAAATGAAAATCCTTTGATCTTTTGTATTTTATTTTTTAGAGGTTTTTTGTTTGTTTGTTTGTTTGTTTGTTTTTTAATTTACTTGAGAGAGAAGAACAAGGGGAAAGGAAGAGGCAGCAGCAGACTTCCTGCTGACAGGAACCCCACATGGGGCTCAGTCTTAGGACCCTGAGATCATGACCTGAGCCAAGGACAGATGCTTAACCCATTCAAGCCACCCAAGCACTCCAAACTTTTGTATTTTAACTGAGATTATTAGGGATGACTTTGAATGAGGATGCATTTATTTCATTTTATTTTTATTTTTATTTTTTTAAGTAGGCTCTGTGCCCAGCATGGGCTCCCAACATGCAGTTTGAATTCACAACTCTGAGATCAAGACGTGAGCTGAGATGGAGTCTGATGCTTAACCTAAGGAGCCACCCAGGTGCCTCTGGGGATGGGTGCATTTAAACTCACATGATCACAGAATGATTTCTCTCCTTGAGAAAAAATTTATACAAAAAAAAAAAAAAAGACATCAAGTCTCAGAAATAGTAATATTTTGAAGATTGTATGACTGTTTTCAAGTAGAAATTATTTTAGCTGATGTTTTTCTTCATATTTGTTTTTTAATCTTGTGGACTTTACTCTCTTTTTAATTTTTTTTCTTCTTTTTCCAAAGAAATCTTTGCTTTTGTGCCTTACTGAGTTCATTTAATGGTTATACAGTAATTCTCTAGGCGGCTTACTTCTTTTCATAAATTAAAGAAGTTTAAGAATTTAGATTAAGCTTGATAGTAAAGTTAAAAACTACATGGCACAATGCCAACAATCTCAGTTCATTTTGTTTTCTCTGTGATGTATATATATACAGACTCAGTGAGAAGTCTAAATTCATTAAACGATCCAAAAAAAAACTATGTCAGTTGAGAAATTATTTAGCCAAAGAGCCATAACCTGTGGGTTAAGAGTGTATTGTATTACCCCAAGTTTTGGGTCAATAACATTTCCCAGGTCAGAAGATTAGCTTTAGTAGAGACTTCAACTTCTGATAAAAAAAAAAAAAAAAAAAAAAAAAAGGCTTTACTTTTGGAAAGAGATAATCGATGATCAGAATGAAAACCAGAGCTCATTCTTGACAGCAAAACCAGGCTTAATTTTTCTTGGAATTAAATCAGTATTTGATATTCCCGCTGTTCCTCTTTACCAGTAATGTGTCTCCTTTAATATGAGAGAACAAAATCCCTTCTGAGAAAGGATGAAGAAGAGGGAGGAGAAACAGAACAACCACTGATATGAGTCAGAAGAACAAAAATTAAAATAATTTTCAAGAAGAATGTCAAATTAAGGTGTTGATAAAAGTGTGCTTTTTCTTCTGAGAACACTGATGGCTTCTTCAGTAAGACAAATTTGGATAACAAACAAATGATTTCAAGGCATGCCTAACTTAACTAGCACAAACTATATTCAAAACCAACATTTAAGCTTTGCTTCAGAGAAAAATAGCCATTTTATGGAAATACATTTTAAAATATTTTATATCTAATTCTGTTAGGTATGCTTCTTATTTGAGAGAAATAAGGAGATAACCACCAATTCTACTATTGATATTTATAAAGTATAAATCTGGTATGTTACATTGATCGTACATGGTATAATCCTGTACAAGGAACATGGTACTAGAAGAAAAATAAAACAAAATGTTCAATGGGTTTCTAGTTTCAAATGAAAATAAATGTGAGGAAGCTTTTAAACTGTAATATAAGAAAAAATGTATAATCAAATATTCTTTAATGAGGAGAGGCAAAATTCAGAAAAAAAATTTCTTATATAGTAGCTGACCAATATGAGCATTGAATGATATATATATATATATACATATACACACATATGTATATATAATTGAATGATCTATATCATTTTTATTTTTATTTTATATTATATATTTATATAGCATATATATCATCATATATATCAATATACAGATCATCATATATCAATATATATTGGTCATCATATATATTGAGATGTATATTGATATATATGAGATATATACATATATATATTTTAAATTGGAGAAGGTCATTTTATGTGGGAAGAGGTTTTTTTGTTTTGTTTTGTTTTGTTTTATGTGGGAAGAGTTTTAATAGTAAATCTATAAAATTAGGACACTTCAGAGTATGTTCTGAGTGCCCTTAGGAATCCATTTTTCTGGATTTTAGTACGTCAGGTATATAGCTCTTTGCTAACTCATGCTCCTTTGTTCATGCTACATATTCTGGAACATTAAAGGCTTGGTCTTGGAAACCTCTTTATTGTTATTGCTGCTTAATTTCTTTCTCTTTGTATCTCTACCAGTACACCTTGTACCATGGATTAAATGTCATTCCTGTATTAATTTTATACCTACAGCCTCACTTCACCCATAAACTTAAAACCACTGAACCAATTGCTCTTTCCACTTGGATATGGAATATCCAAGGTATGTACTAAATCTATCCAATCCTTCTATCATTTCTACAGTCCTGGTGTAAACCACTTATATGAACTATTGTAATGGCTTTTTTTCCCCCTCTCCTTAAGTCTGCTGCCTTTTTTAATCCACTCTCGGCAATAGAGTGAAAATTTTAAAACAGGAAGCATATTATTTTTTTTTTCCAGGCTTAAAACCCCAGTAAGTTGTGACTTCTCTCATTTTTTTTTAAAGATTTTATTTATTTATTTGACAGAGAGAGACAACACAAATAGGCAAGAGGCAGGCAGAGAGAGAGGAGGAAGCAGGCTCCCTGCTGAGCAGAGAGCCCCATGTGGGGCACAATCCCAGGACTCCAGGATCATGACCTGAGCCGAAGGCAGAGGTTTTAACCCACTGAGCCACTCAGGCGCCCCATTCTCTCAGTTTTTCATTGGTTACCATGAGTAGATATTTACCATTCATTTATCATACGTATCTTTTTCAAAGACCAATTTGGGGGCTTTATTTTTTTTTTTTCAATTATATTCCTGCTATCAACTTCATTAATTTTTGCTCTAATTTTTCTACTTTTTTTTCCTGTTTGCTTTAAGATTCCTTTAGAAAGTTTGCCCTTTCTGATATATGCATTTAAAGCTGCTAATATCCCTCTAAGTCCTACTTTCACTATATACCACTAATTTTGATAAGTTGGGTTTTTATTTCCACTTACTTCAAGTATTGACTTTTAAAGATATTCTATTGAGACTTTTTTGACATATGCATTATTCAGAAGTGAATTTAATCAAAGATATTTAGGATTTTACAGTTACTTTTTTATTGATTCTACTTTAATTTCAATATGATCTGAGAATATACTTTGTATGATTTCTTTTATTTTAAATTTATATCCTAAGGTAGAGAATGTATCTAACTTGTGTTTTAAGACAAAGAATGTTCTATGATACCTTGAGAAAATGTATTTTCTGTCTTTGTTGAATTAAGTATTCTACAAATGTCAATTATACTAAATTGATAAATAGGACTGTTTGAGTAAATTTTATCCTTACTGATATTCTATTTGTATGATCCATCCATAATTGAAAAAAATGTATAGTTTCTAATCGCAAAGTGGATTTTTTTTTTTCTGCATGTGGTTCTCTGTTTTACTTCATTAATTTTTTTTAAAAGATTTTATTTATTTATTTGACAGACAGAGATCACAAGTAGGCAGAGAGGCAGGCAGAAAGAGAGAGAGACAGAGAGAGGGAAGCAGGCTTCCTGCGGAGCAGAGAGCCCGATGCGGGGCTCGATCCCACTACCCTGAGATCATGACCCGAGCCGAAGGCAGCAGCCCAAACCACTGAGCCACCCAGGCGCCCCTACTTCACTAATTTTGATGGACCTTTGTTAAAATCATTTTGTGCTCCTCTTTATCCCTGATAATTTTCCTTGTTCTTCAGTCTACTTTGTTTGAAACTAACATTAAGTACTCTAGCTTTCTTTTAATTAGTATTTAGGAGTATATCATTTTTCTTCCCTGTATTGTATGTAATATCTCTGAATTTTTATATTTAAAGTGATTTTTTTACCTAGTTTTAAAATGCAAAATCAAGAAGATAAAAAAATAAGCATAGGGAATATAGTCAATAATTTATAATAATGTTGTGTGGCAGCATATGGTACTGCAGTTATTACAGTGAGCACTGTGTATGTATAGAATTGTCAAATCAGTATGTTGTGCACCTGAAACCAAGATAATTTCGTGTGTCAACAATACCAATAAACTTTTGAAAATCAATAAAAATAAAGTGAGTTTCTTATAGAAAGAAAATAGTTAGTTCTTATTTTTACATAGTGCCTTCATCTGTTTTATAATTGATGCATTTAGACCATTTGCATTTAAAATTACTATAGAAGTAGATTAATATATACTGGTTTCTATTGTGTATTTTTTGTTGTTGTTTCTTCCCTCCTTCCCTTTTGCCTGTTATTCACTTGTTTTAGTGGTTTCCCTAGAATTTACAATACATACGTAAAACTAATCCTAGTCTATTTTTAATAACCTTATAGCACTTCTAATGCAGTGCAGATACCTTATAAACGAGGATGCTTGATTCCTCTCTCCTGCCCATTAACGTTATTGCTTTATTCATTTCACTTAATCCACATTGCTCTAATCACCCCATGCATGGTGCCTATAATTATAATTATGATATTTTAAAAGATTTTATTTATCTATTTGACAAAGAGAAAGTGATCACAAGTAGGCAGAGAAAGGGGGAAGCAGGCTCCCTGCTGAGCAGAAAGCCTGATGCGGGGCTGGATCCCAGGACTCTGGGATCATGACTTGAGCCAAAGACAGAGGCTTAAACCCACTGAACCACTCCGGCGCCCCAATTATGACTATTTTTTAAAGTTATATTTTAGATAAGTTGCTCTTTTCTTTCTGTAGATTGGTGTTTCTGGCTCATATCACTTTTTCCTCCATCCTGAAGAACTTTTAAAAGTTTTTCTTATGGGGCAGGTCTACTGACATGAATTCGCCCAGTTTTTGTCTGCAAAAGTCTTTCTTTCCCCTTCACTTTAGAAGAATAATTTCTCTGGATATAAAATTTCAGTAATGGTAACAGTAATAGTAATTTCCATTCCTCTTATATTTAAAATATTTCACTTCATTCTCTTTTTACTCATGGCTTCTCATGATAAATCTGCTGTAATTTCTTTTTTTCCTTCTTCTTTGCTATATAGTTATATAAAAATTAGTATATATAATCTTACTGTATATAACCTTTTTTCTATAATTTAATTAATTATTAATTAATTAATTTAGTAACTGGAAGTTTGTACCCCTTAATTCCCTTAACCTATTTCACCCATTCCCCCAACCATCTCTCCTCTGTATTTAACCAGTTTGTTCTCTGTATTTAAAAGTGTGTTAAAAAAAAAAAAAATGCGTTTCTTTATCTCTTTTTTCTTTGCCTGTTCTTTTGTTGTTTTTCTTAAATTCCATATATGAGGGAAATCATATGGTATTTGTCTTTTTCTGTCTGACTCACTTCACTTAACATTGTACGCTCTGAGTCCGTCCAAGTCTGCTGTAATTTCTAGTGTTGTTCCTCTGTAAGGAAGGAACTTATAGTAAGTTCCTTAAGTAATATACAAGTAAGGAACATTAATAAGATGCTTTCACCTGACCCCAACTTTTTTATTCAGTTTTTTTTTTTTCTTTCTCTTCAGTTTTCTAAAGTTTGGATATGGGATGACTCAGTGCATATTTCCTGATACGGATCCTTCTTGGTATTCTCTGAGTTACCCATACCCATGGTTTGGGGGCTGGCATTAATTTGGGGCATTTCTAGGTCATTATTATTTTAACTATTTCTTCTGTTCCACTCCTTATCTTCCTGGTATTCTAGTTATGCTTATATTACATTTTGAAATTATCTCTCAGTTCTCAGAATATCAGTATTATGTTCTGTCTTTTTTTTTTTTAATTTCAGCGCGGAAGTCTGTACTGACCAATCTTCAGGCTAACTGATTTTTTCCCTCAACTCTGTCTAGTCTACTGAGTCCATCAAAGGCATTTCTGTGACAGTCTTTCTTTTTTTATAATTCCATTTGGTTATTTCTTAAAGTTTCTGTCTCTATGCTTATATTATCCATCTATTCTTTCAAGGTACTTACTTTTTCACTAGATCCTTTAATGTATTATGTTATGTTTCTTGTCTGCAAATTCTAGCACGTGTGTCATATCTGTGTCTGATTTGGATGTTTACTTTGTCTTTTTAGACTGTGGGGGTTTTTTTGTTCATTTGTGTGTGTGTGTGTGTGTGTGTGTGTGTGTGTGTGTGTTTTATTTTTATTTTTATCATGCCTGAAAGCTCTTTGTCAAAGTCCAGACAGGAAATATTAGGTACTAGGCCATTTATTAAATGGAACTTTAGTGTAAAATGATTTAGTCAATTCAATTAGGAGAGGCAGGGAAGTTAGAGGAAGCTGGGAGTGGGAGAAATGCCCTTCCCCAAGGTGGGGTAAAGCTGTGGTACAATTATCTTCCAATGCACAGAAGGCATTTTTCTGGAGAGTGCTCCGCATGTGTGTTATAATGATCAGACTTCTCCTCCACCTGCCAGAGCCTCGAGAAGATCTTTCTCACTCCTCACCACGAGGACCTGGTGAAGGTCCTGAAAATAAAAACCAGAATAAAAAACAAAGTTTTGGATCCCCCTAATTATGCATATCCGAGGAGTTTCCCACTCTTATTATAGTCTATACTCTGCCTCCAGCAATTTTTCAAAATGACCCTTTGAGAATTTCTACCAGTTTGTGGCTCCAGTAGCTTGGGCTCTTGATAATCAGGCCTCAGATGTGATCAGCTGGATTCTCCTGCCTCTCCAGATTTGTTGGTGGTGGATGTTCTGCAACCACAGTTCTCTGATGAGTCCAAGAAAGAGTTGTTTTCTGTTTGTTCAGCTTTTTTCTTATAGGAATGAAAGTCACAACTTCCAACTTTTAAATGGAACTGAATCTTTTCTTGAACTCTGGAATCTTTGTTGTTTTAATTTTCATATTTAGACCCTTAGTCACCTAGATCTGCTTTACACAAAGTATCTAAGTTTATTTTTAATAAATATATCCAATTGACCTACTGCTATTATTCATTACAATACACAGTATCATTTGCCATAAATCAGAATCACTATGTATTTGTATGAGTCTGTTTTTGGCTTTTATTCTGATAGTCTAACCAATATTAATTGTGGCAACTTTAAAATAAATTGCAACAGGTTATCTTTTAATCCTTCCGCTTAGTTCTTTCTATCACAATCATTTTGGCTTATTTGGTAATTGATATTTTGCATAAATATACTGTAATCCTCATATAAATGATGGAATTGTCATGCTAATTGTCTTGAGGATTTAGAGTAATTTAACTCCCACTGTAAATAAATCTTTTAAAAATCATCAGATAGGTCTATCAAGCAGGCTGCTGCAGAGTGATGGGGAATCTATTACAACTATCTAGTTCTAGGAGCGAGAGTCAAAGGGTGCATTTCACTTGTAAAATGAGTTCTTTGTTTAGAAGCAAGGTTTTATGGAATCTCATGGCCTTGAACAAGACAAGCTGGAAGTCTACAGTTGGTGATTTTGGCTGTATATTGAGGGCACGGATTGAGGGTACTTACCATAGGGCCATAAGGCACGTCTAACTCAGAACTAAATCAGAAAGCCAATTTAAAGTTTCTGTTGCTTGGAAATATCTCTGTGATTTTTTTTTTTTTTAAGTGTATTCAGAGATGGAGAACTGTGCCAGAGATATCACAGACTTCTTAGGATTCAGCCTAACTCAATTTTGAGAACTAGTGAAGAAATATATGTGAGCCCATCGTCTGGCTCATAGTAGGGTATCTACAGCAGGAAGACACAATTCATTTTCTGGGTTATACTGAAGTGTTTCTACTTAGGTGGTCGAGGGACAGTTCTAAAAAGTTCAAAGTCTTCTGAATGTTTTATTGCAGATGATGACATGAGAGTAGCACAAAGTCGTGACTGGCTAACAACTATGCAAGGATAGGGTGGTGGGGGATAATAATGAAAAATTTTACCTCTTGTCCTGGAAGGTCTTTATTATTTCCGTACTCTTCCTGGACCCATTCTTTGAAAATTGAAGAATTCATGACACTGTATTTCTCCTTCTGATACGAGGAGATAGAAGAGTTTCCAATATTCAAAAAGGGTGACATCTATAACAAAATGTTAAAATGAATTGGTCCAAATGAGAATGCCATCATATGAAGTCACTGTATCAAATAGTAATCTTCCAATCAAAAACACAAAGCACTGATAAAGGTAGGTAGATACATAGTTAGGTGAGTGGTTGAATGTCAGGTTAAAATTAGTACAGTATTTCCCTATATATAGAAAAGTATATTAACATGTTAAGTATATTAACATGTAGTGACATGGTGTTAAGCTCCAGATCATTATTAACATATTTTCCACTCATAACCATTCTTATAAAAATACAATGTCTTTCTAATTCTATACCTCCTCATAGGTTTTGTGGCAGTAGGGAATTTACCTAAAAATCCATGAATTTAGGGGCTCCTGGGTGGCTCAGTGGGTTAAGCTGCTGCCTTTGGCTCAGGTCATGATCTCGGGGTCCTGGGATCGAGTCCCGCATCGGGCTCTCTGCTCAGCAGGGAGCCTGATTCCCTTCCTTTCTCTCTCTGCCTGCCTTTCTGCCTACTTGTGATCTCTCTCTGTTAAATAAATAAATCTTAAAAAAATAAATCCATGAATTTAGTATTTTAAAGATAGTATTCAGTGGTCATCAAGGGCTGTCAAAAATATCTTCTCATAACAATTTCTTTCCAAACTGATATTTAATGGCTATAGAACATGTTGTCATTCAAGGTTGTTGGCAGTGTGAAATCATAACTATTTTCTTATTGGTTTTGGCAACTTGAAAAATACATGACAATCACAAGATGAAAAGGGACACCATGATCTTCAGACCTGGTAGAAAATGTTTAAGTGACAAAGGATAAAAGGCACTCAAAACAATTCTCCCTTTTATAAATTCAGAAAACAGACAAACAAAAATCAATATCCCTGCATGTGTGCAAAATACACAAAACTCTTACTTAGAGCTTAAATTAATTCCTTAGTTATCTTAAAATAAATTTTTAAGTTTGGGGAATTACAATAACCAAAAATTAGTCTGGGAAGAGTTAACATGATTTCAAAGTCTTAATATAGTTTTTTGCTCTGATTTAATTCTACTTTTAATTCTACTTTTCAGTTTTAGGACTTCAGAGCTAGATAATATGGTACTATGATCATATAGAAACTACCAAATTAAATAAGGAGCTACTAGCTCCTGCTTATTGTTAAAGATAATTTGAGCCTTTTGTGTGAAATAAAGTATAGAGAAGATTAACAAAATTTACAGGAGAAAAAAGTGGATCAATAATAAGCTTTACAATTTTATTCTGTGGTCAAAGATTTTATGAATATGTTTTTGTCTTTGTTTTGAGATACGAACTTTGGGCAGCTCAAAACATCACAGACCAAGTTGATGAACTACACTCAAGGATAAGCTGCTAGATATAATGTCCAAATCTTGCCAAAAGGAGAAAAGAAAGAAAGAAAGAAAGAAAGAAAGAAAGAAAGAAAGAAAGAAAAGAAAAGAAAAGAAAAGAAAAGAAACAAGACACTTCCACAGTCACTGTGAACTATACTCCACAATTTGTATAATTGGCTTTTCTGTGCCAGGAACTTGAATTTGCTTGAAGCACTATTGTCTCCTACACCACTTCCTCTTTTCTGCCAGTTATGTAGCCATGTATCTTTCCTCCACAGTTATCCTTATTAGTCTAAGACTTAGAGAGAACTTCTTGTGACTCTACTTGCTTCCCAACTCTCCCTTATTTGTCACCAGCACCTGAGTCAAACTATGGTCTAAATTCTTCTGACTGGCATATTCTTGACCATATGTTTCTTTACTACTGTGGGAAGGGTTGGAAAATAAGTATATGGGCTACACGAAGTATTTTCACAGTCCAACTGAGTAAATTCCTCTAAAATTCAAAACATTCAAATCTAGCAAAAGAAATCAAAGTAAAACTTTCTCTTTTAAATACAACTAGCTATTAAAAAAAAAAAAGAAGCATAGTCTTGTGTTTTATGGTTGGGCTTCTATTGCTGGTTGTGGTAATAGTAGTATATGTACATTTGATTGGTTCAGCTTTCATGTATTTTGTTTTCACTCCACTGAGACAGGGTATAGGTTTATGTTGCAATATAAATAATTCAGACTTATTGTTAGGAAGTAGCAAGTTATGTTGAAACACTATCCTAGTGAGTACTATGACAATAGCTTTCCTTCTACTTTTGCTGGGCAAAATAATATGTATCTGTCTTTGTCCAAGTTGTATGTTATGTATTATTTAACATGAAGCTTTATTCCGAACCTCATTATTAACCTTCAAATATAGTACTATGGCCACAATCCCTCCTAAAATTTTCATTGAGATCAGGAGTTTCATGGCATACTGTAGAAAAGTATGAAAAATACATGTAATTCTATGCTTCCACAATCTTTAAAAATGTAGTTACCTGTAAGATCCTACAGTCCTGCTTCTCATGTCTTCAAGTGACTGTGTTTTCAAAGAGTGTCTTCTAATAAAATAGAAAAAAGAATATACTCTCAGACTAGGTTTGCATTCTCTTCAGCTAATTTTAAGTAACAGCTATGTAAACATCTGTCAAATAAAATCTGACATTTCAAAAGAGACTTAAGCAAATAATAACTGGAATTGTTATGAAATGACAGAACTATAGAACAAGTCTCCATTACCATTTTCTTAGTTACCATAAAAGGAAGTATATTTGCTATCTATAGACTTTCAATTAATAAAGTAGGATCAAGTATAGGAAAATTGTTATAACCTGTTATTTCAGATCCCATACATGATTTAATTTTTGTTTGAGTTAGAATTATATAAAACATGTTTAATATATGTAAATTAGAAACAAAGATAAATGCTTCACATCTCATTTGATTCTAAATAACAATGTTTTGTAGCTGAAAATCTAGTCATCAGTTATTAATCTTACAGGTTTGTTGTATCAAACAAGATAATGCATTTGCAAATACATTGTAAATGTTGAAACATTAAAATGAATATTCAAAATTATTGTTTTCAAAGATAAAGCAAATGACCTACAGCAAGCAAACTTGTCTAATTAAGAAAAGACACATGCCTGCTTTAGAAAAAAAAAAAGTGTTCCCACCTGCTTATTACATTTTATTTTCACAGATTGCTACTTATTTTATAAAATAAATATTGCAGATGGTGTGTGTGTTCTAATTCTTAAGCAAATGTTATCAATTGATCAAAAATGACTGTTAAACTTACTACAGCAGAACAAAACAAAGAATACATTTATACTGACAGTTTATATGTCTTATATGAAATGTGACTATTTTATATTACCTTTAATGTAATCAACAAAACAATAGCACTGGAAATTAAGTTCCATGCATCCTGAAATATGTGCACCTGGACATTCTTAAAGTAGGGTTAATGCTGAGAAACATATTATATTAAACATCTTGTCATCTTTGAATATCCTAATAGTGGGGGGTGGAGTACTGCCTATCAGCCACTTAATTATCTTCAATGTATATGCAAATACTCAGAGTTTGATGAGGTCTTTACATTTCACCTCTAAGCACCACATTAGTAATTCATGAATCCACTACTAATGTTTCTGTGGCATTCATGCAGCAGTAAAAAATTAAGTAATAATGACTTCAAAGGTGGAAGAACCACAAAATAACTCTGTACCTTTGAGGTCATTTTTACCATTTGAACAGAAATTATATGAGTGCACTTCATTGGCTTCAGCATTTGCAAAGCATTGCTAATGAATAGGGAGGATATTTAGGAAATGAAGTGCAGGAGGTGGATGTAGATAGAACACTGTCGCTTAGCAGAATTGATTCCAAATATAAAAAGAAACACATTTATTGCTTTTAAATGGCTTCAAATGCAAAATCCACAGATGAAACAGATCTTAAAAAAATCCAGGGAATGAACTAAAGTTGTTCAATCAGCATTATCAGCTTCAGGTGCTTGCTTTTTGTGAATCTTCCTTGGCTCAATGGAAATTCACAAGTACTCATATATAAAAGCCTCTTTGCTCTATACAGTAGTTGTTTTTGAAAATGCAGTCACACAAGACAAATTATACCCTCCTTAGGATTGCTTAAAAGCAATTTTCTTCTAGCTGGCTAAATTGTACATTGATACATATTATCATTGTGTTAAAAATATTAAAAGTGGTGTAGTAAAGAAAATTGGCTCCGGCTTAACTATAAAACTTCAACATAATAAAATGATAAGAAATGCTCTGTTGTTTTAGAATTTTGGAAATCATTATGCAAAACAGTATAATGTTAAGTGTAAAACTTAATATATTTTGAAATATTCTAGATAACTCAATGGACACCCAGCAATCATACTATAGTATGTATTGACTACAAATAAAGACATGTTCCCATATTACCATCAAGTAACCAGAAAAATAAAAAAATCAGTAATGATACACTGATACCATGTAATTCTCCATCCCCATTCAAATTTTGGCAGTTACCTCAATAATATTGTTTATAGAAAAAGATCTAACCCTGGATCACTCATTTCATTTAGAAGTTCATATATTTAGTCTCCTTCAGTCGGGAACATGTTCTTATTCTTACTTTGACTTCAGTGTCCCTGAGACTTTTAATGGGTATAGGCCAGGTATTTTGAAATTTACCCCTCTATTTGATGTATCTGATATTTTTATACAATTAGATTCACATTATATAGTCTTGACAAGAATATCACAGAAGAAAATTCTACTCTTCTCACTGGATCCCACGAACTGTACCGAGTACATATTTGACCCACTACATGTGATATTAACTTTGGTCACTTGAATAAGGTTTTGTCTTGCCACTGTAGTTATTCTTTTTATCTTTGTCATCAATATTTTATGCAACCATACTTTGAGACTATGTAATTATCATTCCTCATCTAAATACTGTATCTTATTATTAGCAGCTATTGCTGTTCCTTGCCTGAAATAAGATGACGGTGGAAAAGTAATTTTCTAATTTTTTCATTCCTTCAAAATGATTCGTTGGCATTATCCCATTGAAAATACCTCTCTAGGGGCACCTGGGTGGCTCAGTGGGTTAAGCCTCTGCCTTCGGCTCAGGTCATGATCTCAGGGTCGTGGGATCAAGCCCCGCATCAGGATCTCTGCTCAGCAGGGAGCCTGCTTCCTCCTCCTCTCTCTCTGCCTCTCTGCCTACTTGTGATCTCTGTCTGTCAAATAAATAAATAAAATCTTAAAAAAAAAAAAAAAAAGAAAATACCTTTCTAGTCTCCCCATTTATTCATGTCTTCGTTTAGTTTATTTATATCAGTAAGAACACAAGAATTCCCAGTTTGTTCAACAGGTAATAATCTATTACTATTATTATCCACACTGATGTTTCCATTATCCCAATCTGGGCCAACAGGAATCCCTTCTTTGCCTTTTGACACGTCACCATTATTTTTAAGCAACCCATAACTTTATGAAACAAAAAAGATACCCCTTCACCAGCCCTGGAATCAGCTGTTACCTCAAGAAGCACTTGAAATGCTTTAATGCATAATGTGAACTTCCTTATAAGATGCAGTAAGAAGAACAGGACATTCTTCTGTGATTTTCTTGCAAAGAATGTGTAACCTGAATCTAATAATGGTGTTTGGAACTAAGATTTGAGTGTTAAATACACAATTATGCCATTGGAGATTGTTGTTCTCAGGTCTTGTGTGTAGGTAGAATTGCTGTTACAGAATATAAACAGATATGTACATCTGTATTTTTCTATATTTCTTTCCATCTGTTGAAAACAATCAAGTGCACAGTAACAAAACCAAATTCAATCTAATAGCACAAGATTCATCGTAGTGTGTTATCCTTTATAATAGTTGGTCATACGAGGGATACTAGAATCGTTTGACCATGAGAAAACTGGGTTCCATTATCTTCAGTATATTTACCGATATAATCAATCGTCCTGTGAGTAAACAGTCGCTTTTACCATGGAAGTCAATGATGTTCTCCATGGTTGCACTTTTCACATCGCTTGTGCTTTGATATTCTGGACCAGGCAGCTCAACCTGGACTGCTGTCATCGTAGCTCAATCTCCATATTAATATCTTCTCCATAAAGTCCAGGCTCTGAAACCTACACTGGAATTCATAGATATTCTTGTCATTCAATCAGGTTCTGACATTCAACCAGCTTAATGCTGCCATTGCCCAACTTGCACAGACCCCTACCTTGCTCAGCCTTATTCAATCTCTTCTAATGATTTTCAGGCTAAATGACCCAAGAAGAAAGAGATTTAGTATGATCTCTCTCTCTCTATATATAGACATACAATATGTATATATAAAATATATCGTGATTGTATATGCATACAATGTTTATTAATACGTTATATTTTATATGTAAAAATAAATATTTGTATATACCTATATAATGTACTGGTATTAAAATATGTGAGCAAAATATGTGTTTATATGCTATATATGCATCTTAAAATATATAATGTATATATAAAATATGTATCATATATAAATATATATATAATATATAAAAGTATACATGTATATATGGAATTATATTTTTATAAATCACATAGATTATAATCTTAAATACCAAAGCAATTTATTCTAGTATTCCATATTATATATTTACTAAAGAGAAAATGAGGTTCAAAATTGTTAAGTGATTTGTCTGGGGTCATACCATTCACAGGTACCGAAGTTGGGCTTTAAACTCATCCAACTGATCTCAGAGTCAGAGCTTCTTGCACCATATTATGCTGGCCCCTACCATCTTCATCCTGAGGCAAAAGTGCAACTTGTATTGATTACTGATTTGGGGTTTGCAAACAAATTTTAATGAGTAGGTGAATTTGAAAATTTGCAGTATACACTAACAGGGAGAACAACAGTTAGTTTATCTATATATTTATATATAGATAAAGTATAATGCAGATATTTTGCATATATATTTATTTATTTATTTATGAATGTGTTTAAATGTGTTGAAGACAGTTTTTCCTGTATTTTTCTTGTCCTGGCACCATCTGGGTTTTCCCAAAAAAGGACATGTGTGAACAGTAAACATGCCTTGGCAGTTAGGGAACATGTTCTCCCAAAGAAAGACACCCCAGAAATATCCCAAGACTAATAACGAGAAAACCTTCTCCACCCCGTCATGGGGACAGCTGCTTACATTCCATGGTAATGAGTAATCACTTGGTCTGAATGGCCATGTGAGCAAATGAGTCAGCTACTCATGAAAGCTTAGGACTTCTTAATTTGGAGTTCCTCCTGTGTGAGGCAAAGCCACTTCATGTGCGGGTAAGCATCCTACCTTGTCATGTATCACCATGGGAATGGGCACCTCAGGAACCAGTATAAACTGGATCTGTCTCTTCCATTTCCTGTACCTATTAAACCATCCGTGTCTCTGATTCAGGTTCTAGGGTCTTCTGTTAGCACATCTACATGAAACGGAGGCAGACTGACTTGTTAGCTTTGAAGAAAGATAAAAGATCAGATCCTTTACAGTCATAGTTTTGGACTTAACACCCATCTTCTTCAAGCAGTATAATAAAACTAAAACAAATAAACAAAAACTCATAACATTATATTTGAAAGAATTATTTTAAAATTTACAGATAAAAGAAAATACCTTTATTAATTGCAGTATTGATTTTATATGCCTAACTCTGGCTACAGAAATGAATAGGGAATTTTCTCCCCAACTCAACCTAAGAAGAATCCCTGATACCTCGCTCTCTCTGTTTCTCTCTCTCTCTCTCTCTCTTACACACACACACAAACACACACACACACAATCACCCATATCTAGTCAGTACTCAACTTCTGCTGCTTTTCCCCATTGTATTTTTATAATGGGATATTTTATGTAAAAGAAAAACTGTATAATCAAAAATACCTGCTTACCTAATGACACTCAACATATACTGGATCAGATCTTCAGTCTCTTTCCAACCTGATTATTTTTCATGAAAATGTTAGATCCTAAAGTCTTCTATAGCTATCTGACAACCAGCAAAAGTGCTAAAAAATTTTTCCATTTGCATTTCACTGTCCTCAGATTCTACCTGGATCCAGTGAGGTCCAAGAAATGTAGCCCCTGGCTAATAATTTAACCAAACAAGCTTACATATATTAAGTTATACCTTAATATATACCCCTCTTCTGTATGCCCTTTTTGATCAACCACAAATAGACTCTTGCCATAGCTTGTAGGTATTATTAAAATAATACCAAGTGGTTTTAATGTGTCCTCGCTTTTCCTACCCACTAAAATCCACTTTCTCTCTTCAAGCAAATAGATTCCCCTAATTATAAATTTAAGTATGTTATTTAACTTACTATGCATCTAGTGATCATTCTCTGTTTCTAAGCATGATTTATGAAGAATCTGTAATAAATGGCCTCTGACTACATTTTCATTCTCCACTTTGGACAACTAAAGGCTCACATTTTACCATCCAGAATGTGAACTTGTAATTTTCCACATATCACTTCCTTTTCCCCTTGAATTACCCTGAAAGAACCAATTCAGGGGACACCTGGGTGGTTCAGTGGGTTAAAGCCTTTATCTTCGGCTCAGGTCATGGTCTTAGGGTCCTGGGATCCAGCCCCGCATCGGGCTCTTTGCTCAGCGGGGAGCCTGCTTCCTCCCCTCTCTCTGCCTGTGTCTCTGCCTACTTGTGATCTCTCCGTCTCTGTCAAATAAATAAATAAAATCTTAAAACAAAAAAAGAACCAAGTCAGAAGTGATCTATTATATAATCTTTGCTTATTCAAATTGTTTGGTTTATACAATATAACAAAATGCATTGAATGATAGTATTTTTAGTTATGTTGGATTATTACAGTCGTAGAACCAAATTATTTGTTAATTGAAACTCTGATAGGATGGGTGCCTGGGTGGCACAGTTAATGAAGCATCTGACTCTCGATTTCAGCTCAGGTCATGATCTCAGGGTCATGGGATGGAGATCCACATTAGGTTCCATGCTTGGCACAAAGTCTGCTTAAGATTCTCTCCTGCTCTCCCCCAACTTCCAGCTCATTCATTCTCTCAAAAAAATATAAATAAATACATAAATATAGCTCTATTAGGTGATAATATGAAATTCTATTTCACTTACTATATTGTGCTGTTTCAAATATCAATGTATTCAATATTGAAAATTTCAAAGAAAAAAAGTGCTTCTTGTTATATGAGACAAGGGAAATGACCATGTCAGTTTCTCTGTTCCAATAACAACTTAAATGTAACACTATCATTTCATATGCTAGACCACATTTTGCTGTGTTTAAGCCCAATTGACCTGTAATAGCTTAGAGTACAGAACCCAATTTTTAAAATCTTATTATTGAAGTGTAGTTGACAGTGTTATATTAGTTTCAGAGGTACAGCATAGTGATTCAACAATTCCATGTGTTATGAATTGTTCACAAAAATAAGTGTAGTCACCATCTGTCACATTACATTACTGGAATATTATTGACTGAATTCCTTATGCTATACTTTTCATGTCTGTGGTAAATATTTATTTATTTATTCATTTATCTATTTATTTATTTAATTTGAGCCTAGTTGACAATGTTACATTAAGTTCAGGTGTATGACTTAGTGGTTTGACATGTTTATGCATTATGCTATATTCACCGCAAGTATAGCTACTGTCCATCTCTTTACATTGCCACTACATCAAGGACTGTATTCCACGTGCCCTTTTTATTCCAGTGACTTACTCCTTCCATAACTGGAGGCTTGTAATTCATCATTTATCTCCTGTGTTAGTCGCAGATTTAGATCAGAATAAACAGGTTGCTTAAGATTTTAAAATCTGGTATGTTTCAAATAGAATAGTAGTTTTGCAAATTTGATAAGATATATTAATCTGGGATCTTGATTGGAGAAAGATATTTGAGCAAGATATGAATACAGTAATTTCATAAAGGATTTTGTTCTGTTGATGAAAGTAGTAGAATAATATAATAAAAATAATTCTAAACATTTATATTCCTGAAATTTAACCTCCATTCAAACACTATGATCTCAATTTAAGAAGATTATAGTTTTGCACTTATGTGAAAAA
>NC_081557.1:253796074-253858255 GCF_022355385.1 Mustela nigripes | reverse complement strand
TTTATTTTATTTTATTTTATTTTATTTTATTTTATTTTATTTTATTTTATTTTTTCTGGCTAAGAAATACATGGAAGGACCCAGAGATGAATTGGGAACTGCACTGCTTTTTAAAATCTTTATCTGGTGCTTTCACACTGATGGTTCTTTCTTTTAATATACATCTTTGGCTTTCTACTTTGTAACCAGTTTTTTTTGGCAAAGTATTTGTCATTTTTAATGCATTTTTGAGGACTTCAGCTTTATTGTTGTTTTATTTGTTTTTTTCTTATTTGAAATTTTGGGGAAATTTTTCTGGAGACTTTTAAAGTACACTAACATTTTGGTGCCATCATCAAACTTAGTAGTTTTTTAAAAAGTGAATATGTAATATTATAAAATTTATATATGTTAAATAGTGCATATGTATACCCTTGATATTTCCTTCAAACACTTTGACTATAAAACTGGATTATACCTTAACTGATAAGCTGCTAAATAAGTAATTTTATTCAGCTGCAATCATGTAAATTAGTGGAGTTACATATGCTATGCACGTATTTAACACATAATTTTCTGTTTATTGTTTTAAAATATTAGAAGAGAAAGTCAGTATACTAAATAGAAAAGACTGAGCATGTCTTCATTCATATATTCATGCATCAAATAAGTCATATATTCAAGCATCAAATAAGCCCTGATCACCTACCATATATGTGTGTGTGTGTGTGTGTGTGTGTGTTTGTGTGTGTGTGTATAAAAGAAAGAGAGAGAAAACTTTGTTAGAAATGGGGGTTTTATATATGCATTTCTTGTTTTCCTGTCATGATTGAAAACGGATGTCTCTGTGAAGAACAGATAAATGCCAGAAAATCTCTTTCTCCCTTTCTCAATACACATATAATTCAAGCTATTAGTTAATACCACAAAATTAATGGTCTGGAGAAACAAAGGATTATAATTAACTCCCAAAGTGACTATATCTGCTTCCAAAGAGCTTGGAATATATTAATGTATTTTCTCATACAATCTAAGAAGCAAGACAATGACATCTCCAGGAAATGACTTCATCTTTAGGTACATATTTAATTATTATCACTATGTAATCTCAAATAGGAGCAAAAACTTTAACTTAAATAAGAGTACATACAACTTTTTTTTCATTTTTAATATGAAAAAGTACTTTATCAAACAAGATGGAAAAATCAATGACAATTTATTCTGGCTCTATCTTGGTTGCATTAAATCATTTTTAGGTGATTTAAAGTAAGTTGAAATTTATACAAAAAATAACTAGAAAATTTCTTTTGAAAGCATTGGTCAAGAATTAAGTCATGTATTGAGTAACATGGATATGAGACTGATTAAAATCCACAGTATCTGTTACATGTTAAAATACTAGAGATATCACTGGCAAGTGTATGAAAGTAGATTAATACACGAAGTTTTATTTTTTCTTGATTAATAAAAAATGTTATAAAATGCAAGCTATATTCTTTCTATTTCAATTATTTTATTATGGAAGATACATATATCTATCCAATACATTTTTATTTTTTTAAGACTTCATTTCTTTATTTGTCAGAGAGAAAGAGAGAACAAGCAGGAGGAGCAATAGGCAGAGGGAGAAGAGGGTTTCCCACTGAGCAAGAAACTGAATCCTGCACTGGATCCCAGGATGCTGGGATCATGACCTGACCTAAAGTTAGACGTTTAACCAACTGAGACGTGGAGGAATCCCTTATAAATATTTACAGGAAATTTACTACATACTATCATTGAGGAGCTGCAGAGGGGGAAAAAACAGAAATTTAAAAATAAATAAGTAAACAAACAAAGAAATAAGTAAGTAAATCATGCAAGAAAGCAAGCAGGCCTGAGTATAAAGTTGGGTCTTTCCATGCTGTTAGATGTTGGTTTGAACAAAGACATACACAAATGGATAGAAAAATATGTGAAGGGATAATATGAATGAATGTAGCAATTAGCAAAAGTCAGGACCTGACTTGTGCAAGCTTACAAGAGCTTATTGCTAAATACTCAGTAATATTTTGCACTGGCTATTAAATACAGTTGTTTGTAGAAGTAAAATTATATTAAATAAATTATATATAATTATATAAAGTAAATTATATTAAAAACGAAGGTAATTGTAACAGATACTCAAAACATAAACTTTCGCGTTTACTAAATTTTACCCTTATCTATGCTCAGAAGGTTATTTCTGTCAATTGCCCCTATAGAGTAGAAACAGGCATATTTCTTCTGAACTCTGTATTAAAGTGATGTCTCATCATTAGCTTAAAATAGATAAGGATGAGAGTATTTAGAAAATGGAAATTGTCAGATATGACTGTTCAGTTTTGATTGATGGTTTTGTTGGTCATCTACCTGAAAGTTGATGACATGCTTCTATTATAATTACTTAAAACCGCTGGCCTGATTTCTTAATCTTTTAGTTGGTAATTTTGCATTTGCACAGGAAAATTTTCATATGCATGAAATTTTCATATGCATCCTCCATAGGGTAAAGTTTCAGTTGAATTAAGAATAGAGAGATCCATCCCCTTAGGAGCAAGATGGTGAAGGAGTGCGATGCCTAAATTGTATATGGTCCAAGGAATTAAGCTAAATAGTTATCAAACCATCCTGAACACCTTCAAACTCAACAGGAAATGGAAGAAAACAATAGCAGCAACTCTGTGAACAGAAAAGCAACCACTTTTTGGAACTTAGGCCATCTGGAGACGTGAATCTGAGGCAATATTTGGGAAGACAGACTGCAGGGGGAGGGAGCCTCCATGAGCAAGCTCCCAGAAAATGATAAAGCAACAGAGCACAAAATCAAAACCTTTAAATGTCTTCTCCACTGAGGATTGTCACTCCAGTGGCTAAGTGAGGGGTAGAACCCTCACTGGGACAGTGGTCTCAGGTCCCTTGGGGTCACAGAAAGGGCAGGGGTGCCTGAGTCTGGCAGAGCTTCCAGGTACTGGAGCAGGAAAACCAGCTCCAAATTCAAAGCCAAGGAGTGGACTCTCAGCTTGGGGATTCCATAATTCTGATCTGCAGCACAGTTGGACCACTACTTTTTAAGAAGGGACCCAACAAATGGCAGATCTGGGGAGATGCTCTTTCCTTCCCCAGGAGGAGTGGCACAGGAGTGCATTGCCAGAATCTGCTGGCTTCAGAAACGCCAAACAGGGTCATGTGCCAGAGATAGCAATACTCAATCACAGGCCAGGTGAGCACAAAGTGAAGTCAGAAACCAGGGAGACAAGAGTGATTGAATGCCTTCCTCTGAGGGCTCTTTGAGTAGCGGGAATCTGAGTTCTAGGCCAGAGATTGCAAGGCTGCCGTTTTCAGTCTTGTCATCTGAACTGTATGCAAAGCTTTCAGGGAACAAATCTACTGAGAGCAAACTGGAGCAGATTACTTAGCCTGACTCCTGACAAGGGTGTTGTAATTCTACCTTGAGCAAAGATATTTGAGAATCACAGCAAGAGGTCCCTCCCCCAGAAGATGGGCAAGAATATCCAGCCAAGACCAAGTTTTCTGATCAATGAGAACTGCAAAACACCAACACTAGGGGAACACAACACATAGAATTCATGGCTTTTTATCCCATTATTCATTAGTCTTTCAATGTTAATTTTTAAAAAAAATGATTTTATTTATTTATTTGACAGAGGGAGAGAGATCACAAGTAGTCAGAGAGCCAGGCAGAGAGAGAGGGGGAAACAGGGTCCCCACCCAACAGAGAGCCTGATGTGGGGCTCAATCCCAGGACCCTGAGAACACGACCTGGGCTGAAGGCAGAGGCTTAATCCACTGAGTCACCCAGGTGCTCCCAAAGTTATTATTTTTTAAACTTTCTTTATTTTTTTCTTTTCTTTCTTTTCTGAATTTTTTCCCTATTTTAACCATCTTATCAACTCATTTTTAAAAATATTTTTAAATATTCATTTTTAATCATATTCTATTCCTTCATTGTGTTTAAACATATTTTTTGTATATATGTAATTTTCTTTAAAATCTAGATTATAGCTTCTTATGTAAGACCAAAATATAACCTAAATCTAGTGTATGGCTTTGTCCTAGTGTCTGACATGACCACATTCTTTCCTTCTCCCCCCTTTTTTCCTCATTCTTTCTTCAACCAACTTCTTATCTCATCAATTCCTTTTTATTTTATATTTTAAAGATTTTATTTATTTATTTGACAGACAGAGATCATAAGTAGGCAGAGAGGCAGAGAAAGGAGGAAGCAGGCTCTCCACTAAGCAGAGAGTCCAATGTGGAGTTCAATGCCAAGAACCTGGGATCATGACCTGAGCTGAAAGCAAAGGCTTTAACCCACTGAGCCACCCAGGTGCCCCTTATCAATTCCTTTTTAAAATATATTTTTTAAATTTTCATCTTTACAGTCATATTCTATCCCTTCATCATATTTACCCTTATTTTTATATATGAGTTTTCCTTTCTTTAAAATTTTGGGAGGCATTTTCCTCAAACAGACCAAAAAACACCCAAAATATTTCATGTGGCTCTGGTCTATTCACCAGGCTGATCATATTCTCCCCCCCCCCTTTTTTTTTCCCTTCTGGTTTTGGGTCTCTTCTGATTTGTTTAGTCTATATTTTTTTCTGGGGTCATTCATACCCTTTTAGCATTTTCTTCTCCCATTCATCTACTCTTTCTCTGAACAAAATGGCAAAACTCACCTCAAAAAAAAAAAAAATAGGGAGTACAGATGGTCAAGGACCTAATCAATATGAACATTAATAAATTTTCAGAACTAGAGTTCAGAATGATGATTATAAAGATACTAGTTGGGGTTGAAAAAAAAAGCATGGACAATACTAGAAATAAAACAACTAAAATCTAACCAAGTCAAAACCAAAAAGTCTATTAATGAGGTATAACTGAAAATTGAAACTTTAACTGTCAGGAAAAATGAAGCAGGAAAGAGAATTAGTGATATAGAAGACCAAATGATGAAAAATAGAAAGGGGAGAAAAAGAGATAAACAATTATTGGATCATAACGGGAGAATTTGAAAGATAAGTGATACCATAAGATGAAACAATATTATAATAATTGGGATCCCAGAAAAAGAAGACATATAGAGAGGGGCAGAGGTATATTGAAGCAGCTATAATGGAGAACTTCCCTAATATGGGGAAGGAAACAGGCATCAAAATCCAGGAAGCACAGAGAACCCCCCTCAAAATCAATAAAATAGGTCAACACCCATCATCTAATAGTAAAACTTAGAAGTCTCAGAGACAAAGAGAAAATCTTGAAAGCAGCTCAGGACAAGAGGTATGTAACCTACAACAGTAGAAATATTAAGTTGACAGCAGACCTATCCACAGAGACCTGGCAGGACAGAAAGGACAAGCATGGTATATTCAGAGCACAAAACAAAACAAGAAAAGCATGTAGCCAAGAATATTATATCCAGCTTGACTTCCATTGAAAATAGAAGGAGAGATAAAAGTCTTCCAGGACAGGGGTCACTGGGCTCAGTGGATAATCAGTTGCCTTCAAGTTGTGTCATGAGCAATGAGTTCTGGGATCAAGCTCTGCATCAGGCTCCCTGTTCAGGGAAGAGCCTGTTTCTCCTTCTCCCTCTGTCTTCCACTCTGCCTACTTGCCTACTTGCACTTGTTCTCTCTCTCTCTCTCTGTCAAATAAATATTAAAAAAAAAAAAAAAAAAAAAAAAAGAAAAAGAAAAGAAAAGAAGAAAGCTTCCAGGACAAACAAAAACTGAAGGAATTTGAGAACACCAAACCAGCCATACAGGAAATTGTGAAAGGGGTTCTCTATGGGAAGAGAGAGCCTTAAAGTAACAAAGACCAGAAAAAAATAGAGACAATATGCAATGGCACTAAATTCATGTGTTTTAATAGTTACCTCAATGTAAATGAGCTAAATGCCCAAATCAAAAGACACAGAATATTAGAATGGATAAAAAACAAAATAAAACAAAAACAAACAAACAACAACAAAAACAAAACCCCAAGACCCATTGATATACTGTCTTCAAGACACTCATTTTAGACCCCAAAACACTTCCAGATTTAAAATGAGGAAGTGGAAAACAATTTACTATGTTAATGGACATCAAAAGAAAGCTGGGGTGGCAATCCTTATATCAAACAAATTTGTTCGGAATATAATAAGAGATAAAGAAAGACACTATATCATGCTTACAGTGTATGTCCAACAAGAAGATCCAACAATTTTAAATACCTATGTCCCTAACATGGAAGCAGGGAATTACAAGCCAATAATAACAAAATCAATGAAACATGTTGACAAAAACATAATAGTAGGGGATTTTAACACCTCCCCTTCACTGAAATGGATAGATCATCTAAACAAAAGATAATAAGGAAATAAAGGCTTTAAATGACACACTGGACTAGATGGACATCACAGATATATCCAGAACATTCCATCCCAAAACAACAGAATACACATTCTTCTCTACTGCACATTGAACATTCTCCAGAATAGATCACATCCTGGGTCACAAATCAGGTTTCAATTGGTACCAAAATATTAGGATCCTTCCCTGCATATATTCAGGTCATAATGCTCTGAAACTAGAACTCAATCAGAAAAGGAAAGTTAGAAAGAATTCAAATATAAGGAGGCTAAAGAGGATCTTACTAAAGAATGAATGGGTCAACCAGGAAATTAAAGAAGAATTGAAACATAATCATGGAAACAAATTAAAATGAAAATACAACTATTCAAAATCTTTGTGATACAGCAAAGGCAGTCCTAAGAGGAAAGTATGTAGCAGTATAAGCCTTTCTCAAGAAACAAAAAAAGGTCTCAAATACACAATCTAATCTTACACCTAAAGGAGCTGGAGAAAGAACAGCGAAGAAGACCTAAACCTAGCAACAGAAGAGAAAATATAAATATCTGAGCAGAAATAAATGAAATAGAAACCAAAAGATCAGTAAAACAAGTCAACGGAACTAGGAGGTGGTTCTTTGAAAGAATTAATAAGATTGATAACCCCCTGACCAGACTTATAAAAAGAAAAGAGAAAGGACCCCAATTAGTAAAATCATGAATGAGAAAAGACAGATCACAACTAACAACAAAGAAATACAAACAATTATAAGAACATACTATGAGCAAATAACATCAGCAAATTTGACAGTTTGGAAGAAATGGATGCATTCCTAGAGACATATAAACTACCAAAACTGAAGCAGGAAGAAATAGAAAACCTGAACAGATCCATAACTAGTAAGTAGATTGAAACACTAATCGAAAATCTCACAACAAACAATAGCCCAGAGCCAGAGAATAAAGAAGCTGAGCAAAAGAGAGACAAATAACTTCTGGACCATAAGGGGAGAATTCGAGTGATAAGTGATACCATAACATGAAACAATATTAGAATACTTGGGATCCCAGAAGAAGAAGAAAGTGGGGGGGGGCAGATGGTATTTTGGAGCAAATTATAGTAAGGAATTTCTCTAATCTGGTAAAGGAAACAAGCATCAAAATCTAGGAGGCTCAGAGAATCCCCTTCAAAATCATTAAAAGTAGATCGACACCCCATCATCTAATAGTAAAATTTACAAGTCTAAGCGACAAAGAGAAAATCCTGCAAGCAGTTTGGGTCAAGAGGTCTGTAGCATAATAGTAGAAATATTAGATTGGCAGCAGACTTATCCACAGAGACTTGGAAGGCCAGAAAGAACTGGCATGATATATTCAGAGCACTAAATGAGAAAAATATGCACCCAAGAATACTATTATCCAGCTAGGTTGTCATTGAAAATAGAAGGAGAGATAAAAAGCTTCCAATTGCACCCAAAACCATAAGATACCTAGGAATAAACCTAACCAAAGAGACACAGAATCTATACTCAGAAAACTATAAAGTACTCATGAAAGAAATTGAGGAAGACACAAAGAAATGGAAAAATGTTCCATGCTCCTGGGTTGGAAGAATAAATATTGTGAAACTGTCTATGCTACCTAAAGCAATCTACACATTTAATGCAATTCC
This sequence comes from Mustela nigripes, assembly GCF_022355385.1. Lineage (NCBI taxonomy): Eukaryota > Metazoa > Chordata > Mammalia > Carnivora > Mustelidae > Mustela > Mustela nigripes. The sequence goes on along the minus strand of NC_081557.1, from coordinate 253,850,231 downwards.
TATCAAAGTACCATCCATCTTTTTCAAAGAAATGGAACAAATAATTCTAAAATTTATATGGAACCAGAAAAGACCTCGAATAGCTAAAGGGATATTGAAAAAGAAAGCCAACGTTGGTGGCATCACAATCCCGGACTTCAAGCTCTATTACAAAGCTGTCATCATCAAGACAGCATGGTACTGGCACAAAAACAGACCCATAGATCAATGGAACAGAATAGAGAGCCCAGAAATAGACTCTCAACTCTATGGTCAACTAATCTTCGACAAAGCAGGAAAGAATGTCCAATGGAAAAAAGACAGCCTCTTCAATAAATGGTGCTGGGAAAATTGGACAGCCACATGCAGAAAAATGAAATTGGACCATTTCCTTACACCACACACGAAAATAGACTCAAAATGGATGAAGGACCTCAATGTGCGAAAGGAATCCATCAAAATCCTTGAGGAGAACACAGGCAGCAACCTCTTCGACCTCAGCTGCAGCAACATCTTCCTAGGAACAACGCCAAAGGCAAGGGAAGCAAGGGCAAAAATGAACTATTGGGATTTCATCAAGATCAAAAGCTTTTGCACAGCAAAGGAAACAGTGAACAAAATCAAAAGACAACTGACGGAATGGGAGAAGATATTTGCAAACGACATATCAGATAAAGGACTAGTGTCCAGAATCTATAAAGAGCTTAGCAAACTCAACACCCAAAGAACAAATAACCCAATCAAGAAATGGGCAGAGGACATGAACAGACATTTCTGCAAAGAAGACATCCAGATGGCCAACAGACACATGAAAAAGTGCTCCATATCACTCGGCATCAGGGAAATACAAATCAAAACCACAATGCGATATCACCTCACACCAGTCAGAATGGCTAAAATCAACAAGTCAGGAAATGACAGATGCTGGCGAGGATGCGGAGAAAGGGGAACCCTCCTACACTGTTGGTGGGAATGCAAGCTGGTGCAGCCACTCTGGAAAACAGCATGGAGGTTCCTCAAAATGTTGAAAATAGAACTGCCCTATGACCCAGCAATTGCACTATTGGGTATTTACCCTAAAGATACAAACGTAGTGATCCAAAGGGGCACGTGTACTCGAATGTTTATAGCAGCAATGTCCACAATAGCCAAACTATGGAAAGAACCTAGATGTCCATCAACAGATGAATGGATCAAGAAGATGTGGTATATATACACAATGGAATACTATGCAGCCATCAAAAGAAATGAAATCTTGCCATTTGCGACAACATGGATGGAACTAGAGCGTATCATGCTTAGCGAAATAAGTCAGGCGGAGAAAGACAACTATCATATGATCTCCCTGATATGAGGAAGTGGTGTTGCAACATGGGGGCTTAAGTGGGTACGAGAAGAATAAATGAAGGAAGATGGGATTGGGAGGGAGACAAACCATAAGTGACTCTTAATCTCACAAAACAAACTGAGGGTTGCTGGGGGGAGGGGCTTTGGGAGAAGGGGGTGGTATTATGGACATTGGGGAGGGTATGTGCTTTGGTGAGTGCTGTGAAGTGTGTAAACCTGGTGATTCACAGACCTGTACCACTGGGGATAAAAATACATGTTTATAAAAAATAAAAAATTATATTAAAAAAAAAAAAAAAAGCTTCCAGGACAAACAAAATTTAAAGGAATTGGCAAACACCAAAGCAGCCTTACAGGAGATAATGAAAGGGGTCCTCTAAGCAAAGAGAGAGCTTAAAAGAAGTAGACTAGAAAGGAACAGAGAAAATATACAGGAACAGTCACCTTACAGGCAATATAAGGGCACTAAATTAATATTTTTCAATAGTTATACTGAATGTAAATGGGCTAAATGTCCCAGTCAAAAAACACAGGGTATCAGAATGGATTAAAAATAAATAAATAAATAAATAAATAAATAAGACTCATCAATATGCTGCCTACCAGAAACTCATTTTAGATCCAGACACTTCCAGATTTAAAGTGAGGCGGTGGAAAACAATTTACCATGCTAATGGACATTAAAAGAAAGTTGGGGTGGCCATTCTTATATCAGATAAATTATATTTTAAGCCAAAGACTAGATTAAGAGATGAGGAAGGACACTATATCATACTTAAAGAGCCTGTCCAACAAGAAGCTCTAACAATTTTAAATATCTATGCCCCTAACATAGGAGCAGCAAATTATATAAACCAATTAATAACAAAATCAAAGAAACACATCAAAAATAATACAATAATAGTAAGGGACTTTGACACCCCCTCACTGAAATGGACAGATCATCCAAGCAAAGGATCAGCAAGGAAATAAAGGCCTTAAATAACAAAATGGGCCAGATGGACTTCCCAGATATATTCAGAACATTCTATCCCAAAGCAACAGGATACACATTCTTCTCTAGTGCTCATGGAACACTCTCCAGAATAAATCCCATCCTGGGTCACAAATCAGGACTCAACTGGTACCAAAAGATTGGGATCATTTCCTGCATGTTTTCAGAATTCGTTGTTCTGTGCTAAAGCTCAATCACAAGAGGAGAGTTGGAAGGAACTCAAATACACGGAGGCTAAAGAGGATCTTACTAAAGAATGAATGTGTCAACCAGGAAATTAAAGAAGAATTAAAAGAAAAAAATTCACGGAAACAAATGAAAATGAAAACACATCTGTTCAAAATCTTTGGGACACAGCAAAGGTGGTCCTAAGAGGACTGTATATAGTGATACAAGCCTTTCTGAAGAAACCAACACCAAAGAAATACAAACAATTATAAGAACATATTATGAGCAACTAACACCAGCAAATTTGACATTCTGGAAGAAATGGATGCATTCCTAGAGACATATAAACTACCAAAACTGATTCAGGAAGAAATGGAAAACTTGAACAGACCCATAACCAGTAAGATTAAAGCAGTCATCAAAAAAATCTCCCAACAAACAAGAGCCCATGGCCAGAGGGCTTCTTAGGAGAATTCCATAAACATTTAGAGAAGAATTAATACCTATTCTCCTGAAACTGTTCAAAAATTATAAATGGAAGAAAAGCTTCCAACTCATTTTATGAGACCAGAATAACCTTGATCCCAAAACCAGACAAATACCATATCAAAAAAGAGAATCACAGACCAATATCCTTGATGATCATGGATGTGAAAATTCTCACCAAAATACTAGCCAAAAGGGTCCAACAGTACATTAAAAGGATTATTCAACACGACCAACTGGGATTAATTCCTGGGCTGCAAGGTTGGTTCCATGTCTGCAAATCAATCAATGTGATACAATACATTAATAAAAGAAAGAACAAGAACCATATGATACTCTCAATAGCTGCTGAAAAAAAAAAAAAAAAAACATTTGACAAAGTACAGCATCCTTAATCAAGAAATCCTGATTTCTTGATCAAAACTCTTCAGGGTAGGCATGAAGGGTACATACCTCAATATCATTAAAGCCATCCATGAAAAATGCACAGCAAATATCATTCTCTCAATGGGGAAAAACTGAGATCTTTTCTGCTACGGTCAGGAACACAGCAGGGATGTCCACTATCACCACTGCTACTCAATGTAGTACTAGAAGTCCTAGCCTCAGTAATCAGACAACAAAAGGAAGCAAAAAGCATCTGAATCAGCAAAGAAGAAGTCAAACTGTCACTCTTTGCAGATGATATGATACTTTTATATGGAAAACGCAAAAGACTCCACCCAAAGATGCTAGAACTCATATAGGAATTCAGTGTCAGTATATAAAATCAATGTGCAAAAATCAGTTACATGATGATACATCAACAAGAAGACAAAAGAAAGAGAAATTAAGGGGTCAATCCTACTTACAATTGCACCTAAAACCATAAGATACCTAAGAATAAATCTAACTGAAGAGGAAAAGAATCTATACTCAGAAAACTACAGAGTACTCCTGAAAGAAATTGAGGCGGACACAGAGAAATGGAAAAAGTTTGATGCTCATGTTTTAGAAGGACAAATATTGAGAAAATGTCTATGCTACCCAGAACAGTTTATACATTTAATGCAATCTCTATCAAAATACCATCAACTTTTCCAAAGAAATGGAACAAATAATCCTAAATTTTGTTTTGAAGCAGAAGAGACCCTGAATAGCCTGAGAAATGTTGAAAAAGAAAACCAAGCTCATGGCATCACAATTTCAGATTTCTAAGCTGTTATCATCAAGACAGTATGGCACAAAAACAGACATACTGATCAATGGAACAAAAGAGAGCCCAGAAATGGCCCCTCAAATTTATGGTCTACTAATCTTTGACAAAGCATGAAAGAATGTCCAATGGAAAAAAAGACTGTCTCTTCAACAAATGGTGTTAGGAAAACTGGACAGCCACATACAGAAGAATGAAAGTGAACCGTTTCCTTACACCACACATGAAAATAAACTGAAAATGAATGAAAGTCTTCAATGTGAAGACAAGAATCCATCAAAATCCTAGAGAAGAACATAGGCAGCAACTTTCTTGACCTCAGCCGTAGAAAGTTCTTCCTTGAAACATCACTAATGTCAAGGGAAGCAGGGACAAAAATGAACTATTGGGACATCATCAAGATCAAAAGCTTTTTCACAGCAAAGGAAAGAGTCAGCAAACCAAAAGAACACCTATAGAATGGGAGAAGATTCTTCCAAATGGCATATCCCATAAGACTAATATCCAAAATTTATAAAGATCTTATCAAACTCAACACCCAAAGATTAGATAATCCAATCAAGAAATGGGCAGAAGACATGATCAGACATATCTGCAAAGAAGACATCCAGATGGCCAACAGACACATAAAAAACTGCTCAACATCACTCAGGATCAGGGAAATACAAATCAAAACCACAATGAGATACCACCTCACACCATCAGAATGGCTAAAAGTAACAAGTCAGGGAATGACTGGTATTGGTAAGGATGTGGAGGAAGTGGAACAGTTGTACAGTTGGTGGGAATGCAAGCTGGTGCAGTTACTGTGCAAAACAGTATGGAGGTTCCTCAAAAAGTTGAAAATAGAGCTACCCTATAACCCGGCAATTGCAATACTGAGTATTTACTCCAGAGATACAAATGTAGGGACCCAAAGGGGCACAAGCACCCCAATGTTTGTAACAGCAATGTCCACAATAGCCAAGCTATGGAAAGAACCTAGCTGGGATATTATGAAAAACAAAACAAAAACAAAAATAAAAACAACAACTACAACAACAAAAAAGACAACAAAATCTTGCCATTTGTAAAGACGTAGATGGAACTAGAGTGTATTATCCTAAACAAAATATGTCAGGGAAAGAATTATCATGTGAGCTCACTGATATGAGTAATGAGAAAAAAAGACCGAGGACCATGGGGGAAGGGAGGGAAAAATGAAACAAGATGAAACCAGAGAAGGAGATAATTCATAATAGACTCCGAACCTCAAGAAAAAAATCCGAGGGTTGTTGGAGTGGAGGCGGGTGGGTGGGTTGGATTGGCTGAGTGACGGACATTGGGGAGGCTACTTGCTATGGTGAGCACTGTGAACTGTGTAAGACTGATGAATCGCAGACCTGTAGCCCTGAAACAAATAATACATTATATGTTAATTTAAAAAAGAATAGATAGATCTGAAATATATGGATTTTATGTTTTTACACTTAACACATGATGTGTTTTAACACATCACAATGCATCAAGTTAGATTTTTTTTTAAGTTTAAGTTAGATTTTTGTCAATACTTTTCTTAAAAGTCTTCAATTGCTTCTAATATTATTGAGAGCAAAAGAAAATCAATTATATTTAGGCTTTTTTTAATCCAGAAAAGCATTAAATATTATTTTTGTAGATAATTCTACTAAGATAAAAAAAAAAAGAATAAATGTGAGTCTTAAAAAAAAAAAAAGTTAAGTGGTGATTACTGAGCTCAAAAGGTAAAGCAATTTAGGCTCCATTATAAAAGAGAATGTTTAAGTATGACACCAATATATTCCTTTGCATTTTCTTTTCTTTTTAAAGTGATCTCAAGATTTTTTTTTTTTTTTGCCAGCATTCCAACTACATTTGGAAAGAGAGTGAGAAAGATTAAAAGAAGGAGAGAGAGTAACTTTGTAATTAAAATATCATTATCACTAAAGACAGTGGAATTTTTATTATAATGCAAGTTACAAAATAAATACACATTTGATGACTGCAAATTAAGGTCAAATTTGCCTAATATGAGAATAATGAGCTGCTATGTTTTAAGAAAACATAATTATCAACCCAACTCTGGTATATGTAACCTAGCAAGCCTAGTACACTAGAATGAATGTTGTGAATGGAGAATTTCACAACAAATTGAGATTTGACATGACTAGTTTCACACCCTCCATATGTAAATATATTAAAATGGTTAAAATCAAGTGTATCTTTGGCTTTAAAAAATGACTCACAATTTCCAAAAGGAACAACTGATATTATTATGAGTTTGTATGACTAAATCATTGTATTTTTAATTTTTTATCACATTTTGAGAATAAATATGTTCTGAGAATTGATCCATAGAATCATAATAAATAAAGACTTATGGCTGGGATGCCTGGGTGGCTTGGTTGGTTAAGTGTTTGTCTTGGGCTCAGGTCATGATCCTAGGGTCCTGGGATCGAGCCCCATGTTTGGCTTCCTGCTCAGGAGCTGCTTCTGCCTCTGCATGCTGTTCCCCCTGCCTGTGTTAGTCCTCTCTCTGACAAATAAATAATAAATAAAATATTTAAAATGCAAGACTTATTATGGCTTTTAAGTTACTGAAAGTAACTTAGCTCCAGCTGGACGAGCAATTCTCCTTCTCCTGGATGTGGCTTTTTTTTTTTTAATTGTTTATTTTGTTTTGTCAGTTTCTTTGTGTTTGTTCTGAGTTGTTTTTGTTTATTTGTTTGTTTTTGTTTACAAGAAATTTGTCTTAACAGTGTGATACTTTGTATAGACAAAAGGCTACCAGAAACACAAACATGCACATACAAGTACACACACACGTAATTAATATACACCACAGGAAGAAAAATGGCATAAATCACAAACCTGTGTAATCATACATATGCAAAGGAATAGTGTGTATTTACACAACCCTGAAAAGCTACATTTACCTTAACCGATCAAAATAGTATCCTTCCATCTTTGTTGCATTTATTATTGAAGCTTTATGATTATAATTTCCTCTATTTTCTTCATAGTTTTCCCCCATATCAGCATCTCTTAAAGCAGAGCATTTCATTTTATATTTTAAAATTTTGTATAAATGTACTCATGATGTCAGTGTTTCTTTTTGTCTTGCACATTTTGCTTAATATTAGTTTATTTTTCATTCACTCCTCTTTTTACTGGTACCTATCATTTGTTATTTTCATTATTGTATACCTTAAGTGTTAATATACCATAGTTACTTGCTCATCCATCCTTTTTCCAGTAGATATTTTGATTGCAAGTAGTATTTTAATACAATGGAAAATTGTTATGAATTGTTTTGAACATGTCTGAGAATAGGTGCACACATTTTCTAGTGAATTTAATCAGAAATAAATTTGCTGGATCAGAATTATGCATCCTTTCAAATTTCCTAATTACTCTAAGTTTTCTGATGCATTTTTATCAGTTTATGCTCCAATTATCAGTGTATGAGATTCCCTTTCTTTAGAATACTCCCTGACACTTAGTAATGCCAGACTTAAGTTGTAATGGTATCTTGTTGTGATTGAACTTGTATTTCCTCAATATATATATTTCAAAATGAGAAACTAAATTCATTGAAAAAATTTTTTAGAATGTAATATGAATGAGTTATTTAATCAATGAGGATATGGCCAGAAAACCAGAAGATGCTCTAAGTACAACCTAGAAAGAGATTTATCACAAGATGCTAACAGTAACATAACTGTTGGTAAGTCAAGCAGAACTTAAAATCATAAAAATATGTCAGAAATGGTGATTCACAGAAGATCATTTGGATGCCACAGTGAATCTTGGCAGTTTTATTAGAAGCTGCCACCCAAGAGATTTTTTTCAGCAACTTTCTTCGAATCTTCAGTAAATCTCAGCAATTGAATTGTGTTTTAGCTGTCTACTATACCAGTGCTGCTGATTTTGAAAGATTTCTCTCTGCTTAAGTTTTACCTGAAACATCCTCCATGGAACAAGTTTTCTCTTCTTTCTTCCAATTCTATGGAGAACTTGTTAAGTGTAATGCACATGGAGAAATGGATCCTGAGCAAGTCTCCAGCGTTCCATCTATGATATATGCATCTGTAGAGTGGTGAGGCTGGGCAAGCTAGTCAATGCAGAATCCCTACACACCCTTTAAGCTGCCCCTACACGTCTGAAGCAACAACACTACAGAATGCTCAATGCTTCCACTGTACATAGTTCAGTTGTCTCTTATGCAATAGAAAATAGATTAATGTTTTCTCCTTAAAAAAAATTATTTATTTGAGAGAGAGCATGAGCCAGGAGGTGGGGGCTGGTGGGCCAAAGGAGAGGGAGAAGCAGACCTCCTGCTGAGCAGGGAGCACAAGGCAAGGCTGGATTCCAGGACCCTGAGATCAATGACCCGAGCTGAAGGCAGAGGCTTAACCCACTGAGCCACCCAGCTGCCCCAGACTTATGCTTTCTCCTAAAAGAGAGTATATAAATCTCATAAAGCAGTAACTTGTGAGGGACAATCAATGTCATTCTTTGTCCCTATCACATTATATAAAACTTAAATTATAGGCTTAATATATCCAGGAAGAGGAAAGGAGGAAACTGGTTAGTCTATACAAATACATACATAATATTACGGAAGAAAATATGCCTAGTTTCCATTTTTCTTGGCTTTCCTAATGGTAACCATTAGCCATGTAGGCATGATTTCTTTTTATAGTGTTCTTTCTCTGCTCTTCAATTTATAGTCTCCATTTTAACTGAACACCTCATTTGGCTGTAATACTTCATATTCAATTTCATGAAAGAATTTACATGTATTTCATGAAATATATTAAATCAATAATTTCAAGTGGTTTGAAGAAAAATATCTATATAAAGCCCACTCATAATATTCTTGAACATTCTTATAACTATAAAGATACATTATACTCAGAAGAGATCTAATACTTTATTAGCCATTTCTAGAGTCCATAACAACAGAGTTCCATGTTTGAAATACCATATAAGAAGTATAGATCTTACATAGAACCCATTGCTCCTCTAGTAAAATTAGATTAAAAAAATCAACTTAAAAAAAAAAGTAAAATATGAATGTAAGGGCACTGAAATATATCAGTAATATATAGGCACATAAAAGTACATACCTGATCAATTAAAATTAAAACCCAACTTTAAATATGTCTGACTCAAATGTTATTTCCTTATATTCTTATGGTATGATTCTTTTCAAAAATAATAGGATATTGGGGGAGGTGCCTGGGTGGCTTAGTCAGTTAAGTGTCTGACTTCCTGATTTGATTTAGGTCATGATCTCAAGGTCATTAGATTGAGCCCTGCATCAGGCTTTGCACTCAGCAGGGTGTCTGCTTCTCTGTCTCTCTCTCTTTTTGCCTCTGCCCCTCTACATACTCACACTCTTTCTCTAAATAAATAGAATCTTTTAAAAAATATAATAATAAGAGATTTGATGTTAGTTAGACAAGCTCTGCTTTATGATGTTTCTAATGATTAAACGTCCTAATTTACATAAGCGTGTAAATAAAGGGTTAGGACCAAAAATGAATAGCAGTGGATTATTTAAACAAAGTATATTTAAAGACATAGCAATTATATTAGAAAAAAATTGTTATTTTTTTTAAATTTGCTTTTGTCTCCCTTCCATATACTTCTTTCATTTTTCAACTTTATATAAATGTGCTCCTCCTATTACTATATGTAACTATATTTGCCATTCTATCTTTGTTACTAGTCATACTGTTGAATGTTGTGAGTTAACTTAACTAGGACCTTCCTAGGAGAAATATGCTAACAAGTTGTTGGCAGGGTGAGAGATTTTAGCCAAATTTATGGGGTATAAAATGTTTTCTGAGTTAACTGTCTTACTCACTAAATATCACAGGAAATTTCTAAAGTTTTATTATTTCCCTATGATTATTATTTTATCATGATTAAATATGTTTCATTTAAGGCTCTTTATCCTAATGTCTTCTTTAACCTATATTAGTACTGACACAACTCCCTTTCCATTAAGCATTTGTCATATATTCTTAAATGCTATTACATTTGACTTTAATAGAATTTTAGAAGTAAATTTTTAGAAGTAAATTTTCTTTATAGTATGTACCTGGGTGCGCTTTTTTGTCAATTGCAATTGAATTCTTTTAATTTTCTTTTAGAAAAATATAATCTGGTTTAATTTTCAACATATATGTTTTGCTTTATTATAATTATCTAAATTTATATCAATATCTCACTGTAATTTATTTTCTAAATTTTAGATTATTGCCTTATATTTGCATTTTTAAAAATATTTTATTTATTTATTTGAGAGAGCGACAGTGAGAGAGAGCATGAACAAGGAGAAGGTCAGAGGGAAAAGCAGACTCCCCGTGGAGCTGGGAGCCCGATGCGGGACTCGTCAAATGCAGTCGTCCAACCAACTGAGCCACCCAGGCATCCCTATATTTGCATCTTTAATAAATTTTTCCACCTTGTGGTTTAAAAAAAATCCAGTTTTGTTTTAATGATGTGTAACTTTTTGCATGTAAATCCATGTTGAAACCTTTTTACATTAACATACAATTTTCAAGTAATAAAACTGATTTCATCTCTATGATTGACATCTCTATGCATTTCATGGATTTTGCTAAAATGAGTCAGACTTTGAATTCCAAGTATGATTACATTTTCCTTCACTCTATTTTCTCATTCTTTTCTGTGGTAAAGGCTTGTTTACGTGGAATCACCCTTTCTTAATGTGCTCTGAATCTCTGCTCCATTATTATTTTGCCCTCACTCCCTCATTGTTGAGTCCATTCCCTCTTCCCTCAATCATACAAGAATGGAGTAATAAGTTGTCCTTCCTGTATGTGTAAATTGGTGCTGGAGGTTCTCTTTAGATCAAGATTTGTTGATTATCATTTAATTATAAAAGAGATGCCCTTGTGAATCTTATTTAATTAATTTTTCAGATTAATTGAAATATTTTCTATCATCTCACTAATTATTAAAAGTGTTAATTTTCAGGAATGATGTCTAGTTTTTTATTCAAATTAGAGCTGTTAATTATGTTCTCTTCTATAGGTGATAAAGTTATTTGTTACAGGAATTTGACCTTATACAGGGATTGTTAAGTGCCATGAGGCTGTTTTTCATATTTGATGCCAAACCTGAATAGAGAAGGCACACAGCAAGGTTGGAGAGAGCAGGAACAAGCTGGGAACCATAAACACAAACGTAAGCCACAGGATAGAGTGAAATCCATCTGTTTGTTGCTTCTGGACTTTGTGATGTAGGTATCCTTCAGGAACTAGGATCTTAGTTCTGGAACTAACCACACACAAACCTGGCCCAATAGAGAAAACAAAGGAAGGTGTTATAGAAGGAAAAGGCGTAGAGGCACAGCTACTGGGTGATACCACAAAGTGAGTCCTTAAGTCGGGGACAACGTGTATGATCCTTTAAATGGTTGCAGTTTCACTACCACCTCTCAAATCTTTCAGAAGAAATATTCTCATGACCCACCCAAAACAGAGACATAAAAGAATGGGAATTCTTGAAAAGTTAGTTTAACGTGACCAAGTTGTCATATCACAAGGTCATCAAAATGAGTCAAAGTAAATACGTTAGCCCTGGGGATTTTCACTCTACATAACAATTAAAATAGAGGGATTTTTAAATGATTTTAAAAAGGATTTTAATAATGATTGATGGTTTGCATGTCTTGCTTTCATTTGGTTTATCTTGGAATGATTTGCAGAAGGAAAGTAAATAATATATCCAATGTTAATATCTTAAGAAATTTCAAATTTGGACAGGTGATGTTTTTCTAAGGCATAGAGGAATAAGGAGGTTTAATCACTTGATTAATGAAATGTCAAATATTTACCCTATCTAGTGTATCTAGTGTAGAAAAAAATGCATTATGACTCCATGACCAGTGATTTATGTTCTAAGTAATATATGATCTGATCTTTTAGAGGTCAGCAGAATTTAACTCAGAGAGAATATTTTAATTATAGTTTATAATCATTGTGATGAAAATGAATATTTTAATAAGGATGAATTGATAAAGGAAAAAATAGCTATGATTCGTATTTTTAATAGATAATAAAGACTCTTGAATAATGGAGCGTATTGCTCCATAATATATCAGCCATTATAATATGTAACTTAGAAAATCTTGTAGACATTGTTAAATCTTCCATGCAGTGTTAGGAAGGATAACTGTTATCTGTTTTCAGTGTAGATGCTCAAGATGCTCAAATATATTTATTTTTTCATTTGTTGGAAATGAAATCAAAGAGGCGAGATAATTTTTCAATTATTTCCATTATATCCTATAGCATCAGCCGGTTTTAGGTGCTGAATGTGTAATAAATGACAGAGATTCTGAAAGGTGAAGATTACAATATTGTCACCATTGTGCTCCAAACTGATTTGACAAGAACAAGTTACTGTGACACATTCGAAATGCTGTCATTCAAAATTGAAAACAAATATTGGATCTACTCACGTTTTTGTAGAAATGGTTGATGGGAACACTAAGTATATTTAAATAAGTTGTGACATTTTCCCTTCAGCCCTGGCCTCTTTGCAAAGCTCTCAATTCTTATATTGAAGTGCCTACTGGAAATCTTTAAAGGAATTCAACATTAAAATGTCCCAAACTAAAAGTTTGATTTAATTCTAATACTGCTAGCACTACCAACTGTGGTCTTTCTCCATGGTGTTCCGTTTCCGTAAATAGCAGGACAATTCACTGTATTGTCCATTGTCCTTGAATCCTCCCTCTGAATAATTCTCAACTCCAATTAATCCATCAGCAATGATGGTTGTAGTTCCAAGCATATCTATATTTGGACTATTCCTTGGTTCAATTCCATCTTATATACCATAAAAATAAAAACAAGTATAGGACAAAAGACTTACAGAGATATGTTGTACTACTAATTAATTGATTTATTTATATTTTTAAAATGATTTGATATTTCTATGCACTATTAAATGTTAAATCTTCCTTTTCTTTCTTTGATTTTTTTTTTAAGATTTTATTTATTTATTTGACAGAGGGGAGAGATCACAAGTAGGCAGAGAGGCAGGCAGAGAGAGAGGAGGAAGCAGGCTTCCTGCTGAGCAGAGAGCCTGATGTGGGGCTCGATCCCAGGACCCTGGGATCATGAACTGAGCTAAAGGCGGAGGCTTAACCCACTGAACCACCCAGGTGCCCCTTCATGTACGTTTTTATTTTAATTCCAGTCAGTTAACATACAGTGTAATATTAATTTCAAGTGTACAAAATTGTGATTCAATACTTGATGTAACAACAGTGCTCATCACTAGTGTCTTCCTTAATCCCCATCACCCATTTCACCCATGGTCCCCAAAATACTCTTGAGAGTATTTTTTTCAGGACAGAAGTTTTTAACTTGAATGAAATCCAGCTTATCCATTATTTCTATTTTTTTAAAGATTTTATTTATTTGAAAAAGTGAGACAAAGAGAGCACAAGTAGGCAGAGCAGTAGGCAGAGGGAAAGGGAGAAGCAGGCTCCTAACCAAGAAAAGAGCCTAATAACGGGGCTCAATCCCAGGAATCTGGGATCATGACCTGAGCCAAACGCTAATGCTAAACTGACTGAAACACCCAGGTGTCCTGATACCCGCTATTTGTAAAAATTTTCAACATACCAGGGTCACCAACATTTTCTCCTGTGTTATTTTCTAGAAGTTTTATTTATTTATTTGTAATCTTACATTTAGGTATAATAAATAATTTCTGTGAAGGGTATAAATCTGTGCTTAAATTCTTTTTCTTTTTCTTTTCTTTTTTTTTACATGTGGATATCCCAATGTTCCAGCACTATTTGTTAAAAAGACTATTTTTGCTCCATTGTATTGTATTTACTCCTTTGTTAAAAAATCACTTGACTTTATTTGTGTGGGCCTGTTTCTGGGCTCTGTATCCTATTCCATTAATCTATTTATCTGTTATTTTGTCAACACCACACATTTTTTATTATGGTATCTCTATAGAAATATTGAAATAAGGAAGGATCTGTTCTGTGACTTTTATCTTTTTCTTCAATATTGTGTGGACTATCCTGGGTCTTTTGATTTTCCGTTTAACATTAGAATCAATTGTAGAGATACATAAAATAGCTTGCTGGAATTTTCATTGGAATTATGCTGAATTTGTATCAAGATGGGAAGAACTAATACCTTGACAATATTTGGTCTTCCTATCTATTGACATAAAGTATCTCTCCATTTATTTAATTTTTCCTTGAAATCTTTCATCAGAATTTTGTAGTTTTTCTTGTATGGTTTTATTTTTATATACTTTTAGTAGATGTATATCTAAATATTGCCTTTTGAGGGGTTTGTTTATTGCAGATACATAGGAAATTGACTTTAATGCATTAATCTTCTATCTTGCAACTTTAACATAATTGCTTATTAGTTTTGAGTTTGTTTTATTTGGTTTTGTTTTTGTTTTGCCAATTCTTCTGAATTCTACAGGATAATCATTTCATCTATGAACAAAGACATTTCTTCCCTTGTATCTATATACCTTGCATTTCTTTTCCTTATCTTATTGAATTAGCTAGAATATTCAAGATAATGTTCAAAACAAGTGATAAGAGAAGACATCTTTGACTTCTTCCTGAGTTTAGTAGAAAAGGTTCAAGTTTTTTACCATGAAATATTAGGCCAGTTTAGTTATTAGTTTCTCATCATTAAGTATTTTAGATAGTCTTTATCAAGTTGAGAAGTCCCCCTCTATTCCTAGTGTACGTGAAGTGCTTCCTTTCTTTCTCCTCTCTTTCCTCCTTCCCTCCTCATTTCCTTTCCTTTCCTTTCCTTCTCTCTCTCCTTTTTTTTCAGTATGGGTGTTAGATTTTTACAAGATGTTTTTTCTACAATTTTTCCTGTTTTTTTTTTCTTTTTTCAGTGTGTGTTTTTAGTCTGTCTTCTTCAGTCTGTTGATATTAACTAATTGTAGAATGCTGACTCATTGATTCCTTCTATAGCAATTCATTTTAGTTTACTCTGAATCCTCCTGAATTCATTGTCTTGTGATCTTCAATAATTTTTTGGAAATTTTGATTTTTAACTTTTCCTTTCACTCTTCGTCTAACTGGTCTCCCTTGAAAATACCATATATTTCAACTGCTTCAAATACTTATGTCTCTCAAATCTTAAATTTAACTATCCTGATGTCTTTCAAATCTTAGATCAATTATAACACTCATGTTTAAGCTCCAGAAGACAGTAGTAATAATGATATTAATTATGCTTATATGATACTATGTAACTTTTTTAGTACATATATGTGTCAGACATTCTTATGTACATTTTCCTTAATAGTGTCAGCATTAATATTAACTACATATCAGATAGCAGAGGCCATATATATATTGGGTAGCATGTCCAAAGATAAGTTTTAAGTATCAAACATAGGACTCAAGGGAACTTTTACCTAGGCAGCCAGGAGCCAGCTGCATACTGAGTGTATCATTTTGAATGTCCACAAGCACCAAAAAAAAAAAAAAAAAAAGCAAATTAATAATTGACTCACAGTGTATTTCTAATTGTTATATGTATATCATGTATATTATATATAATACATATCATATATATATTACTTCAGATCTGAGGTGTGTGCATGTTTGTGTATTTTATATATATTATATATATACACATTATATATATAATTATATATATATAAATATATATATATATATATTTGCAAAGAATGGAATGAAGAAATGATGTTGATCATAAATGACACATAATTTCAAAGTCCAATAGAGAGATACTGTATGTTAATTTAAGGTACAATTTTGAATGCTTATAAAGTTAGAATGGTTTCAACTTTCTTACTTTTTCAAAATACAATTTAAAAAATAAACACTTGAAAAAAAGCCTGCAAGGCAATATAAAGAACACTTAAATATTCCTTTAGATTCATTACTTTTTATTATTTTGCTGTTTTGTGCCTCTTTTTCTGTCTTTCTCTGTCTCATTCACTGTTTCATTCATATAGATAGATAGGTATTATATATCTATGTAACTGAGTGACTCGAAAAGTATTTGCAGGCATCAATGACACTTCACATTTGAATAACTTATCATGAAATTTTTAAGGGTAAATACACTGGCTTACATAGCATTCTATCATAATATCTACCTAAAGACACTGATAATCATCACATCTTACCATCTACTCTCCTGTACAAATTCAAATTTCTCTTTCTCAACCAAAATGCTTTTGGGAAGATTTAATCAAGACTTATGAATTGTATTTATTTGTTAGATATTTTTTGGTCATTAAAATCAGAGACAATAACCCCATTTTATTTTTCTTGACATTGACTTTCAAAAGGTTTACCTACAGATTATATCTCATTGTTTGCTCTGTCATTTGATTTATAATAATACCATCTGTATTCTATATGAAAATGTCAGAAGATGAATAGACTCAGATTAATTATAGATGATTATGAATCTTTTCCATTAGGAGGCACATGATGATTATTGTGCTGGCTTTGAGAAAAATTTCTTTGAACATTTGATCAAAGTGGTAACTGCCAAATCTTTCCAGTATACAGGTATACATACATTTTCTTTTGTGATTAGTTAAATAATCTGTGGGGAGGTGCTCTAAGATATCAGTAATATCTTAATTTCCAAGTCAATCATTCAGTGGTTTTAGTTCATACTGATATTCCTTGTTCAAATTATTTAATATATTCGGGCTTACAAATCATTTATTATATTGGGGCTTACAAAATAGCGGTTTTTCTAATTACATTACTCTATTTTCTCATTAATTACTTGGTGTTATTGTGTAAAGAAGAGTTTTATTAATTCTGTTTCACTCTTCAAATTCTTCTCAAGGATTTTTTAATTCACTGTTTTATAATCCATTATGATCATTATTTGTGTTGTTTACGTATTAAATTTCTCCACTGAGTGGCCCTTTATTGTTAGTTTCTCTATCCATTTGCAAGGAGGATGTTCAAAGGCACTTCTGGAAACAGCATGCCCTACCTTGTCTTTTCTCTACACTAGAGCTGGAATAAAAATGTTTTATCTAAGGACATTCTTGGGTCTTTTTAATTGTTATTGGACATAGGCAATAGTAATATAAACCTAAGGTCTGATCTCTAAGTGAACAGTTTATGACTATTTATAGAATGAACATGCCTATGTTCTTTTTCAGTTGTATAATTCTTCATTCAGTAGTATATTAAGTCAGTTTCCTATTAATAGTTATTTTAGTTGTTTCCAGTGTTTTACCAATATAAATAGTACTACATATATGTAGTTGTTTTATTATAGTTTATTAACTTTTTAAAGATTTTACTCATTTAATTATTTGAGAGAGAGAGAGACGGCAGAGGCGGAAGCAGAGGGACAAACAGACTCTGTGCTGAGCATGCAGCCAGTGAGGGGCTTGTTCTCACAATCTTAACTAAGTTCATGACCTGAGCCAAAATCAAGAACTGACTGCTCAATCAACTAAATCATGCAGAAGTCCTGTTGTTTTATTTATAATTTATTCCCTGAAGTTGAAAGTCAAATAGCAATTATAATATCTAAGTATATAAATATTATATGCACAACATATTTATTATATACACTATATATACAGAATGTTTGATATGTATGCAGTTATATTTAAATAAATATGCATATATACACAATTTACATATATACACAAATATTTATATATTATGTAAATAGAACCACATATGTCAGGTAACACCAAGTTCAGTGTCTATAGGTATTGTATCATTTTATTCCTTTAAATGCAAACGAGGGGCTTTAAATGCAGAACTGGGTCTGTTTTCTCAAGACCTATCAATAGAGTGCTGGTCTAATCCTTGAATATGTCCCGATTTCTAACTTAAGTGGCCAAATTAATCTTTTGTATAATATGACCATATTTACTTCTATGCACTAGTTCATTGGACGATAGGAATATATGCCAGCGATGTTTTAGGTAAAATCTACACCTTGGAAAGCATTTGGACTTTGAAATTCTAGAAATTCTGAACAGAAAGTAAATAAAGATTGTTAATTTGGTTAATTTGAAGGTTTGACCACCTCGATTCTGAGCCAAAACTTTAAAATTCTTTTCAAATGAGAGAACTACATATATATATTTTTTTAAATTAGAAATTCCTGGGTATCCAGAAGATAAAGGTCTCCCATCTGTGGATGGTTCTAAACAGTTCTGATACGAATCTAGCATTGCTTCAAGGACATATTCAACTGCATTACAATTCATGACAAAGCTACAAAGAGGAATCACTTTTACTGAATTGAACTTATGTAAATAGTAAAGCATAGCAGGTCAAGATTTAAAATGTCGAGTCAATGTAACATACATGGTTTAATCTTTTGTACAAAAGAAAATGCCACTGAGTTTTCTCCTAACATTTATTTTTGTAAGAAATTTATTTGGTACATTTAGAGTATTGGTCTGTTTAACATGCTTGACATGTTTTTGTACAAATCCTTTTTTACTAAAAAGAAGTACCTAATAAACATTTTTCATTTAGGAAAATTATATGCACCCCCCAAATTTGAAGTCTTTTTATATCTATACATATCTTTTTTAAATATTAAATTTTATTCATCCTTTAAAATCTATTATTTTATCTATTTCTATATCTATACATGTTTTGAAAATTTCTAGATGCATAGGTCTTGCTTGTGTCATCAATAGCCTTTTCATAATACTTTATAAATATGATGGAAGTTTATAATGTCAAATTCAAGTAGGAAAATGTATGCAAACATGCTCAAGTATTTTTTAAACGAAATATATCCAATACTTGTAAAGCTAATTTTGCAAAGAATTTCAAAATTTGTGTCCTTTTTTCTGCTATATTTCTGCCAAATTTGATTCTTCTAGGAAGTCTCAAGGTCTACAACTTTAGAATACCCTAGCCATCACTATTTGGTTTTGGTTATAAAATTAAGTAGAACGGTTAGCATGACGCTATTTTTTTTTAATAAAGAAAAATTGTTCTAGTATAATCTGATTAAAATAAACTGCATGTAATTGCTCTATTAAAAACTCTTAATCTCACAAAACAAACTGAGGGTTGCCGGGGGGAGGGGGTTTGGGAGAAGGGGGTGGGATTATGGTCATTGGGGAGGGTATGTGCTTTGGTGAGTGTTGTGAAGTGTGTAAACCTGGTGATTCACAGACCTGTACCCCTGGGGATAAAAATATATGTTTATAAAAAATAAAAAATTAAAAAAAAAAATTCAAGTAACTACTGTTTCATGTTACAATAAGTGTTTTTTGTTATTACTAGAAAAAGTAAATATGACATATGACTTCTCAACTGGGTAAGTACAGTGCATTTTTGTTTTCTGAATAATATATAGTATAAACACTATCAACCTTGTTTCTATTTTTGGGCTTCAATAAACTCAGTTTTATTTAGTTGAAACTTAGAGCTAGATCTTTGAAAGCCAAGCGTTCATGACCAGTAGCACATATTACACAAAGAAATATAAGAAATATAAGAAACAAGAAAACCTATAAAGAAGCTTAAAAGTCCATTTTAAATGCTAATGTCTATGACACAAAACAGACTGTAAAGGCAGAATCAAGTTGTGGAGAGGAAAGAGGGCAGAGAAAATCAGCGTTGAATAAAAAAAGTAAATTGCTAGTGAGTTTTGCTTTAGAATGTGAATTACCATTATACACCACCTCTGTCACACCCACATATATAACACTCACTAGAGGAAGAGAGAGAGCAGAGTAAATCAGGTCTAATCATGTATTAAGTTTAAGCAACTATTTTTACACTTCATCCCTTCCTATCATGCTAAAATAAATCAATCACTTGTTGGTTTCCTGCTGAATTAAGTGGATAAAATACTCACTGTGTTAACAAAGATTTACTGTAGACATACATTACTAGATTAAAGACTAGTGTTTCCTCCTTATTGTCTTTTAACTATTAGTCAAGTCAGCTTTATCAAATGTGGGTTATGTTTTCATGCTGTTAGTTGAAGAGTGATAACCAGAATGATGATTAAGGCAGCAAAAAGCAGATACTCTGAAATAATGCTCAGAAAATTTGATATGACACAAGGAAGAGTCAATCAAGGGAAAAGAACTCAGTGTTAGGGCTATTTACATGACCAAATGAAGTAATATCCATATGTGAGAGTTACCAAACCGTAGGTATTTCTACAAATTGTTTTATTTTTTTCCTCATTAAATAATTTGGTTAGGTCCTCAATATATTCTCTTCCTTATCACAAATATAATAAGACAATGCATATTCATATCTATATAATACAGGTAGACTTGCACACATATATGTACAATCACCAGTGCCTCTACAATCACATGACTTTGTCTCTCTCAAATTTACCTTGCTATTTTTGCTTGAATTTTTACCAGAAATATGATCACAGACAGCAAATCTCATACATTTTCATCATAGAATCTCTGTATTAAGAATACACTTTAAATGAATGATTGTGTGTTTTAAAGACATGTAATACTAACATAGTTTAACAGTGTGGCAAATGTAGAGAATTATATAGGCTATTTTCCCAGCCTATTGAAATTATGGGCAGAGTTCCTTAATATTATAATCTTAGGTTAAGAGTAAAGGCTCATATATGATACACTTCTAAATTTATTTGGTAATATCTAACATCAAAATTTTCAGTCTTTATCTCAGGGTTCATTCTCCCCCCCCCCTTTTTTTTAAAGATTATTTATTTATTTATTTGGAAGAGAGGGAAAGAACATAGAGCAGGATCGGGGAAGGACAGCAGAAGAGGGAGAGAAAAACGGATTCTCCTGATGTGGGACTAGATCCCAGGACAAAGGGATCTTGACCTAAGCTAAAGGCAGAGCCTTAACCAACTGAACCACCCAGATGCCCTTCTCCTTCATTCTTATAAATATCTTGCCACTCCCTGTGACACAATCAAAATTCTGTCATTTTTCACTAATAAGAACATGAAATATAAGCAAAAAAAAAATGATTTGCTCGAAAGAGAAAGAGAGAGGCTGATATCTATTGGTAGAGTATTTCATTTGGGTATTTTTCAGTTTTCTATGCCCCACAAAAAGAAAATTTAGTGGATTGATCACCGATTTAAAATCAAAAGGAACTAAGTTTAATGAATCCTACTCTAACCAAGTATATAATGTCAACCATGGATTTACATCAGTAATTGAGTTTTGCCTTACCATAAAAACCACTGGAAATACCCCTTAAAAAAAAAAGGTAATAGTTGCAAGCTTAGCAACCATTTTAGCTTTACTTTAATCATCTTTAAAATAGTGTATTTTCCTATTCTAAAACTCGTTCTTCTTTTTTTGTTTGTTTTAAAGAAAAAAGAAATAGAAATAATTAGTAACTCTCATCCTAAATTTTAATGCAAAGAAAAATAAAATAAGTTTTAAATACCAAGTGAAGTTTTTAAGTAGAACTTAAATTCTATTTTGGTAATATAAAGTCAGCATGCTTTGCCTTCCAGAGAGTTTTTAGCATATCATTGGCTAACGTGCTTAGACTAACACTTTGACTCATCTTTGGCTGGCATCACTCTGCTCTCTGCTTATGGCTAATTGCCTCATCTACTGTCTTTATATGACATGGTAAGTTAGCGTAAGAATCCCAAACACTATTATATCATTTGTTTAAGGAACTCTAGACAGATAATTAATACAGTTCTCCACAGGTCAAAATCTAGAGCTCATAATGAGGCCCCAAAATCTATAACTCCACCCTAGGTCTCCTCTTGGGAGTTCAACTCTGTCCACTCAGGCAGTTAAAAGTATCTCATAATCTTTTATTGCAGTACTCCTAATAGCTGCACTGAGGAACAAAAAGCTTTCTGTCTCCATGCATTGTATTCCTGTGTTATCAAGTCATCTGTCACTTCAGTACAGCTTGGCACATACATTCATGCCATTTATATGTTCTAAATGAATGTATCAGTGAGAACTATTGTAATGCATTTCTTTATAAAATTAGAAATATTGTATAAATTTAAATTAAATAATATTAAGTTAAAAGAGATATTAATAAACAAATTCTGTTGATCAAAAAAAGTTTAACTTGTGCTGTTGCTTTTATCCACTGTGACAGGTGTGAGGTGATATCTCATTGTAGTTTTGGTTTGTATTTCCCTGATGATCAGTGATGCTGAGGATATTTTCATGTGTCTCTTGGCCACTTGGATGTCTTCTTTGGAAAGATATTCTTCCCATTTTTCAATCGGGTTACTCACTTTTGGGGTGTTGAGTTTTGTAAGTTCTTTGTATATTTTGGATACTAACCCATTATCAGATATGTCATTTGCAAATATCTTCTCCCATTCCATAGGTTGACTTCTAGTTGTGTTGATCATTTTCTTTGCTGTTCAGAATTTTTTTATTTCCATCATGCTTAAATTTAAAGAATTTTATCTTATAAAAATATTTTTTAACATGGTATTCAATACTCAGGATAAACTTTAAATAAAATGTATTTACTTTGAACCCCAACTTCTGAAAAAAATACAGTTTGGTAGAAGTGAGATATTTTCTTAATTACTTACTACTGTGAAATAGAAAAATATATCTGAAGCTTTTGTCATGTAACATCCACTGTGAGGGGGAATTTTTTTGTTTATGTTGGAACTGTATAGTAATCAGTTAATACAGTATAACAAATAACAATAACTTCCAAGTGTTCTATGATATGCCTCAGGGAAATCATTCATTGAGCACTGTGAAGCCTCAGGGCAGAAAATGAGAAATATGTACAATATGTTTTAAGTGAAATGCGGTGCTGGAATGAGGACATGAACGAGGATGGGTCCACAGACACACTGAAGCCACTGGAGATATACATGGCCATGATTCCTCTTCTGACTTGAGTTCCTTAAGTTTCCCCACTACATGGAGGATTGTTATGGTATGTGGGGCCCCTGAAACTATTTTGAGCTCAGAACCTACTTATACCAATATCCCTGGATGGTCTAGGTATTCATTTTTCCCTATTCCTTTGATTATTTTGTTCCCTTTGTATCTTTCCATTTTCTTTATGATTCCATCCTGCATCTGATTTCCAAGAGTGTCTTCCCTATGCTTGTAGAAGCTATGAGTCTCTTCCCATACTTTAATGAAGGTAATTTTACTGTGACAATATGTACTAACTTAATATTAGCTAAATTGAGACTGCTACTTTTTTCTGAACCTCTAAAACTATTGCCACAAGCCAGTGATTGCTATAGTCTTTAAAACACACATTGATTGTATTATACCTTTCATGACCCATGCCTGAGATAAGTTAATGCTTCACCATATACCTGAAAGGCATTACTTCTGAGGTCTCTACTATGCTACTATGCTATCCTACTGTATGCCCAAGGTTTTCATCATGCATTGATGTGCCAAAAATGGAGTAAATGTCCTTGCCTCTGCCTACAGATTTGCTCTGTCCCAGAATTTTGTCCACAAATCCACTTCTCTTATTGGTGATGGAAATCTAGTTTCCCCCAAAAGCAGAGCCAAGCTCAAGTACTTGAGTGTAGGTAGTTCAGTATGGGAAATGAAGCAAAGGAAAAGAAGTGGGACCAAAAATAAGGAAACAAGGTATACAGTAAAGGCAGTCTAAAGGTTTGTGACTGAGTTTGCTGTAGTTGTGTACAACTGAGATTTAGTTCTCTGAGGCCATTCCAACAACTCTTGTAAAATGAGTTTTAGAGAAACTGAGAAATAAAAGAGGGGTGTACGAATCCATGATTTTCTGTTTCCTATTTGAGTGTCCAGTGTACGTTGTTGGTTTTTTTTTTTTGTTTGTTTGTTTGGTTTGGTTTGGTTTGGTTTGGTTTGTTTTTTTCCAGACTACAAAGAAATTAACCATTTTTTGGTGGATCCTAATACAGAACCCTACAATTTAACTCAATTTTGACACAGTCTGCCTGGAGATAACATCAGATCCCATAGATAGGAGGTCAGTTTACATGACTTCTCCCTCCATACTTCAGATGCTAATCACAAGTCCAGTTTCCTATGCATTTGATCAACTGGCTATAAATCATAGGTTCTGAGGACCCTCCGTTGGGGTTTATTAATTTGCTAAAGCAGTGCACAGAACTGAGAGGAAACATTTACTTAAGTTTACCTGTTTATTGGGGCGCCTGGGTGGCTCAGTGGATTAAGCCTCTGTCTTTGGCTCAGGTCATGATCTCAGGGTCCTGGGATCGAGCCCCACATCAGGCTCTCTGCATAGCAGGGAGCTGCTTCCTCCTCTCTCTCTCTCTCTCTCTCTCTCTCTCTCTCTGCCTGCCTCTCTGCCTACTTGTGATCTCTGTCTGTCAAATAAATAAATAAATAAAATCTTTAAAAAAAAAAAAAAAGTTTACCTGTTTATTAAATAAAAAATAGAATTCAGGGATAGCCAGATGGAAAAGATGCAGAGAGCACGATGGGGAATGGATGAGTAGCTTCCTTGCTCTCTCTGGGTGGTCTCTTCTTCCAGAATCTCCATGTGTTCACCAGTTTCGAAGCTATCTAAATACTCTCCTTTTTGGGTGTTTTTGGAGGTTCCATTACTTAGGTGTGATTGCTTACATCCATTAGCCATTGGTTATTGATTCGACCTCCAGTGCTGCCTCTCCCCAATGTGCCTAAAAGTTTCAATCCTCTGATTTTGGTTGGTTTCCTGGCAACTAGCCCCCAAACTAGGAGCTTTCTTACAGTCACCTCATTAACTTAACAAAAGATACTTTGATTGCAGGAGATCACTTAAGAAATTACTAGGAGCTCTGTGGCAGAATCTTTTTAAATTATAAATCACAGTATCTCAGAGCATAAACTTCCTTACACTTCTGGGTTAGCCCCTAAAATACTGTAATTGGTACACATCTGGTTGGCCCAGTAATAGCTGCACTAAAAACATGGTCCAAAGTATGTGGAACAGAATAATGCATATGAAGTATTCCTCACAATGTCTAGTATATAAGAAGTAGTAAATCTTAACTATTAAAAAGAGATCATTGGAGCACCTAGGTGGCTCAGTCAGTTAAGGGTCTCCCTTATACATAATATTATATATTATATATATATATTATATATTATTATATAATATTATGTATAATGTATAAATTATATAAAATATATAAACATAATTATATACATTGCATAAAATATATAAATATAAATATATATTTATATTTATATAATATACAAATTTATATAAATTTATATTATATTATATATCATAATCATATTTTATATAATTATATAATATAGTAAATATTATTATGTGTTATATATATTATATATATTATGTAATATATATATTCAGTTGTATTATAATAATTCTTAATTCTTAATTTCTTAAATTCAATATACCCAATGAGGAAGCCAATAATTCCTAACCATAGTGGTAGGCACAGAAATCCACAAAGAAGATGGATATTGGGTTTTCAGTTTTTATTCTCAAATTAATGTACTTTTAAACAGAATTGACATGCCATATTGAAACATTCCAGACCAAGCCTCACTGGCAAGTATACTTTCCTTTAATCTTTAATTAAGTACCCATTACTTTTGAATAAATTATACTCAAACTTATCCATACAATGATATATTATGGCTATAATAAAAGTGAAAAGAGAAAGAATATAACATTTATTGGGAGCCCAATTTATACAGACATTTCTATTTAATTTATATAAAACCTTTGACCTCATCCATATAGTACTTATATTAATTATTCTTCCTCTATACATGAGGTAAACATGGTGCTAATAAGCTAAATAGTTTTGCCAGGGACATATTGTTAATATGTAACAAATTTCTAATTTAAATTTCAAAATTAGGTTTTCCTAAGTCCAAAAGGTACTTCTTTCACAAGACTTCAATGTATATAGAAACTAAATTGACCATTAGTAGTTTATACTAAGCCATAACACATTTTACATGACAAGAAATGTGAATTCTACAAAATTCAATTAGGTATACAATTAGTAAAACTACTACTCATCCAAATTTAATACCTGCATGTTATGGAAGAATGTTTTTGTGATACTAATCCTTTAGAGATCTTTAGAGCTAAAGAAAAACTATGGAGTTTTCTTAAAAAGTGAAACCCTTAATAATTAATTTCCAGGGGAGAAGAGGATAAAACGTACTTAGAGGTAGCACACAAATACATCAACCTGCAAGCACCACATTTCCAGAATACTCATTATATTTGTGGTACAATAGTATTTTGAGATAAAAATGGAAGTTTTCTTTCCTCTGTCCACACTCCTTATGCTATTGTCATTTCACATTCAGAGAGAGGCTCTTATGGTATAGCAGGAAAATAGAAAATACTTTGCATTTAGAAGCCAAGCCTTTAGGCTTATAAGACTGTGGTTTTGAGCTGCAAAATCTTAAGCCCTAAAATGTGTATGACCATAAATGTGGAAGCCTGAATTTTTAAAATGATATCTTTTCCTGTCCTAGAGAAAAATAATTATTCATTGGTTAGCAAGGAAGAGAAAAACCAATCTTGAGAAAAGCTTGTATATTTTGTTGTAAAACTGATAACATACCTCCTGATGCAATTGGGACCAGAGAAGAAGAAATTCCTTGCAGTAGAGGGTTGTGTGCAGCAGCCATGAGCAAGGACTGTATAGTCCCTCCCAGTATAGGGACATGATGGAAGCCCCAGGATAGGGAAAACAAGAATAGCTAGAAACTAGTTAAGATTTTTTTTTTTAATTTTTGTTATTATTATGTTCAATTAGCCAGCATATAGTACCTCATTAGTTTTTGATGTAGTGTTCAGTGATTCATTAGCTGTGTATAACACCCAGTGCTCATCACCACACATGCCCTTCTTAAGACCCATCACCCGGTTACCCCCTCCCCCAACCTCTTCCCTTCTGTGATCCTCAGTTTGGTTCTCTGAGTCCAGAGTCTCTCCTGGTTCGTCTCCCTCTCTGATTTCTTCCTATCATTCTCCCTCCCTTCCTCTGTGGTCCTCCACGCTATCCCTTATGTTCCACATATGAGTGAAAAATATGATCATTGTCTTCCTCTGCTTGACTTATTTCATTTAGCATAATCCCCTCCAGTTTCATCCATGTTAAGATTTGATTAGCTGCTAGTGAAGTCCTCTACCAAATAGTGACAGATTCATCAAGATGAAAAATATATCTCTTTCATGTTAGCAGCATCCAAAGAAAGGTTGTCTTGGGCTATGTGATACTCTGATGTACAGTGCTGGAAAGTCAGGCTTCTTCTGTCTTGCTGTCTTGTTGCTCTACATCCACAGTGATGGTCCTGAAGTCAGCTAATGGTCCAAGATGGCAACTCCAGGTCTAAACATCACCTTTTCATTTAAAACTATAGGAAAGAAGAAAAGCAAGAGAGAAATTGATGCCTCTCTGTAAATATAAAAACCTCAAATTCTACTCACACAACTTTTTCTTACATCCTCCTGGCAGAATTAAATTGTGTGACCATACCTGACTGTAAAAACGGCACAGAGAAAATGTAATCTTTGACTCTGCAGCCATGTTCCTAGGTTATAATATTATACAAAAAAGAGATGAGACAACTAATTATAGCACAACTAATAGTTTCTACTACCAGAGGAATCCTCAATGATTGAGTTTTATTTTCAGTCACCCAGAGAAATTTTTATCTAAATGTAAAAATTGTGTTATTACATTGAAATAGTCACATTTCATGCATGACAAAATTTGTAATCCATTTGTACCCACAACACATTTCTTCATGAAAATTAGAAAATTACATCACCAAACTAATTTGGAGATACACCTCCATCAAGAACAGATGAAGAGCCATACTTTTCAAACTTCATCTATCACCAGTTACTTTTTATGGCCATCTGGATATTCCTTTGTGGTAATTCCTTTTTAACATTCTGTAATCACAAAGTAATCACCAATTTCTTATAAAAAATTAAGAAACTCATTTTTCTAAAAACCATATGTTTTTAACATGAATACAGTTTAAAGGTTTTAAAAGGTAACAAGCGCAATTCTTTAAGAATCACAGATTTGGGTGGCAATAAAATTTTGTCTTTTGGAGAAGAGGAAAATTGTTTAGCGATCTAAGGGTTTGGATATTAAAATGAATTCTCTAAATATCAAACAAAACTAAACTGAAGTCTTACATCTACTGAAATATGTATATATTACGACAACAGTTGGGATACTTTAGACAGACAAAATAAATTTGTAATCACTTAAGAAACCATAATGTGATTGACAAAATTTCATACAAATTTAGATTGCAAAATTAGCATGTTAGGCACTTTCTCTGTTAGAAATTATAGAAATAATTCTATTAGTCCACATTACTTTTGCTTACCTACAGTAGTGGGGGGTTTTTTATTTGGCAACTTTTCAAGAGATGTGAAGGCTAACTCAAGTTATGGTGCTAGTCCTGCATCAGATGCAAGGCAGAAACCAGAATGGGTATTTTGATGTATCCTATGATGATAGAATCATAATGTGTCCTGAGTATAATGTGAAAATCCTAGAAAACACAATTATCCTAGAATACTTATCAATATCACTCACTTTCACTTTTTTTCCACTTTCACTCTTTTTTTTTAAGATTTTATTTATTATTTATTTGATAGAGAGAGATCACAAGTAGCTGGAGAGACAGGCAGAGAGAGGGGGGGGGGAAGCAGGCTCCCTGCTGAGCAGAGAGTCCGATGCGGGACTCGATCCCAGGACCCTGAGATCATGACCGGAGCCGAAAGCAGCAGCCCAACCCACTGAGCCACCCAGGCACCCCCACTTTCACTCTTTTAAATTCACAACCCAGAACACAGAGTTGGAACCAGTCAGTCAGCCCAGTCAACATTACTTTGCAACACTTTTGTCTATTTGCTTTTACCAAGAAAACTAAAAAAGTAACACGTGTTTCATTAATAGAGACTGGCTTTTTTTTTTTTTTTTTTAATTTAAAATAGTATGATAGAATATGTGACCTGATTCACCCTCTCCTTTGAAGTATCTAAGAATTTGTTTGTACTCCTCGTGTATCCACTGGAAATTGCACCTGAATACCAATCTTTCTGAAGATTCTAAGGACCATATGGTAGGTGATAACTTGTGATTTTCCTTAGTCTCCTCTAGCTAATGATTTCTGTTTCTCTTTAATAATTTAGTTTACAGAATATCTTGATATTCTACACATAATACCATTTATGCTCATCACATTAAATCAAGTAGACACTCAACACCTTTACAAAAAAATCACCAATATTACACACACACACACACAAACATAAAAACAATATTTTCTTTACTTATGCAAGATTTGGGGAGTGGAGGAAGTTCTCAATGAAGAATTTGTATAAAGGAATCAACATTGGTTATTGTAATTCTTAAAATACCTTTTGGCAATTTTGACAAATCAACTCCCAAATTATGCTATTTCCTAAGCCCACTGTTATTTCTAACGTTTCTGGAGGCTGGGAGGTCCGACATCAAAGTGCTAGCTGATTCAGCTCCTCATGAGACTCTTTTTCCGGCTTGAAGAAAATTGCTTCCTGAATGTTCCCTCACATGGTAGAGAGATCAAGTTCTGATGTCACTCCCCTTTCAAATAAGGTCACTAATTCCATCACGGGAACTCCACCTTCATGACTTCACCTAATCCTAATTACCTCCCGAAGAACCCCTTATAGATAACATTACATCAAGGGTTACAACTTCAACATATGAATTTTGAAGAAACACAAATGTTAATTCCATAACGGGATAATTTTAACATTTCTATCCAAAAAAGATGAAGTCAAATTACAAATTCTTTCTGAAAGAAAACACCCTTAATTATCAAACATAAAAGATGCTACAGAAATAATATCTTAAATAAAAAATTCAACATTATGGAAGTCACATAGTAGATCTTTACATGAAGATATTTGATCTAAATAGAATCCTACAGGGCAACTCTGATAAAAATTATAAAAAATTTAATATATTTTAGTTCACTGTAGTAATAATCTAGCTAAGGTATGTTATTCTAATGTAAACCTTTAATAGAAAATAAGCATGTTTTGTACAACTGTGTTCTTATACTTCTGACTAGAAACACTGTATACTTCTTTCAAATAGTAAAGCAAAACAAAACAAAAATTAAATTAATGCAATTACTTATTCCAGTGACTTAAAGATTTTTTGTTAAAAGAAATAAATATTTCTATTCTAAATCTAATTTCAGTTATTGAAATATGCCAATAGGTGCTTTTCCATTTTCATTTTATGTGTTTTTAAATATTTACACAGAAAACAATTAATCAAATTTTGAACAAATGTCAATCAACAATTACTATTGTAGGAAGAACAGCACTGTGTGCAGCACATCCAATATTCTCTATTAAATAATATATAAATAGAAAAAAACAGACAGCACAAAATCACTAAAGATAGTGGAAAATATTACTTATAGTTTGGTGATCAGAGTTTTCATGAGTGAGGAGACATTTGTGTAATTTTAAAATATGAAAATTAAAGGCAATGCTGTCAAAGGGAAAACCATAACTATTGCATTGTGGTAAGAAACTTCAGGCATATATTATCTGGGGTAAAATTAAAAAAATAATTTTTTAGAGCATATAAGAGATCATCTTGAATAGTAGTATAAGCAACTATTTTATCCTGTAGCCAAAAATAGCGGGTGTGTGTGTGTGTGAGAGAGAGAGAGAGAGAAAGAGAGAGAGAGAGGAGAGAGACCCACAAAGAGAAAAGGTTATGGTCAGATCATGTTTACATTCCAGGAAAGGAAAATTATTTTTCCTCCTCTATGGTGGTATTTCAAATTTTATTAGTAAATAGATATAATATTCTATGTTAGTTTAACTTATTGTGTTCCAGTGGGAAGAAATCAGCAATTAACATGCATTGACCATGTTTATGAGATGGATTAGAATGTTGTGTGTGTGTATGTGCGCGTGTGTGTGCGTGTGTGTGCGAGCGTCTGTGCACGCACATGCCCGCACATCACATATATGCACGCAACCTGCCTAAATGTACACTCAGTGTTTTCTTTCCTTTTTTAAAAATTTTTATTTTGTTATAGTAGTTACCAAAAAATACATCATTATTTTATGATGCAGTGTTCCAAGATTCATTGTTTATATACAATACATTTTCTTTTATTTCATTTTACTCTATATTTATTCCATAGTATAGTAAATGAAATAGAAGTACAAGATTTAAAACTCACAGGGTTACATACCCTTAATTACATTTTCAAAGGCAGACTCTTTTAACCCTTTATATTTGGGATTCTAATATTTCATCCCATTAGTAAAAAAATATGTTCTTGTCTCCATTTCTTGATTTACCTGTTCCTCTATATCTAAGGGTCTTTTCTGAGAAAAATGAGACCACCAGTTCTAATTACCCTCCCCCTTCTGAAAATATTTGGTAATGAAATATGAATTTTAATTTTATTACTGGCCCTATCAATGTATTTTAAAGTGTATAAAACAATTTTTTAATATAATTTTTTAAAAACAATTTTGATCAATTTTTCTTAACAGCTAAATCCCTCTAAGAAGAAGATATCATTATTTATCTATTCCCCTTGCTGTTTTTTCCATTTCCATTGTCTAAAAAATACAAATATGCATTTACATATAGTTTCTTCTAACCTTAGTTAGACTTTTCAGATTTTATCTGATTTAAAATTTATTGATTTAAAATTTAAAAAGCAGTAACATTTATGATATTAAAATCACATTTATTTTTTTCACTGCTGTACTGGAGAATGTGCTTTGAATAGTGCATCTTCACTGAAATCCTCAGTGATGTAATGCAAAGTTCCTTTGACGGATTGTTTCCCATTCGGGCAAACTTGTGTATTTCTTTTTACATGCCATTGATTCATACCTCATTTACCATTTCATTTTGTTTGGTATTTAGACCATATTTTTCCCTGAATAACTTTGTCTACATTTTTTGATGTTTTTCCTTCCAGATTTTGAAATTTTGTTCATTTTAATGGTAACAGCATAATACAAATCAGATATACTCACATGTTTTCAATCTTGGCAGTCACACTAACATTTACATATATAAGACTCTTAAAAAGAACTTTGGATATTTATGCGGAAGTCTGCAAATGTGCTTCCTCTTCTGATCTTTGCCTTGGCCTGTCTTACAGCTATACCTTCTATGAGCTTTCCTTCATTGCATTTTTTGGTTAGATTCATTTTTCAATAGATATTTTTTTATTTTCCTCTTTCTTGTATTTCTCACTCTTGCTTTATTCCTTCAATGTATGGAAAATACTTTGTGAATAAACAAACTTATGGATTCATATTTTAAGGTTAATTTCAATATCTATGTTTAATAGTTGTTTAATGTTTTGGTAATATGTAGATTTTGAGTTAAAGAAATATTGTTTTATTAATAATTGGGTATCCTATTCACTTATGAACATTTTGTTGAGTTTATTCAAATTATTTTAGATCAGCTATGGAAGTGGTTATATTGAATTTCTCCCTTAATTTATGAGTATGATAAAATATAACTACAGTTTATCTACTTTAAATATTAGTTATATTTATGGATTAAATACTATTGGATCAGGGAGAATGTTTTAAAAAAAGAGAAAACAATATACTGATGTTTCAATTAAGTTTTGTCATATTTGGCAAAAAGCTAATAGTCTTTCTTTTCTTCCTGATGTTGCAATCAAACTTGAATTAACTTCAAAAAATAATTGGTACGATGTGGCATATATTTACATTATCTGGTGAAGTGTTTTATAAGGTAGAAATTATCTTCTGCACAAGTAATCAATAGATTTGACCTAATGACCATCTGACTCTTGTGATTTTGCTTAAGATTTTATTATTTATTTATTTTTTTGATTTATTCTTTTTTTAATTTTAAAGATTTTATTTATTTATTTGATAGAGAGAGAGAGAGATCATGAGTAGGTAAAGAGGCAGGTAGCGGGTGAGGGAGAAGCAGACTCCCTGCTGAGAGGAGGGCCCCATGTGGGGTTTAATCCCAGTATCCCAAGATCATGACCTGAGCCGAAGGCAGAGGCTTATCCCACTGAGCCACCCAGGCACCCCACATTTATTAGAGAGAGAGAGAGAGAGAGAGCTTGAGAAGGGGGAGAACTAGAAAGAGAGGCTCAAGCTGACTCCACACTGAGCAGAGAGCACCACATAGAGCTCAGTCCCAGGACCCTGACATCATGATCTGAGCTGAAATTAAGAGTCGGATGCTCAACTGCTTGAACCATCCATTGCTCCCTATTTGGGACTTTTCTTATTTGTAGGGAAAGGATGGTAGATGAACCTTGATTTTTTTTTTAAGTTCTTTTTTTTTGTTTTCTTGTTATAAGTTTATCTAGGATAAGTTGGTAAATTATATTTTTCTAGAAAATTTATATTTTAGTTATATATTCAAATATAAAGCATATATTTTTCTCTTTCATCTCTTTTGTACTTGTAATTATAGACTTTTTTTAATTTATAAATTCTCTCTTTTTAAAATATTTTGATCTTATAAACCAGGAATTTAAATTATGGGTTCATTAACTCTACTGTTTCATATTTATATTTCATTAACTACACTACCATTTTTATAAAACCTTATCTTCAACCTCATTCAAGTTTATTATTCCATTTCTTGATTCAAGAAATGGAGCCTCAGTAATTCATTAAAATTCTATTTTTTGTTGTTGTTGTCGTTCTTGTTGTTGTAATATACACAATTTGGCAGAGGATTTCTACTTCTTGGAAGATAGAGAATACGTGCTTTTCCCTATCTCTCTTGAAAGTGCAGTTAGAAACCCTGGACATTATACAAATAACTAACACAAGAAGACTTAAAAGTGTAGAAAAAAAGGTTAGCTGCATAAGGACTTTATACCCAGGATTGATAAAAAATTGAAAATCCTTGTTTATATTTGATTATCTCAGACCAAGGGCTGGAGAAGCCAGAAATATCCAGATGAACATATGAAAGGAAAAAAAAAAAAGAAATAAAGAAAACACTGCTTTTCTAACCAAAATACAAAAGAAGGGGCAGCCTAGAAAAAGAAGAAATTTTCAAAAATAGCTTCTCTACTCCAGCCACATGTTTTGCCCAGCGGGGAAAAATTACAATGTTTCAGCAATTTTCTTTTGACCAGTGTTACCTGCCTTAACCTTCAACAACTGTGTCTACTTGAAATGCATGGAATATTCTTACTGAGTCCCACAGCATTTCCTTCCAAAAACTATTTAAGAGATAATAATAATACTACAGAATGGCTACCCTACAATGTTTACTACTCAACTGGCCAAGGGTACTGCCAATTCTTATTGATAATGCTTTCAAGAGATAGAGCCACTTTTTTTTTTTCCTAATTTTGGACTATCTCCTCTTTTAAGACATTTAAAAAAATATATTTTTGTTTATTTATTTGACAGACAGAGATTACAAGTAGGCGGGGAGGCAGGCAGAGAGAGAGAGGAGGAAGCAGACTCCCTGCCAAGCAGAGAGCCTGATGTGGGGCTCGATCCGAGGACCCTGAGATCATGACCCGAGCTGAAGGCAGAGGCCTAACCCACTGAGCCACCCAGGCGCCCCAAGACATTCTTTTAATATTCTTGGATCTGAGGTTCCTCTGCAACCTTCATTCAATTTGTTCTCTTAAGATCCTTCTCATAGCTTTCTTTTTCTTTTTCTTTTTCTCTTTTAATATTTTATTTATTTATCTGAGAGAGTGAGTATGCACAATCAAGGGGAATGACAGAGAAAAGAGGGAGAAGTAGGCTTCCCATCAAGTAGGGATCCCAAACAGGGCTTGATCCCAGGACCTTGAGATCATGACCTGAGCCAAAGGCAGAAGCCTAATCCATTGAGCCACCCAGCTTTCCCTCTCATAATTTTTAAAGACTATTTGGATTCCAATTATTTTTCCCAATCCAGTAACAGTAAGATTCCAACCTCTTTTCCTAATTCATTCCAATAAGGCCAGTCAGGTATGGGCTCATCACTTTTATGGATCTTTCCTTAAACATTGCCCTCTCTACAACTCCTTTAGTCTGCTGTCTCCACCCACACCCCTGTAATTCATTCTTCTTACATTTAGAGTAAGGTAAGAATGACTTTCATGTTTTTTTCATCCCTTCCTTCATTGTGTCTCTACAAACTTGACTCTCCAAAACATTTGTTTTTGGAATGGTCCTTTTGGGTTATTTTTCTCCTCTTTCTCTTTTTTTTTTTTAATGATTGACCTATTCCCTATGACGTTTCCTCTCTTGCCTTTTTAGCATACACACTGAGACACACTAAGAAAGATCCCCTTACGTATGTTCACAAACATGTACTTTAACAGAGGAAAAAGTTTGTTCTGACCTTTTAGGGTCTCTATCTGGTCTCTATCTGGGTCTGACAAAGACAGATTAGCAGGAGAAAAGCAAACAAATTCTGTTGAATTTTTTGCATGTACATGAGAGCCTTCTCAAGGGAATGAAGATCTGAAGAGCTGACCAGAGCTCTTATACATATTTGATAAAGAAATAATAAGCTTGTAAAGATTTGACAAAACTAAGAGATTTGTACCAAGGATAGAAAATGGTGAAGTAACTAGGAAGGTAAGAGTTAATTTAAAAAAGATTGTTTGTACAGAATTCTTGGTCTCAAATTTACCATCGCTAGTGACAAGAACATTTTCTTTCCTTCTGGTGCAGGGAAAGTATTATTCACATAGGACTTTCATAATTGATTTCAGGGAAAAAGGACAAAGGAGCAAGGTCAGAGTGCCCTTCCTGCTTCTACCAGTTTTTAACAAATATTTTCAGCTTAAAATATTTAATGGGCTAAGGTACCATAGTTTAAGGTATTGTGTCCTGAACCTCATCAGTATTTTGCTATTTTGGCTGTTTTCACATGAATTTTTACTGATCCTTACAAAGTCTCCATGTATGACTCATTTATCCTGAACATAGGGAGTCATTTTTCTACTCCAAGTAGACAGATTTGAAGCAAGTCTTTCTCTACTCTAAATAATACCCACTTCAACTTTTTTAGCTTGAAATTCCAGCCAAGCTTGTCTTAACTACTAAATTTCATCTCTTCTCTTGCTCAACATAGCCATAGTCTAATGATTAAAAG
Organism: Mustela nigripes; assembly: GCF_022355385.1. Lineage (NCBI taxonomy): Eukaryota > Metazoa > Chordata > Mammalia > Carnivora > Mustelidae > Mustela > Mustela nigripes. The sequence continues at coordinate 253,813,921 of NC_081557.1, read as the reverse complement.
GACTATTTACACTTATCCCTTATGCTCATAGTTAGAACTACCCATCCTGGTTAAACCTAGAGACACATCTGGGAATAACAGCCATTGTAAACTGCATAGATAAAAAGTCCATATATCTCAAAAGTCACTTTTTTAAATATATCTCAATATATATTTATCTCAGTCCATATATCTCAAAAGTCACTAACTTTCAAGGTTTCCAAGCCACTTTTTCCTGTGCTTGAGGACACTGGGTCTCTGTGTAGTGTATATGGAATGGATGAAGAAAGTATGTTGCCCATTAACCATCCAAAGATCCTACATGTTCTGAGACAAATTTATGCTAGGCACAATTAGCCAGATAAAAATTAAAAATCATCATTTACTTGACAAAACTGAGTTTAAGGTAAGAAGTTGGACCAAAATTAAAAAATGGGGATTTCTTCTCTCTCCTCTGTGAATGCAACCTAAGTACATGGTTTTAGAAGGAGCAGTTGGGGAATAAAGTAGTCTTTTCCCACAACACAGAAAGTTAAGTTTCATCCCAGGGAGCATGTTATATTACAGAGGAAAGCAAGGAAAAAGTGTGTCTCGCATTTAGTAAAGGAATTCACAACGAAAGAGAGAAACCACTGTTCTCTATTTTTAATCAAATAACTCCATTCACTTCTTCATGTAATGTGGAAAATTTCTACCTCTCTGGAGGTGTAGTGTCAAAATTTAATAATGAGGAAAAGTGTGCACCACATCCTACACAGACAGAGAAATTAAGAAAGTCGGAAGACATTTTGCAAAGACTTGAAGGTAACTTTTCCATAATAGGGTACCATAGCATCCATATATTATTTATTATGACCAACAGATGTAAACTTTTAATTTATTGAATTTCTGATAAATTTGGAATTTATATTTATACATGTGTATTCTGTATACCTGTCCCCACGTTTTTTAAAACAAAGTACTTTTGTGGATCTACTATTATTTTAACTTCTATATTTCCATATGGGTTGCCTCATAACTTCCCATTTTCTCACATTGGTATTTATTACTTAGGTAATTAATTAATTAATTAATTTGAGTTTTTTCTTACCCTAGTTCTACTTTGGGTCATTTCCTTCTACCAGTGTTTCCCCTTGTATTTCCTTCATGTTTCTTGTAAATATTCTTTCTTAAGATACATAATGTCATTTACTTCCATTGTATTTGAATGACTCTCTGAAACCACTTTTAACTTCCATGAAATTTGTCCTGTGTTTCCATAGTAACCTACTCAAACCATCACTGTTATCATACTGCTTTACTAAAGCTTTTGATATATCCCAATTGTTGATGAGAGAAAGTTCATACACTTCAATTTGGCATTTGAGGAACTCTATGATATGATACACATATTTTTAAAGTCTGACTTTTCAAACTCAACTCATATATTATTGTTTAACCAAATTATAAAAAGTCATTATTTCTTAAATACATCTTATGCTCTCCTGCCATTTTATATTTGCTTTTTATAATGTTCATATAATGTGGAATATCTTGACCTTCAAAAATGTGTCTTTAATGTCTTCCTAGCTTTAAATAAATCCACTTTGATTTTTATCTCCCTCATGAACTCTTTTCTAAATTTCCCCAAACTCTAAATCTAATCCAAGTTTCTCTATGGATTAAAAATGACTCTCCAGTCATGATCTATTCGCTTTATTGATGCCAAAAATTCAGTATCTTCAAAGGTGAATGTATTTATTCACAACTTATGGCAGAAATCATATAATTGTTTATGAGACGATTTCCATTTCATCCCGGGATTCAGATTAATTATCTCCAGTCTATTTTACAAGTATATGGAATAAAGTGACTAAGTTCTAGGCAATGTAAAGTGAGCATAAATGAAAATAAACTACTTCTCAGAAAAGCCCATTAATAAAAAAGACAACCTACAATGAAATTTGTCATGTTTTCTTTCACAATTTTCTACTTAATTAAAAAGAGGACAAGTTTAGGTGCCTGGGTGTGTCAGTCATTAAACAACTGCATTGGCTCAGGTTGTGATCCCAAGGTCCCAAGTTTGAGCCCTCCATCAGGCTCCGTGCTCCATGGGAAACTTGCTTCTCCCTCTCCCAGTCTTTCTGCTTTTGTTCCCTCTCTCGCTGTGTCTCTCTCTGTCAAATAAATAAATAAAATACTAAAAACAAAACAACAACAACAACAACAAAAAGGACAAGATCTTGAAAGACTATGGTGTATCATTCAAAGCAGAACTTTAATCCCTTAGTGATTATGTTAGTTTACATTTATGCCTGTTAGATTGTGATGTGGAAAACAAATGTTTCTCATATTAAGCTAGTGATATTATGGGTTTCCACACTAGTTGAGTTAGCCCAAAGTACATGCAAAAGATTCTCATTTCTTTTTATATTAACTTCCACCACTGTAGTCCAAGGCAACATTATATTTTATCGTTAATATTAAAGCTTTCTAATAGCTCCCCTTGCTTTGAATTTCTTAATTCAAAATAATTTATATCCTTCACAGCCAGAAATATCTTTTCAAATGTAAGTTCAGTTATATTATCTTTGATTAAAACTAAACAATGATTTTCCATTTCACTGAGAATAAAATGAAATGAGAATAAAATCCAAATTTCTAATCCTAATTTAAAGGAATACTCATTAAGTCAAAACCCTTTTACCAAGAGGCCCTGGGAAGTGAAGTTCCTATATCAAGTTTCCATCATTTTAGGATTACAGTAGACCTTATAGTTTAGGGGAGGCAGGAAAAAAAAAAAAGGAATGTAAATTAATTGCAACACACACACATATGTAGATCATAATATCATAAAACTATAATATCATAAAATCAAAATTATACTCTTTAAATCAATACTGCATAGCATATTAAGTTATCAATATATATGTAAAGAATAAATATGGAACAAATACATAACACTCAGAGACTGTATATATTGCCTATAAGTATTGGTCTTTGTATTTAATCATGTGTTATCTTGAGTTATTTATTTTTGTAATTTATATTTTACCTCTATATATGTATAGCTTGCATTTATATTATATTGTGATTTTTCAAATGATGAAGTACTCAACTCAGATTTGCAATTGGTTATACATAAGCATGAACCATTAATTTAAAAATAAACTGGAATTTCTTAAAATAAATATGAGGATGATATATGATGAGCTAGAACAGATGGACAACAGTGGATTAGCTCAACAGGATATCATTTATAGTTGGGCATTTCAAGAATTTCAGTTACAATATATTGGAAGCACCAATTTGGAGGGGAAAAATTACTTTCATTTGAAATATTCATCCTTGTGTTGGTGTCACTTTAATGGTTATAGCACCAGTTTTAGTTAAGATAATATTGCATGGAACACTGGGTGTTATATGCAAACAATGAATTTTGGAGCACTACATCAAAACCTAGCGATGTACTGTATGGTGACTAACATAACATAATAAAAAAATAATAATATTGGATCCGCAACTGAAATCTAACAAACTGATTTCAGCCAGCACCAGATTTGCTGATTTTTTAAAATCATGTTTTCATATAAACCTTTCTTCACTCTATTTTGCCTGCATTTAGTGATATATTTTAAGTATTTTAAGTGGCAGCAGCAGGAAAGCACTTTTATTTACATATAAGTATCAGTGATTTTTTATTCCATGTATGTATTTGTCTAGCCTACAAAGGGTAGTGCAGAAATGTCAGGGAATTAATACCCCTGGGAAAAGCCCTCAACCAACTGATGAGAGTTGGAGAATAAATAATTCAGCTTTCTGACTTACTGAAACTGAAGTCTAAGCCATGTCCTATACCATCGCTCAGAGATTCACAGTGATATTTATGAGCAGTTGCCCAAAGAAGTCACCTACTTGTATATATTTTTTTTCTTTTAATCACCTTATTCAAATTTCATTAATTTCTGCTTTTACCTTCATGATCTCTCATCTTTATATGTATTAATCCTGATGTTGTAATTTCTTCACTTTCATAATTTGTTTGTCCAGTTTTTCATATTTTGAGTTTTTGAGCCTAGAAATTTACCACCAAGTGAAATATCCCAAGTGTTCTAAAATATCAACTCTTAATATTTTAAAGTTTTCTTTTTGATGTAAAATTTTTAAAAGATGTTTCCAAACTGTCAAATACATGGAGATAGTGATACTTTTACAGCAGACATCAGACTGCATGATTTTCTTGAGAAAATGTATTCTACTTGTTACTACTGATCTTTTGCAGTTTGAAAATTGGGTCAGTTGGCGAAAATGCCCTCCATATGCTGGAGAAAAATATCTTTTTTATCTTTTCTTTAATGCTGGGTGCAATTTTTTGTTGTTAAACAAATGTGCCAAAGATTATCTCTGTCTATTGATCCCAACTTCTTCTCTACAGACTGATATTCATTAGTACAAAAGTCCTCAGAAACCAAATTTGAATTTTTACATATCAATTACTTTAAAAATAGCTCAAAAATGAAGATTTTTAGGCATTTAAAGCCTACCTGCTTTGCATACTCTACAAAACTACATCTATAGCTGTTACCCATTGATAAGATAGACATCATTATAAGAACAAATTATATGGTGATGTAAGACTTGGTTAAACTTCCATTCTTGCTTTTGAAAGCTGATCGCTCAATGCTAGAAATTAGGTGAAATTATTTATAGACAATTTGGGGTTTTGATTTATGTAGACTGCTTCAGCCACTTTTAGCAAATTTCTGTAGGAGAAATGAACTCATGCTGTAATTTGTCAGTGACTCAGAAAACATGGAAAGAAAAAGAGATCTGATCAGGGAGGTGGCTAGACTGTGTGCATACCTAATTTGATGAATAGTAAGAGACTTGCTCAGTTTGAGATTGCATACCAGCAGCTTCAGTATTGCCACCCTGACATAAGTGTGAGGTTAGTCATGAAGCAGTGGGGTTTCTTCTGAAGTGCTCTGACAGATGATTTATTCAGTGGCAAAACTTAGAATTAAGATATTTCCTTCCCTGGGGTGCCTGGGTGGCTCAGTGGGTTAAGCTGCTGCCTTCAGCTCAGGTCATGATCTCAGGGTCCTGGGATCGAGTCCCGCATCGGGCTCTCTGCTCGGCAGGGAGCCTGCTTCCCTCTCTCTCTCTGCCTGCCTCTCTGCCTACTTGTGATCTCTGTCTGTCAAATAAATAAATAAAAAATCTTTAAAAAAAAAAAAAAAAGATATTTCCTTCCCTGCTCAATTCAAGTTTCCTATTTTGCATAGTACCAAGGAATTCAGCATCAATTTGGGGGAATGGATGTAGGTGCAAAAAAGTGGCCAACAAAGTAAAAGATCAAAATCGTCATGCCTTAAAAAAAAAAAAAAATGATTAAGTGAAACCAACCTTGTGGTTTGCTTGCACATGAACTGACAAGGAAGAAATTGACCATAAACTTAATTGTTTTTTTAAAGAATGATACTGACAAACAAGTCTTGACGTCCATTTTTTCTTTCATCCATTTTTTCTTTCATCCGTTTTTTCCTTTTTTTTTTATTGTGTTATGTTAGTCACCATAAAATACATCATTAGTTTTTGATGTAGTGTTCCAAGATTCATTGTTTATGTACAACACCAGGTTAATTTGGTTATTTTTAATAATGCTAACTTGGTTATTTTTAATAACACTGCTATAGACATTGGGATTCATGTGCCATTTCAAATCTGCATTTTTGTACCCCTTGTCTAAATACCTAGTAGCACGATTGCTGGGTCATAGGGTAGTTCTATTTTTAACTTTCTTGATGAACCTCCATACTATTTCCCAGGGTGGCTTTACCAGTTTTCATTCCAACCAACAATGTAAGAAGTTCCCTTTCTCGGAATCCTTACCAACATCTGTTGTTTCTTGTGTTCTTAATTTCAGCCATTTTGACTGGTGTGAGGTGATATATCATTGTAATTTGATTTTTATTTCCCTGATATTGAGCATCTTTTCGTGTACATATTTGCCAGCTGGATGTATTCCTGGAAAATTGTCTATTCATGTCTTTTGCCCATTTTTTAACTGGATTATTTGTCTTGTGCATTGAGTTTGATATGTTCTTTATATGTCTTGGATACCAACTCTTTATCAGATATGTAATTTGCAAATATCTTCTTCCATTTCATATGTTGCCTTTTAGTTTTGCTGATTGTTTTCTTCACCCTTCATTGTACACTTTTGTTTTGTTTTGTTCTTTTATCTTTATGAATCCTAATCTCCTAATTTCACTTTTGTTTCCTTTGCTTCAGAAGACATAACTAGAAAGAAGTTGCTATGGTTGATGTCTAAGAGGTCACTGCCTGTGCTCTCCTATTATATTTTAGTGGTTTCCTGTTTCACATTTATATATTTCATCTATTTTGAATTTATTTTTATATACAGTGTAAGAAAGTGGTCCAGTTCCACTCATTTGCATGGTGGTGTCCAGTTTTCCCAACACCATGTTGAAGGGCCTTTCTTTTTTCCATTGGATATTCTTTCCTTTTTTGTTGAAGATTAACTAACCATGTAGTTGTGGGTTCATTTTTTGGGTTTTCTATTCTGCTCTATTCATCTGTGCATTTATCTGTAGGCCAGTACCACACTGTCTTGATTATTACCTCTTTGTAATATAACTTTAAGTCCATAATTGTGATGCTTCACGTTTGCTTTTCTTTTTCAAGGTTGCTTTGGCTATTTAGGGTCTTTTGTGGTTCCATACAAATTTTAGGATTGTTTGTTCTAGCTCTCTGAAAAAATGCTGTTAGTATTTTGCTTGATAGGGATTATTTTAACTGTGTAGATTGCTTTAGGTAATATAGATATTTAAACAATATTTGTTTTTCCAATCCATGAAGATGGAATGTTTTTCCATTTCTTTGTGTCATTTTCAATTTCTTTTATCAGTGCTTTATAGTATTCAGAGTATAGAATTTTTACCTCTTTGGTAAGAAATACGGTTGTGTGGTTTTTTAGCATAAACTCTCATGACAGAAAGAGCTTTGTCTTTGGGACATCCCAAACAGCAAAAATAGTGCATGCCACTTTAACTGGCTCTCAGCTAAAAGCCACTTATCTAAAAATTTAAAAAGTGGAAAATAAAATTAAATATTATTAAAAATTTAACCTACATGATGGTATCTTATTATATCCTAACTTATTTATTTTGTATCTTCATATTTAAATATTTGGAGAGAAGCTATTTGGACCAAAAACTTAAAAAAACCAAATAGGTTACATATGGTTTACTCCAACCTGCTTTTGTAAGATTACTTTCCAAATCCCTATGGTTAAGGGGAAGTGACAACCCATACATACACATTGATAGAAATTTATTAATGCATTACAGAAAAATGAGAGGGAAAAAAAACATGTAGGATTATATAAAATTAAGATTTTTTTTTTCCTGCAGTCCTGGTCAGATAAATTAGTTTCATTGTATTAAGTAAATAATGTTATAAAATGTTATCAATGTAGGGGTGTGTGTGTGTGTGTGTTTGATAGAGAAAGATAATGAACTTGGAACTGCTGCTCAAAAGTCTAATGACTTCATTTAAATGAGAGAGACAGACCAGCAGCATGAAAAAGTGACTATGACATCAGATGTCATAAAAAACCTTGAAAAACACCGATAATGTGAAAATAGTCACTACCTTCTCTTTTTCTTTCTTTTTATTTTTCCTTCTTTCTTTCTTTCTTTTTTTCTTTTCTTTTCTTTTTTTTTTTTTTATCATATGCGTCATTTCTCTACATAGCAGGTAGTTTTTAGCTGAAGTTGGTATATGTCTCTTCAACCTGTTCCTAGATTGAGAAGTCTTCTGTACACAAAGGAGACAGTACTGCATCTAGTCTGCTTATAAGATGTTCTGCAATAGATAGAAACAGCAACCTTAAAAAACAGTAGCTAGTATGGGCAGGCATTGTGCCAACTTACAATCATAACCTGGTAGGCCTTGGGGACCACTTGTGTGCACCTTAGAGCTGGAACTAAATAGATCTATATTTTCCTCTATTACCTCTCTTCTTTCCCATTGATGTGGTTGCTGATATGGTCATAAGAGAACAACAGAGGAGTGTATGTGTGTATGTGTTTTAAATCTAGTGGAATAAAGAGTGACCAGAGAAAAAGCAATAGAATTTCGCCATTTATAAATAACAGTGATTCATTCTGTGCCTATAAATTTTGAATTTTTTGTGTCTGATGATATTCCTTCCTATTCAGACACAGACTGCATTTTTATTTGTTGACCACTAGCTATGTGGTTAACTTGCGGAACAGAAAGCTGTGATATTTATCATTTTCATAATTTTTTTTCCATATATGAAAGTTGATGACAAGCAGCTCAGAGAAAGTCTATGATGGGACCCAGTATGAGCAATGAGATCTTTATTCAGAGAGCAGCACAGGCTTCTGCTGACAGTCCGTAAACAGGTGTGGGAATAAATAGAAAGGACATCATGCTTGTACTGGATTCTACACTTGGGACCATATCATCCCATGAATCCCACACCATATAGGTGAGATACACAGTAGCTTTAGACGTAAGTATAATGAGGTAACATAGCTTTTCCTTAATTTTCTAAACAATGAAGAGGCTACAAGGAAGATAATGACAGACATTACAAGGGAGGATTAGTTAGGAAACATTTTCTTTTATGTTATAGGAATTCTGTTTTTATTTCCTATTATATTAATGAGGTAGATTATTATAGAATTTGTCCCCCAATTATTTCACACCTTCCTGAGCCCACCATACCTCTCTGCATACCCTCCCACTGTGAATCTAAGCTTGGCCAATGGAATGATGGTATATGTGGTTCAAGTGAAGACTTGAATGTTGCGTGTTTAGGCTTTACATCTTCTGTTTCACTTGGGGACACTGTAACTATCAACATGTGAAGAAGCCTTGGTAGTATGCTGGTGGATGAGGAACTATATAAGAAAATCCCAATTTATCCTGACTATATTAGTCAAGGCCACGGGAAAACAGTTAAGTCCAGTCAAACCAGCAGCCTACTGGAAAGCATGAGTGGTTCAGCCAGATCAGAGCTGCTCATCATCATAAGATGACAATGATTAAATGATTAAAGTACTACAGATGTTTTATTTATAAGTGAGAAAATCTGTATAAAAGTTTGTATTTTATGTTATATAAATTTATAAATGATAAATGTGTTGTCATTGAATTTTATAGTGTTCCCCCATGTGTTAAAAAACTATTATGTTGCTGAAAAAGAAAGAAAACCCACACACCAAAGTGTTCATCTCAGGATCACTTTGATCAAAAGTGAAAAACATTTTAGAAGTTCTCTAATACAAAGCCTTTCAAACTTTTTGAGAGGTGAGACCTAAAAATACTTCTTTCTAACATACTCCCAGATCTTGTCTATATCAAAATTCTGGCATACTACCTTCCCATTTTAGCATTATGGGAGCCAAGAATCAGGGATTCTGCCAAATCTTGACCAATAGTTTCTTGACTACCTTAAAGTGTTTGTATATTTGTACATAATTGTTATTGTTGTTTTCTTTCTATTATAAGTAGGAATGGATGTCATAGAAAGAAATTACATAAAAATCTAGTGAGTCTTAGGAATTAACATGAATCTGATATTTAAATTGCTGAAGCCTGAAGAAAATGGAAAACTTAATTGCAACTTTTTTGAATAAAACATTAAGATGAATGATCTAGTTAAATGTGTTAGTCATTGAAATTACCAGAAGCAAACATTATTAATATTATTTAATTAACTCATAATTAAATGTGCCAATGATTTCTGAATCTATATGTGCAAAATAAAATAAAATATTAATACATTAAATGATTTTTTCCAGGTTTTAAGTCCTAATTTTTATTGTTCACATGTGATTTGTTATAAAGCAATATTTAGACACATTTATATCACAAAATGGAAGCTTGAAAAATGAGATGAAATTTAATTATTAAAATAAAATCCATACAACAGTCTGGAAAGTCTGGAAGGTCCAGTTGAATGATTGTCAGAGAACATAGAATACGAAAAGAGGTAGATAGGAAGAAAGAAAAGATATATCCAGAATTTCCCAAATCCTTTCTAACTGGAGCATCAAGGAGGCCATAGAGGGAAAAAGATGAAGGAAAACATGGGCGGGGGAGGGGGGGAGCCTGACTATTTTCAAAACTGAAGAAATAGTATTGTCTTCAGGTAAAAAGAGATGAGAAATGCAGATCATGATTCAAAAGCGGGGAGGTAATACACAAATAACATAACTTACATATCTGACTATCTAAATCTGTTAGTGAAACTGCAGGGTATAAGACAGAAATGACTGTCATACATTAGGAAATAAGGCGATCACCGACAAGGAAGGATTAGACTGACATCCATCTAATATTCAGTAATACTGTAAGCAAGATATAGTGGGTTTTTCCCACTCAAAATTTATGATAGAATAATTCTTTATGACCTGTACGCCTACAGCTAGACTTAATTATAGCCACGTTCAACCGAAGGCAGATGCTTAAACGACTGAGCCACCCAGGTACCCCTACATCTCTGGATTGTTGAGAAAACATTTCATTTTCCAAATTCACCTGACTTAGATTTCCTGAGGTGAGTATGTGTGTGTGTGTATGTGTGTGAATTCTCTTGCACTCTAATCAGTTTGTTTGTTTGTTTTTGTATTGTTTTTTGTTTTTTGTTTTTTGTGAGCTCTTCTTTTTTTTCCAGGAACAATAAATCTCAACAATCAGCATTCTGTTTTGAGGCCATTTTACCCAAACCCATAGATCATTTAAGTGTACTTTCTATTTTGCATGTTATTGCACTGTACAGTTGAGCTAATGTTTCCTCACTACCCATACAGTGAGTCGCCCTTCTCTACCTGCGGCCTCATCACCCTTAGCTGGTCTCCGAATCACTGCTGCATCTCTCAGGTCAGCAGGCTTCCCATTTCACTTCCTTTGTTAACCAAGTTTTGCATGGCTCTTCCTGGCTTCAGATGAACAGAAGTGAAAATAACCATAAACCTAATACAAGTCATCATTTTTGGTCAGCCTTTATGGTGAATTATCCCTTTTTATTTTGATTCGGTTCAGCCAAGTAAATTTGGAATAATATGGCTAAACAATATAAAACCATTGTAGTATTAAAAATAGCACAGTTGTTTTACATTATTTAGAGCTCTTAAAATGGAAAGGTCTATTGTGAGTTTGAAAATAGAGACCTATTATGCATCATTTTCAAATTACTTAAAAATAAAACTTTGTTTTCCTTATTAGGTCACTGCTTGCCTCCCTTCTTCTATTCCTTTTTAAGTCCCTCTCGCATTCATTCTTTTAAAGAATTTTAAAAGCAGAGTTCCACAAAACACATCTTTGTAAGCACTGTATTAAAGCAAAATAGAAGCACGATGTAATTATTTATTTAAAATTTTTTTTTTCAGTTTTCATTTCTTTTTTTTTTAATTTTTTATTTTTTATAATCATATATTTTTATCCCCAGGGGTACAGGTCTGTGAATCACCAGGTTTACACACTTCACAGCACTCACCAAAACACATACCCTCCCCAAGGTCCATAATCCCACCCCCTTCTCCCAAACCCCCTCCCCCCAGCAACCCTCAGTTTGTTTTGTGAGATTAAGAGTCACTTATATTCTAGTTTTTTCAAAACATATAATAGTGTTGCTCTTTAGCTGAGGTTTGATTATTTTCTCATTATTTTTTTAATTAAATTTATTTATTTTCAGCATAACAGTATTCTTTATTATTGCACCACACCCAGTGCTCCATGCAATCCGTGCCCTCTATAATACCCACCACCTGGTACCCCAACCTCCCACCCCCCCACCACTTCATTCCCCTCAGATTGTTTTTCAGAGTCCATAGTCTCTCATGGTTCACCTCCCCTTCCAATTTGTGGAGCATAACAAATATCATGGAGGACATGGGGAGTTGGAGAGGAGAAGGGAGTTGGGGGATATTTTCTCATTATTTAAAAATTGGTCTATTGCATAGAGAATTAATGAAGTACAAATATTTACTTGCCTTCCAGAAGAAATATGCTTCATAAATGAAAAGCTTAAAAACTATAAAATGACATCAACTAAAACTGTGATTTTCATTTGATCTTTTTTTAATGTAGGTATTTTTGAAGAAGAAATAATGTAGGGTATATGTGCTCAAATCAAGATTTAACAGTTATTTGGGCAACTATAGAAAGGAAAGTGCTGAGTTCTACTTTAAACAATCAATCCAATTATCTATCTATAAAATCTGATTATCTATCTCTCTATATATTATCTTTCTTTGGATTATTTAAGTAGAACACAAGCTATTTTTTGCCTTAGTTGCCCATATGCATAATATAGATTTGTGTATATAAAATTTGTGATAATGGTTCTCACAAAAAAAATTATAATTGACTTATTATAGACAATGGAGTAAATATATTTTCCTATTTTATTTAGACTAAAATTTTCAGGTTATTTAAGACTAGAGATTCTTAGCTAAGTAGCCTGTATCTTTTTTTAAGATTTATTTATTTGACAGAGAGAGATCACAAGTAGGCAGAGAGGCAGGCAGAGAGAGGGGGAAGCAGGCTCCCTGCTGAGCAGAGAGCCCGATGTGGGGCTCGATCCCAGGATCCTGAGATCATGACCTGAGCTGAAGGCAGAGGTTTAACCCTCTGAGCCACCCTGGCGCCCCTATATTTTTGAAGTACTGTTGAATCTCCCCAATTCCTTGAATATGTGTGGTTTGATATAACTTAGAGAATATATAACTTAGAAATTCTGTATTGTTAATGATTGCATCTTTATATATTGAAATGTCATATTATAAGCATAAAGATTTTTTTTAATTAATTTTCAGGGATACTAAATGGAAAAAAAAAAAAAAGGTAAAGCCTAAAAGAGGAAACCAAGTTTAAGTACTTAACAAATAATTTAAAAAGTGATAGATTTGTTATATAAAATTACACTAATATTCTGATAAGGACCATAATGAATTCCCTCCTGAATAGGTGCTTAGTACTTAATGAAAGCACCTAGAGAGTGACCTGGTACTCTTGAGTAATTAAATCATTGTCCCTGTATCATTGATTAAAGCATAAAGTTCTTTTAAACAAAGGACTCATTTCAAAAAGTTAACATGAGGTAAAGCACATACTTAATAAAATAATGGTGTCCTTTTATTTTAATTTTCTCCTCTTTACATGGCATTCTTTAAGAATCCATTCCTGTTTTAAAACGTCATTTCAATATTTTAAGCAGCTGATAAAGTTTAACATGAACAGATGTCAGCATGTCTAACTTGACTTCAAGAGTATTCTAAATAATTTCTTCCATCTACATTTCTTTTAATTCTCTAGTTTTGCCTGAGACAAAAGATAAAATGAAAAATGAAAAAGGGGTTTCATTGAATTAAAATATACCAAGGAGAGAATTTTTATCATCCCTTATCCTCATTTGTATCTCATGTATTTCTGCATATTTTCAGTATCTTTTATTTATTTATTTGAATATTTTATTTTATTTTTTAATTTTTAATTAACATATAATGTATTATTTGCCTCAGGGGTACAGGTATCTGTGAATCATCAGGCTTACACATTTCACAACACTCATCATAGGACATATGCTCCTTGATGTCCATAACCCAACCACCCTCTCTCTACCTCCCTACCCCCCAGCAACCCCCAGTTGGTTTTGTGAGATTGAGTCTCTTATGGTTTGTGTCCCTCCATATCCCATTTTGTTTCATTTCCTCCTAACCCCCCAAGCCCCCTACCCTTTATTCATGAAACCTCATCTTTCATAGGACTTTTAGTTTTGCAGCTTTTCCTACCCAGAAGAATTGAGTATAGAAATTCTAATATCTGTTTGTTATCTCTGAATTTCACTGTTTTAAAAAATCAAAAGTTAAGGTTTTGTTTTATAGTTACAACTGTGTTTCCTAAGAGTGGTTTTATTCTCCACCTTTCTGTCAGAACAACAACAACAACAACAAATCATATAACAGTATCAGTTGAAAAATAAAGGAAAACTGACCAAATAAGAGTAGAAGTAATTTCAGTAATAAAGAAGACAGTTATCAGGAGGAAAGTTTGATGGAGAAGTTATACCCTGAAAAACAGTTATTTGGATGCATGACTCAACGTTAAGATGAAATTTTTCTTTTAAAAGTGAAATTAGGGGCGCCCGGGTGGCTTAGTGGGTTAAAGTCTTTGCCTTCAGCTCTGGTAATGATCCTGGGTCCTGAGATCAAGCTCCACATCGGGCTCTCCGCTTAGCGGTGAGCCTGCTTCCCACCTCACTCTGTCTGCCTCTCTGCCTACTTGTGATCTCTGTCAAATAAATAAATAAAATCTTAAAAAAAAAAAGTGAAAATAAATTTCACTGAATTAACAAGTTGAGGGGCACCTGGGTAGCCCAGATTTCAAATGGCTGTATTTAGCTCAGGTCATGATCTCGGTGTCCTGGGATCAAGTTCCCTGTTGGGGTCTCTGCTCAGTGTTTCTCCCTCTCCCTCTGCTGCTTTCTCTGTCTACTGCTCTCTTGCTTGTGCGCGCTCTCTCTCTCTCTCTCTCAAATAAATGAATAAAATAATAACAATAACAAGTTCAAGCAAATTAAGATTTATACAATGTTAGTAAATAGGCTTTGAACTGGACACTCATACTCTGTAGTAGATCAGAGGAAAATAAATATTAAAAGTTCTTGTCCTGGCATCAATCTTAAGGAAATATACAAAACAATAGCATTCAAACTAACAACAAAACAAAATCTGGGTATAAATCTTCCTCAAGTTAGGATGAGGTTACATTGTTAAACCCATTGTAAGTTTAAAATATGGTATGTAAAAAATGCATTTAAAACACCTAAAATGCTAAATATCATAGTTCAACCTTTCCTACCTTAAACTTGCTCAGAACACTTACATCAGACTATAGTTGGTTAAAATCATCAAATACAAACCTATTTTATAAGAAATCATTGAATGGGGGTGCCTGGGTGGCTCAGGATTAAAGCATTTGCCTTCAGCTTGGGTCATGATCCCAGAGTACTGGGATGGAGACCCACATCTTGTTCCCTGCTCTGCTGGGAAGCCTGCCTCTCCCTCTTCCACTCCCCCTGCTTGTGTTCCCTCTCTTGCTGTCTTTTTGTCAAATAAATAAATAAAATCTTAAAAAAAATCATTGAATGTCTCATATAATTTAGTGCATACTGTACTGAAAGTAAAAACTAGAACGGCAGTATGGATATAGAGTGGTTGCAAGTGTGTTGGTTGGTTGCTTTGGTGATCAAGTGGCTTCAGCCCGCTTCAGCTCACTGCCGCTGCCCAGAATCATGAGAGGATCCTGCTACATATTGTTAGCCCAGGAAGAGATGGAAATTCCATATTCAAAGCACACTTTTTACTGAATGGGTATCACTTGTTACACCATTGTATAGTTGAAGCATCCTCAATTGGAGACTGTTTGTATAGTAAAATTTGTATGCATACGTATAAATATGTATCTATCATCTATCTATCGAGTGAATACTGTAAAGAATTATGCCAGAATGTTACCAGGGTCTTATCTCTGGATAATGGGATTATGAGTGAGTATTATTTTGGCTTTATATTCATTTGTATTTCCTAATTTTCCAGATTACTAGTAATTATTATTTAAATATTGTAATACTTAGTTTACACATTTTGTTTTATTGTAAAAAGTTTCAAGTTAGGGGGAAAAAAAAAAGGTTAAAAGGGGCACCTGGGTGGCACAGTGGGTTAAGCCTTTGCCTTCAGCTCGGGTCATGATCTCAGGGTCCTGAGATCGAGTCCCACATCGGGCTCTCTACTTGGCAGGGAGACTGCTTTCTCCTCTCTCTCTCTTTGCTTGCCTCTCTGCCTACCTGTGATCTCTGTCAAATAAATAAAATTAAAAAAAAAAAAAGGTTAAAATTCATTCTAATTCCCTGAATAACCATGTATAAAACCGTTAGCTGTAGCTAATTATATGATAAACACACACACTATATCTATACCTATATCTATACCTATATCTATACCTATATCTGTATCTATCTATATCTATAATCTATGCACACACACACATATGAATTTACTTTTCAGTTAACAATGTTTTGGGGATGATTGGGTGGCTCAGTCGGTTAAGCGTCTGCCTTCGGCTCAGGTCATGATCCCAGCGTCCTGGGATTGAGTCCCACATCAGGCTCCGTGCTCCGAAGGGAGCCTGCTTCTCCCTCTGCTTCTGCCTGCCACTCTGCCTGCCTGTACTCTCTTTCTCTGACAAATAAATTAAAAAAAATCTTTAAAAAAAATTAATAATGTTTTGGAAACTTTCCCTTACCTGTACATTTTTCTCTACCTTGTTCTTTTTGAAATTGCATATTACTCTATACAATATGTATTCTATAATATACAAATTCAATTCCCTATTGGTTGTAAATCTCTTAGACTACTTTCAAAGATTTAGTTCTTACAAACAATGCTTTCTTCCTTTATTTGCACATGACTATCTCTGTACACTCCAATTATTTCTGAAGAATATCAATCTAGAAATAAATTTACTTTATCAAATTTTATGTATATTCTTCATTTCAATATATAGTGTCATTCGTTTGTCTTTTCTATTTGTTTTTTTCATTTTTTAAAATATTCTTCATGTAATTATTTGTTCAATATGCTGCTGACATTTTCTAACTCTTTGGAAATAGTCTTATACCCTTTTTGACTATCATACTACTATTGAAATTTTAAAAAGTATTAATAGTAAAGATAAGGGTTAAATAGTGTGGCCTTATTATGTAGGCCCTAATGAGAAATAGAAAAAAAAATATGAAATTTATATTTTGAAACCAGTGATTTCGGTGAAAAATGAAAGTTAATTAGAGAATAGAACTGCCAAAACTTTTAAGAGTGAGTTAAATTAATATAAATTGCTCTCAGAACAATATAGAGTCTACAAGCAAATTACAAAGTAATTGACTTAAAACTAGCCTAAATGGCAAAGGGACTGTATTAATCTAAACACAAGCACATTTCAAATGCATCATGACTTTATAATAAGTGCACAGGAGGTGATGGCTTTAGAGGTCTCTTAAGGGGAAGGCGAGTTCCAGGTTGCTTTGGCCAGCTGTCTAGAATGATGTGCTGTATGTTGTTGATGAAACATCCCTGGAAAGATTGCTTCTTCCATATAACTCTAGAGTAATCTAAATTAAAAATTAAAAAAAATGGGGGGAGGAGTCAAGATGGCGGAGAAGTAGCAGGCTGAGACTACTTCAGCTAGCCGGGGATCAGCTAGATAGCTTATCTAAAGATTGCAAACACCTGAAAATCCATCGGCAGATCGAAGAGAAGAAGAACAGCAATTCTGGAAACAGAAACACAACCACTTTCTGAAAGGTAGGACCGGCGGAGACGTGAATCCAAAGCGACGGGAAGATAGACCCCGGGGGAGGGGCCGGCTCCCGGCAAGCGGCAGAGCAACAGCGCACAAAATCAGGACTTTTAAAAGTCTGTTCCGCTGAGGGACATCGCTCCAGAGGCTAAACCGGGGCAAAGCCCACACGGGGTGAGCGTGGCCTCAGGTTCCGCAGGGTCACAGAAGGATCGGGGGTGTCTGAGTGTCGCAGAGCTTGCGGGTATTGGAACGGGAAAGCCGGCTGCAGAGACAGAGCCGACAGTGAGCTCGCAGCTCGGGGTGACCTTGAACCGGTCGCAGGCTCGGTGAGCTCGGAGCGCGGCCGGAGGTCAGGCAGACGGGAGTAACTGGGCGCTGTTCTCTGAGGGCGCACTGAGCAGTGGGGCCCTGGGCTCTCGGCTCCTCCGGGCCGGAGACCAGGAGGCCGCCATTTGTATTCCCGTCCTC